>NW_008481832.1:54641-429643 GCF_000365165.1 Cladophialophora carrionii CBS 160.54
CTTCTCCTTCTCCTTCTCCTTCTCCTTCTCCTTCTCCTTCTCCTTCTCCTTAGTCTACTCATCCTCCCTTCAGTTTAGCTTGGCTTGTCGAGTCTTGTCCTGTCTTGGCCCTCTACACATCGAAAAAGCCACGGAACAGAAGAATATCGGGGTACGACAGGCCTGAAAGATATCGTGCGCGACGGGCTGGCGATTTCACAAAGGCCAGGAACGTCCAGCATTCGACTGTGCAATTGATCTTGCGGGCAAAGATGTTCGCACGCTACTCGTACGCGACGCATCACTCGCCGAACGAACCACGGTTGATGACGAGCAAGCTCATCGAGGGTTCACGGAGGATATCGTACATAGCTACACAGGTATCGCATACGCGCGACGATCGTCTTATCAAGTCATGAGAAATGACTCTCGGCCTCGCGCTGTCGACTACTTTAAATCGACTGACCATAAATCGATGCCGCCAGGGCTGGATCCTTCGGCTGTCAAGCTGCCACAGGCGTATACTGTGCTCATTTTTGGCGCGTCGGACACATTCGGTGAGCTCATGGCGTATAGCTTTGCGAAAGCCAATGCCGCGCATAGTCATTGCATCTCGGGCACTCGACGACCTGGAGGGCGGAGCTGATGACAGCCAAGATGACTCAAGGCTGGCCGGAATAGGTGCAGAAAGTCTTTCAGGGAAATGCCACGGGGATATACTGTGTACTTGGTGACACATTATTTTCATGCCCATGGAGCTGCAGTCGGACGATCGTGCGAAAGGGGTTCTCCGTCGTTGGGTCAATTGCAGTCTGTATCGGAGGAGCCCCAATTGCGAATACAGTACCGGATACACGGTCGGCAAGGTGGCCGAAATTCGACTGCTCGAGCAGGAGTATCTCCACGGGCAGTACCTGCGACTGCTCGAGTACGAGTATCTCCCCAGACGGTACCTCATACGAGTACAAAATATTCTGACAAGGCTCGGTCAGCCTTGCGATCCACCCCGATGTAGTCATGACGCTGATGACAAGTGGCAATACGCCACAAGAGCGTCTCTCCTGTAAGGCCAATTTCTCATATCTAAAGTACAGAGTGGCAGGCGACAGGTTACCTTTCATTTGGTGCTGGGAGTATGGAACTGACATTCTTGGGCCGACCTAACGGACGAGCTTCGATCTGTCCCGGGCCGCCGTGTATACCTGCACTTTGTACGAGTAAGCAGATCAGGGATATCACTGGGATGGAAGCAGGTTATTGGCGAAGAAAGAGCAGGTTGTGGAGAGGGATCTGCGAATGTTCGTGCTCTTGACCAATTAGTCGTGGAAGATAGCACCCAAGATGGTCAGAGGTTGCTGTGCTTGTTCGACACGGGACGCGTTGTTGGCTGCTGCCCAGCGCAGGCCAGGGTTACCAGTACGAGTGCCTCGTACTCGTACAGTGTATCTCATCCGTGCTGGTGTTCTGCAGGTTTGGGATGACGATGCAAGGTACAGCACGTCAGTGAACTCTCATCCAGTCGACATGCTGATGGTTGCATGCGAAGTGACACCCGTCATGCGATCTGCAGGTTGCAGACAGAAATAGAAATTTTCACCATGGCCAGAACATGGACACGCACATGTGATCGCCATTCTCAGTCATTTAGTTTGCATTGCTCTTTCAATGCAACCACTGCGGCCGGGAAGTTGGCTCTGCCGTGTAGGTCACTCTCAAACTTTTTCGCGATTCACCGTACTTTGTCACAAGTGAGTTGTTAGGCGGCTGTCACACCAACCCCCGATGACGCCGTTCCTCGAGACTTTCGCCCAAGCGTGGAAGCACTCATCCGGCACACTGACCGGCGGTGAAACAGGCTGTGGCACAAGAAGCGACGTTTCATCGGCAAGCCACTGATGCAGCAAGCGAACAATGACGCAGGGATGGAGACCAAAGTGTGTGGTAGAGCCCAACTGAGCGTGATGGAACACTCGAGCCAGACGCGACACAACATCAGCGAGACTGCCGACCCGAAGCATGAATCATGATTCGCTCAGTTTGAGGTAAGTCAGCCCCGCCCGGCTGCGCTTGGCACGACCGAAAAGGAGCCGCTCTGGCCGTTGTTGGTCAAGTTCCACCTCGTCGGCTGCGGTGGCAAAAGCCGCCCTTCTACGGTAGTGCAGAGTGCGCATACGAGTAGAAGTACTCAGTACTGGGTACTGTGTAGTAACAGTCAACAGCGACAGGTCCTAACTCAGCTCGTGAGTGTAAGGATACGATGTTACGTTAAGAGAGAGGATGCTGTCTGCATAGCAGGTCAGTCAGGTCTACACAGAGAGCCGGTGGCTGGTGCTGGACCGGACTGGTGATGGTGGCGTGCATCATCAGTGGACCGTTCAATCCGATGTTCCGCTGTAAAGCAGGCTTGTGAAGCCTCGCATGGCAGCTGGCCGTTCGGCTAACCATCGACTTAACTGACTGCGTGGGCTTCTTTCCCGGCCCACGTGCAATACAGAGCCGTACGAGGTTCTCAGCACCACCGCGAAACGCGAAATTGCTTGCCACGACGCCTCTTGTGCTGTATAGCGAGGAGTGCATTAAGTCCTGTACGGAGTACTGAGTAGTGTATCAATAGCTACCTAGGCACCTCGAGAGAACACGAGCTATCACCCTTACCGGGCGCAGGGTGTGGAACACAAGGCCCAGTCATCCGAGCCGACGTGACTACTTGCATACCCGCCTGCCTGGCCGCGTCTGATCTGACAGGGTTCGCAGGTTGGGAAGATCCTGCTTGTGTGGCCATATCAGAGCCACGATTTTCCGCTAACTGCTGCAACCCGGCACCCAAGCACGCAGCTTCCAGCGGCCAGGGCAAAGTCTCTTCTGTGGCATCTCCGACACTCCCTCGCTTCAACACCAGTGGGGAAGAAGAAGGCTTCATATCTTTCACCCAGCCTTTTATTTTCCACCATCCGTCTTTCACTCAAACCTACACCTCTCTCGCTGTCACTCACTACTGCACCTCTTTGGTACGAACCTTCCTTCGCTTGGTCCAATCCTGTCGCCGTCCATCTTTATGCTCAACATGGTCGGCCTACGACACGCATTCGTTTTCGGCACTCTCCTGCTGGGTGCGCTCAGCTCACCTGCGCACGCCCCGGCAGACGATCAGTCACTATACAACTGGGACCTCTTCTCATCATTACTGGATTCCGTCGATCCCGCCGCACTGCACTCTGTCCTACATTCGCTATCGCCCAAGTTCCAGGACGGCGTCTTCAGCAAGGACCGTGCTGCGATCGAGCACGTTCACTCTGAAAACCCAATTATCGCCAGCAAGCTTGTACATCTGGCGAAGAAGAGGCAGGCCAGCAATTCAACCACCACGTCAACAGCCACGCCCTCGACTCCTGCTCAAAGCAGTGCTCTATCAGAATCAAGCTCTCGCGCCGCTAGCGTGTCCTCCATCCTCTCCTCCGCTATTTTCGCATCTACCGTCCCTGCAGCCACCACCGTGACGGTACCTCCGACCACTCCGCCCTCTGCTACACCTGTCGAGACAGATAATGGCGCCGTCGTGTTCAGTACCTTCGGAGGTGGTCTGGTCACCCTCACATCGTCGGCATTGAGTGTGCACTTCACTCCTAGCACATCCACCCATCTATTCTACACAACTTTGCCTGATGGGTCTGTACGCACGTCGACGTCAGTCGTGGTGGTCAATGCTCCAGTGACGGACACCGGTGACGCAACGGGAGCAGCAGGTGCCGCCGCTACCACGGGGAGCGACCCCGGACTGCAGAATGTCGGTTCCTCGTTGAAACTTGGAGGTCTCGTCGCCGTGTTCGCTGGTCTAGGAGGCTGTCTCTTTCTGGCCTTATAACCTCGAACCAAAGTCTTAACGATCAACCCCGGCGGTGTCTTTCACTGGCGGCATATATGACCTTGATTTCTAGTATATAACGATGACACGGCTCAGCATTTCTCTCCTTTGATCAACAATCTGCTACCGCGCATAGCTTTTGGCGTTTTAATCACTCTAGAGTGGAGCGATCTCGAGCTTCGGTCTGGTCGGAAACCAACGTGTACATGAAGGGACTTGTTGTACATGAAGGGATTTGGTAACTGGGAGGACACTATGACTTGGTGCGGACAAAGGTGGCGGTGGGGCTGGCGGTGACAAGCACAGGCGGCGTGTAGCAAGTAGTGTATACTTGCAGAGACAATCGACCAGATTATCTCTATCAACTAATGTGTAGGTGGTCTTGACTCGTATCTGCATGCTGCCACTCACATGTTTGGTTTCTTGCCTTCGATCTGACCCTCGCTCACTCCGTGCTCGGACCCTCGTTCCAACAATTTAGAGTTGATCCAATGTTGGCGACCGATTTCGCAGATACAGCAGTGCAGCAGTGCATGCTTGTTGTTGATGAACGCTCCCTGTGAAAGAGTGTGGACAGACCAATGGTGCCGGGAGCGAGTGTCGTTCTCTCCCCAGAACACCCAGTCACCGCTTGACACGCCACCCAAGACCGAAGACAAGACAATTCACGAGTCAGGACGATCATCACTTTTCCAAGGAGCACATCGCTCTCCCGACCTATATACTCTTAACTCGGAGGAGGATTACGACAGCCTGTTTGATTAACAGGTATACAAGTGGGTTCAGCAGCTTCACCGTCCTGTCAAACTACCAGCTCACCTGGCTTAATCTGCCAGGCACCCATGCAGTCAATTTATCAAGCCTCGAATGACAGCCAAGGGGACGAAAATCCCCTGAGGAAATCAGGAGCACTCTCACAGCACAGTGGCAAGATGGGAGAACAATCCTGAGACAGATCTCAAGCCGCTGGGGTAATCGTGAAACAAGCTCCTGTTTATCGACGTGGCTGTGCAAAAAGAATGCCTCGACACTGGAGGCTCGCTTCGCTTGGGGCAAATTTGGTCTTGATAGCCAATTGCTCGGCACGCGACCGACGCGCATGCGCGCAATCCAGCGTCGTCACGGTGGTTCGATCACCAGTGTCGCGGGGGCAAGAATGGCAGATATTACGACTTTTCAAGCTGGGTGGGAGGCATTGCAGGAGCTCAGTTCCAGCGAAATATTTTCTTTGGTTCGGGCAAAATGTGGTTGGAAAAGCCTGCTGCATGTCGGCAGCCTCCCTTGAGCGCAATTCAAAACATGTGCCAATCGAGCCCCATACCGAGACGGATGCGGGAAGATCAAGAAGCTGTATCTGCAAGCCATCCGATGGTGGGCAGCGTTGAGTGGCTGAAGCCCAGGCTTGGGGGATCAAAAGAGGGGATCAAACAGGGGCAACCCCACTAAATAGTGCAGGGGCTGTGATGCTCATCCAACCTGCCTGCGTCAACTGGGAGCGCATTTGGCTGGGCGCGCTCCTGCCATGAATATCCTGCCTTCATCATGCACTGTGCATCGTGCATCTTTCCTTCCTGCCTTCACCATCCATCACCCAAAGACTGAGCAGTCACTCGACGTTGAGTGTCGCTCCTCCCTCGCTATCCCTTTCTAATACTTCTGTCTTCTGTTGGGAACTCCTCATTCTCTTGGGTCCCGACCTCAATTACTTTTTGTTCTCCCAACTGCGAGTTCATTTCTAGCCCCCTTGCCTTGCATTCGTCTGGAAAACAAGAAAGAGAGAGCTCCATATCCTCAGGTTTCTCACTTACCGATCACCATGCGTACCTCGACACTGGCGACGCTCGCCTTGGGCGCCGGTGCTGCTTCTGCCGCTTCCGTCAAGAGACAAAGCAGCTTGCCCTCCGTCTCGGTCAAGGGAAATGGTGTGTTCCACGCGTCCTTGCGTTTTACACGTGTACTGACCCTGATGAAGCTTTCTTTGCGGGCAATGACCGATTCTACATTCGTGGCGTCGACTACCAACCTGGCGGTTCCTCCGACGTGGCCGATCCCATCGCTGACGAAGCGGGCTGCCAGCGAGATATCGAAGAGTTCAAGAAGCTGGGCATCAACGCGATTCGCGTCTACACTGTCGACAACACTGCGTCTCATGACACCTGCATGAATGCACTGGCAGATGCTGGCATCTACCTTATTTTGGACGTCAATACCCCCAAGTACTCTCTCAACAGAGCCGACCCTGGCCCGTCATACAACGATGTATACCTCCAGAGCATCTTTGCTACCATCGATGCCTTCCACGGCTATAGCAACACCTTGGCTTTCTTCTCCGGCAATGAAGTCATCAACGACCCCGAAACATCTGCTGCTGCTCCATATGTCAAGGCTGTCACTCGCGACATCCGACAATATATCCGCAACCGCGGCTACAGAACGATTCCCGTCGGCTACTCGGCAGCCGATGTTGCAGAGAACCGATTGGAGATGGCCGAGTACATGAACTGCGGTACGGACGACGAGCGTTCCGACTTCTTCGCCTTCAACGACTACTCCTGGTGTTCTCCTTCAACCTTCACCGTTTCTGGGTGGGACCAAAAGGTCAAGAACTTCACCGGTTATGGTCTCCCAATCTTCCTGTCTGAATACGGCTGCAATACGAACACCCGTGACTTTGGTGAAGTCGAGGCTCTGTACAGCACCCAGATGACCCCCGTCTACTCTGGTGGCTTGGTCTATGAATATTCGCAGGAACCCAGCAACTACGGCTTGGTTGAGATCAACGGTAACTCTATCTCTGAACTGCCCGACTTCGGTGTGCTGCAAGAGCAGTTTGCCAATACCGCCAATCCTCAAGGTGATGGTGGCTACAACTCCACTGGCGGTGCTTCTGGCTGCCCTGCTTTCTCCGACCCCAACTGGCTCGTCAAGGATGACCTTCTCCCAGCCATTCCAGACGGTGCTAAAAAGTACATGACTGAAGGCGCCGGAACTGGTCCTGGTCTCGATGGTCCTGGGTCGCAGAATGCTGGTGGTGCTTCTACTGGAACCGCCACTCAAGGCAGTGGACAGGCCACGCAAACTGGCAGCTCTGGCAGTGACTCGACTGCTTCGGGCAATGCCGCGGCGTCCGTCATGGCTCCTGAATGGTCTTTCGCTCCGATGATTTGTGCTGCTGTTGTCCTCGTGTCGACATTTTTTGGCGCGACCTTGTTGTAAATCTGACGGGCCATGGAAGCGTTGAATTTGCACATTGAGGGAAGTTGGCAAACATCCTCGGACTCGGCTTTGTTGGCAAAGCCATGTGCACCAGAACCATTGGTTTTTTTCATTGCGTTTGAAGTTAGGGGCAGGTTATATCGGACTTGACAGCAGGGGAAGTAAGCCTGGCGGAT
Organism: Cladophialophora carrionii CBS 160.54; assembly: GCF_000365165.1. NCBI lineage: Eukaryota > Fungi > Ascomycota > Eurotiomycetes > Chaetothyriales > Herpotrichiellaceae > Cladophialophora > Cladophialophora carrionii. The sequence goes on from NW_008481832.1 coordinate 61,875, forward strand.
GCTACTGGGCGTTCCATGTGCAATAGACTTGCGCGGCTTATCGATCAGAAACATCATACAACAAAATCACTATACAAACTAATCACAAATCATCCGTGCTTTGGCTTCTGCCGCTGCTGTATCGCCATCTTCAATGCCGTCCGGCCCTTCTCCATGTCAAACGGTCCAGTAAACCATACATCCTTTGCGACAAGCCTTCCCTCGTCGGTGAACTGGACCCCCTCATCGCTTAACAATTTCAATTTCATGGTCTGATTCACTCCACTGGGTGCCTTCTCCCAATCGCCCTTGAACCCACCGACGTATCCATCACTTGCGATCACCCGGTGGCAGGGCACCTCTGGTGCGTATGGGTTGTTGCGCAACGCACCGCCAACTGCTCTGGGACTGCTGGAGAGGGATTTGGCAATTGCGGCGTAGGTGCTAACCTTGCCGGGCGGGATGGCAAGCAGGTGGATGTAGACTTTCTGCGGCGTATGTTAGAAAACCATACCGGGGAGGATGGGGGGAAGGAGAGTGGTAGGTGGGACGTTGCGCTGACTTCTTGGAATTCCGTGATGGGCATTGTCAGGTAGAGTGTACGGAGTCTTTGTGGGAAGATGAGCTGTCTCGAAATGGCAGACGTCCGTGTGTACTGTATATGCGTGCCACACAATCCAGTGCTGGCTCGGCGTGGATTAGGGAGATCCCACAGCTCGACAGAATTGACTGCTCTCTTGACCGCGACTCGACCGCGTATCTGCAATATGTATTACGCGTATATTCGAAGATGAGCGGACGGACAGTCAGGCAGGTAGACTCGCGACTCAAGAACACAGGCGGTCAGAGTCATAAATCCACGGCCTGCATCACTTATTACCGACGTACCTAGGTACCTACCTAGCTGTCTAGTCACGCAGACTCGTCCTTACTGTGGGAGGAAGGAGTCGGCTTATACCCCGGGGGCGCATATGATAGGTCACTTCTAGAGCAACGACGTTTTGCGGGCGGGCGAGTGGTCAAGGCGTACGGAGGATTCGGAGAGAGAGTACGCCCGCACGGCGCGAAAGTGGCACGGCTGCACGTGGGTGAAGGTATTTGTGAGGTATGTACTGTACAGAAAGGACTGCGGTTTTAGACGCAACAGGCTATTTTGGCCTGGAGATTTCTGCAATATGGCCTCTGTGCGAGATAGATTGTCGTCTCTCTGGGAATGCAGTATGAAGTGGCTCCTAGTATGATTGGGATTGGACTCCGTACGGAGTACATTGTTGCTGCATGGCGTCCTTCGTGCGCTGTACTTGTACACAACCTAGACTCAGAAACAAGTCCGGCGGAAACCCACTGCGCGAAAACATCTATTGATCCGCCGCACTACTGCGCTACTGGCCGAGTGCTTCAGTCGCCCCCATTTGGCGCAGCTACACAGTACATCACATCTCGCCGTGCTGAGCTCCATACCCTGCCAGAACTCCGCAGCGCACTTGATCTGAGGACCGGCCGCACAAAATGACGGTCGTAGAGTCAGTTAAGGAGGTCGTCGGCCTTGGCGATGGCGCCGGTATGTCTGTCGTCTGCCTGAGGCAACCTCAACATAGCACCGAGCACATTTCGATTAGAAGCTAACATCACCGGATTCAATGTCACAGCTCCTGCATCCAGACAAGCCATGTCCGAAGCCCGACTACCCCTCGCCTACAGAGACAGCTGTGCACACCTTTTGATCCCACTGAATAAATGCCGACACGACACTTGGTTCTTGCCGTGGAAGTGTGAGGTGTGTTCTCTTCCCCATTTTCCGAGCATCAGCAAGAGATTGGCCCAGCATTTCTATATCGGAAAACAGTGAGCATATGTACTGATGTGATGAGTGACAGAATGAACGACACAGCTATGAGAAATGCCAGTACGAGGAATTCAAGAAGCGAGTCGCGAAGATGGATGAGATCCGGGCAACCAGGGCGAATGAGCAGAGAACATTAGAGCAATAAAGCGAGAACAGTAGGGCCCTTTTCCAGTGCGGTAGGACCGCTTTGGCTGTATATACGGACGTGCTGCATTGGTTGGCGTCGAGGCAGTCAGGCAGCGAATGTCAAGCCTTGAGAAGAGACCCTCTCAGCGACTTGACGCAGAAGCGACTCCAGCAGAACAGATCGGCGCAACGAGAGTCTATATCATACAACGAGGACGACTTGCAAAAGACGACTGCAGGTGCAGAAGTCACGTGGTCTGGTGCTTTGTTCAGCTGCAATTTGTGTGTGTTTCGAATGTCAGCATTCGTACGTCAAGAACCGCCAACAGCATTTCTTTCTGGTCTCAGTCTCTGCCTAGTCAGAGCTCGTTTTCGGTCTGACGCCGATACTGTCACTGCACTAAGTAGTTGATCCGGTCCGATCTGCTATAAAAGAAGCGACAACTTCGACTCAGCCGGTACGATTGCTGAAACGGTGCATGAGATGCAGGTCATCTCTCACGTCCCCCACGTTTTGCGGTCGATTGGAGTGAGCGCTTCGGACTGCTGCGTCGGAGCGGATATCACCGGACATGCAGAGCAGAACAGAGCATTATCTTTGCGAGCGTGGCCGTCGCATCCCACACAAGCCGGCATGTGGAGGTATCAATGCGTCAATCGCGGTCCGGATGACTAATCATTGAATATGTGCTGTGCCTCGACCGTCAAAGGCCTTCTCACCCCATGCGTCCGCAGTCAGCGTGCAAGTGATCGATGGCGAGATTTTCTCGGCTGTCGGTGTCCTTGCACCGCCATCGGCCTAAATAACCGTGGCGTGTACTTGTACTTGAGAAGGTATCAAACTTTGGCCGCTCACACAGGATCCGCCCATCCACATCGTCTCATCCACTTGCGGCTACTTCCGCCCGCAAATCCATTTTTCTGTGACTGCAAAAATTGAATAAGAAAACGTCACGATCACGGCGTCTACACAGGATCGCCTCTTGGACAGACGGCACGCACAGCTCTTATTGATTGGTTACAGCGTAACCATGCTCGTCTCGTGAATGGCTTCCGCACTCCAGCTATACCACTTCGCATTTGCCGGAACAAGGGGAGACCTCGCTTGATGGACTGACCGGCCGCTCACCACGGAATTCCTCAGCTTCTCTTCTCGGCCAGTTCCTGCGGCTGCAATTTTGCATTTGACGACCAAATCTCCGACATGGGTCTTTTGTAAGTCGTAACTGCGCTTGACTTCGGCCGATGTTCTGATCCAATCTGCAGAGCGTTAGGCACGGCCCTGGACTGGCCGGACGCAAAGAAAGCGGCAGGTCAAGTGCGTGAATGGGGTATCGAGGTAAGACCTGCCGCTGCAAATGCTGATATTTTACAAGATCTAGAGACTGACGCTGTCCAAGCAACTGCTCGGGATATGGCGCAAGGCCAAGGGTAAAGAGCGTGATGCTCTGCTTTGGGGTGACGAAGTAAGGTCCCTTCGGCCGAATGCCGGACCGGGTCACTGAGCCTTGTCCAGATTGAATATCTCGTCGTCGCAATCGATGGTGAGCAGAAAAAGGTCCGTCTGTCGCTGTGTCAGGCGGACGTGTTGAAGGCATTGGCCAAAGACGAAGCTCTTGCGGGCCGGGATGTTACAGTGCCGGACCTCCAGAATGGCATTGCGTGAGTGGATTGTCTGACCGGTCGTGAGCCTCGCGCTGACTTCCCCAGTCCCACCGGTGCCCTTCCCACATTCCATCCCGAGTTCGGCCGGTTCATGCTGGAGGCTACGCCCGGGAAGCCTTGGGGCATCGACTTCAAGGATCTTCTTGCCGTGGAGGACGACATGAGGCTGCGCCGCGAAATCGCAAAGGCGCATATGGACCCTGACCAATTCCCGATCACGCTGACGACCTTCCCTCGCCTCGGTCTGCCGGATACGATCAAGCCCGATTATCCTCCTTCAGGCCCGGCGTTGCGGTCACAGTTCGTTCCCGATGAGATCGCCAACCCGCACATCCGCTTCCCCACACTGGCTGCCAATATCCGATCACGAAGAGGGAGGAAAGTCGAGCTTAATGTCCCTGTTTTCAAAGACAGGAACACACCGTCGCCGTTCAACGACCCGACTGTCAACTACGATCTGCACAACTGGCCTGAAGATGACGACGTTCGGAATGGTGCCGTCAAGCAAGATTGCGTCTACATGGACGCTATGGCCTTCGGCATGGGCAGCTGCTGCCTCCAGATCACATTCCAGGCCAAGAACATCCGCGAGGGTCGGACACTTTATGATCAACTCTCGCCTTTGGGCCCGATCATGCTGGCCATCACTGCCGCCACACCGATTTACAAGGGCTTTCTCGTGGACACCGATGTGCGGTGGAACCAGATTTCCCGAGCGGTCGATGACAGAACTGCCGAAGAGCTGGGTGAGAAACCGCTGAACAACGACCGATGGCGGATACCCAAGTCTCGCTATGCCAGCAACAGCACCTACATCGCACAAGACCATCGGCTACGACAGGAATATATGGACCCGGATCTCATTGTCAACGAAGAATTGAAACAGAAACTCCTGGATGGTGGCATGGACGATTTGCTCGCCACCCATTTCGCCCACCTCTTCATCCGCGATCCCATCGTGATTTTCTCCGAAGACCTGAAGGAACTCGACCCGGAAGGATCAAATCATTTCGAGAACATCCAGTCCACAAACTGGCAGCACATGCGGTTCAAGCCGCCTCCCCCAGGCGCGGATATCGGTTGGCGGGTGGAGTTCCGCAGCATGGAGATCCAGATCACCGATTTTGAAAACGCCGCCTTTGCCGTGTTCATCGTCCTTGTCACACGCGCCATCCTGAGCTTCGACCTGAATTTCTACATCCCCATCCCGCGGACCACGGAGAACATGGAAACGGCGCACGTCAGGGATGCAGTCATGAGGGAGAAGTTCTGGTTCAGGAAAGATCCTTTCCCGAAGAAGAGGACCCCGAAGCACTCGCCGGTACAGTCGCCGGTGCTGAATGGAGTCAGTGAACCGTCCTCGTCGACAGGCCCGCCGTCGACGCTCCAGAACGGTGCGCAGGAATTGAACGGCTCGGTGGATTCTCCACTCGGTCCTGTCGAGGAGGAATACTCGCGCCTGTCGATCGACGAGATCATCAACGGCGCACAGGACGGCTTCCCTGGTCTGATCCCCCTCGTGGAATCATATCTCGACAGCGTGAATATCGACATCGACACGCGGTGCCGCCTGGCCGTCTATCTGGACCTGATCAGGAAGCGAGCCAACGGTACATTGTGGACGGGCTCGAAGTGGATGCGGAACTTCGTCCTCACACACCCTGAGTATAAGGGTGACAGCGCTGTCAGCGACAAGATTGTGTACGACCTGTTCGAGGCAGTCCGAGAGATCGAGCGGACCCAAGGAAAGAAGAAGCACACGGGTTGGGAGATGCTTTCTGCGAGGGAGAGGCCGAGTGGTCTAGATGATTGATTATTCCAACTTTGATGCCACGGAGCTATCGGGGTTCGTTAGAATCAAGGAGCGGCAGATTGGTCGGTTGGTTATGTTTGTCCGTCCCGCCTTGATGCCGCGGATACAGTACCATTGATGTTCCCCTGCATAAGACGAGCAGAGTAGGGAGAACGACCCACACTCGAGATCATATATAGCATTTGGTTTCATTTCGAGTGCCCCCGTGTATTGGAATGTTCGGCCTATGACCCGCCGGTGTGAGTTAAGTAGTATACAGGATGTCATTACGATATTGAACCCTCACCCTCACCCCCACCTTCAGTAAACATCTGGCGTCCCTCCTCCTCCTCCTCCTCCTCCTCTCCCATCGGGATATAGTCGCAAAGGCAGTACCGATGGCACGTCGGCGAGAGTGGAGAGTAGAGCGACTACGTAACTTTGACTAGAACGGTCTGACCCGGCACCCGGCTAGAGCGCGAAACAACACGCCACGCCACCCAAGGGCCAACGACGACGACAAAACGATACAGGCACAGGCTAGGAAATATGTTAACATGAAGAGACTACTTACTGTACGTCAGAGAGGCAGGCAGATCACCAACCAGGGAAGGTTCAAGATGACACTACTTAAGCCCAATCAAGAGTCCGGCGGGCCGGTTTCATTTGTATAATGTCGTGAAGATAGAGTGCGTGCCGTCGAATTCAATATTGTACGAGGCCGACCGTTGGGCTTTTGTGGTAGTATCGCTTGAGAGCACTATCCGCTGTATCCCTTGGCCACATAATTCGAATGGGTGGGCACTGTAGCGCTTTGAGCCGTGCACGGTGCAGACTCATTTGTGCATCATAGAGGGCGAACGAACCCTTGGATTGACCTATACGAGTAGTATTCATTGCCACTGGACCTAGCCTCAACCTTGCTAACACCTTCACTCGTTCAAGACCTCCTCTTGGTCCATGGCGCCCAGCGTCTCGATCGAACTTGACTCTCCTCGTGGGGATCTTCATGCGGATCGCGCGTTTGCGTCTCGTCCCGGTAGCCGACTTCCTTTTCTTCATCACTGGGCCCATCCCCTGGGGCGCCGCTTGATCTCTCCTCGTCAAACGAGGCAGAGGTGCCATCGACGTATACGACGCTGAATTGCCGGTCACCTTGGTCGCCCTTCTCACACCACACGCTACTGGTCTCGGGAATGGGTTTCCACCGGCAGAAAAGATAGTATGTCGCCATGGCGACCAGAAACCCCGCGAAAAAATTCACTCGGTAGATGTACACTGCGCCGATCGGGACCTGTTGGGAAAACATATTTTGGTTAGCCGCAAACCCTTTCTGGGGGAAAGTCCTTCAGAGCAACACACACACCTTCGTCCCGACGGCATCGGCAAAGCCAACCACGTTGATGAGAATGCCACAAATGTAGGCCGCGTACGCTCTCCAAGAGAAGCCAAAATGAAAGTAGTATGGCGAGCCCTTCCGTGCCGAATAGAGGTCCTTGAGAGAGAGATATCCACGGCGGACCAAATAGTAATCGCAAATCATGACTCCAGCTATGGAAGATAGAAAGACGCTGTAGGATGATAGGTACGTTGTGAAGTTGTTCGAAGTGCTCAAGAGATTCCAGGGGCACATGCACAACCCGACAATCGCGCTGAAAGCCGTTAGCTTCAAGAACCGAATTAGGGTGACCAGTAACTGGGAAAGACCAGGCAATGCCAGCACAGGCAGGCGTGAAGTGCGTCACTCACCAGATGTATCCTCCTCGGCGGATGTTGAGGTAGCGAGGTAGCAAGGCTGTTAGGTCCGTACCTGCTGAGACACTGTTTGCTGCAATATTGGTACCGAGTTGAGCCAGGACGAAACCGGCGGCGATAATAAACACACCAAATCGCTCAGCTGATGAGGCATCGTCCAAAAGAAATTGAGACAGGAGATCCAGGGGGTTCCAGATAGCAGTGCCGTAGATGACCTTTGACGAAGACGATACGATGATGCCGATGAAGGAAGTTACCGCAAATCCGAAGGGAATCGTCAGAAGTTGGGGCAGGAACGCATTGCTCGGTTTCTTTGCGAAACGAGCAAAGTCCGGATCATTGACAATCAAGGTGGCAAAATTGGCGATTGAACTCATAATGCCAGACACCCAGCCCCAAGCCAGTGTAGAGCCGGAGGAAGTCGCCGGTTGATGGACAATAGGGCCGATTCCATGAGCTCTTCCGATGGCCCATCCGAAGAATGCTATTCCCGCAATGGGAACGAAGATTGCTTTGGCTGTGAAAAGGTGGCGGATGGTGTGTACCGGGAACCTACGAAGCTGTCAGAAGATATGCGGATTTGGTATGACCTGCTATGGAGGGGCCGCCGGAGGAATTCAGCTGGAACAGCCCGCCATCGAAGCGAATGCTATACTGGGAGACCGGCAAAATGCACGAAGAGAGAGTTCGAACATACCAAATCGCGGGAAGGGAGCCAGCCCAGAAAATGAAAAATCCCACAAAGTCGCGCGTATTGGTCCCAGAACCTTCCATGGTATTGTCAAGGTTGTTGAATGAGGGCCAGATGGCTCGTATCATCAACACCACACAATTACCACCGATCCAGGCCTGCACGCCATACCAGATGCACGCCATGGCTGCGCGGTTGAAGACGGGCCACAGTGAACCCCATATGCCAAAGGAAGCCCTTGAAACAACAGGGAAGGAAATATGGTAGGTGGCGCCGATGCGTCCAGTCATGCAGATGAAGCAGGCTGCGATAAAATATCCGATCCACACGCACAACCGCTGTCGAGAAACCATTAATGCATGCTTGTTCTTGCGCCAACCGAGACCACCTTCGCAGAAACGGATGACTTACGGCATGCCACCACGCAAGACCGTGCTGTGTAATTGACGCTGACGCGATCATCCAAGTATTGATGTTGAACGAGTCAGCAATCCAAAAGGCTAAATGGCGTCAGCGCGTAACTCTCGTCAAGGGATGGAGCCCCGGGTCGTACACACCGACAAAATTCCAGTTTCCCCATTTGCGACGAGCCTCTTCGACCGGTTTCAAATCATGGTTCGTTAGAAACAACTGTGCATTTGTCAAGCCGGGCTCTGAGTCCACCTCAAGCTTGCGCAGTAGGCCAGCCGCCTTTGAATCTCCGAATCTGCCCATGGCGAGAGCGACTTGTTGCTGGATATGCCTGGGCAGGAGAGACAGAAGCCAATGAAGCACAGTCCCACTCAGAGTAACCTCACTGCCTGATGACTTGTGGGCAGACGAAGGAGCACTTTCTGACCCTGACAGCAACGGCTCCGAAGCCTCCCAGGGAGAAGCTCTCGCGGGTTGAGATGAAGACGGCGGAAGTTCGTCTAGCTCTAGTTCGGCATAGCTCGGGGTCGACATGGGCATGGAGGCAGATATTATGTACGTCGCGTGCCAAAAGCAAACCCTAGCAGGTCCTCAACCAGGTATGGAAGCCCAGCTAGCCTGATGTCATACCGAGGATGATCGACCGCGGACGAGCCAGGAGATCCACCAGTCAAGCTGACGAGATAAAGCTACGCAGAGTCGTACTGGACCGTGGCATGTAGCGAGGATGAGATGGAGCTGGACATGTGGCTAGATCTCTGATAAAGCAACAAATGGCGGCAGATGGCGCATCGCAGTCGTGCGACACAAGAGGTGACGAGCCAGGCGTAGCTGCGGTTTCCGACGGTGGACGCTGCAAAACAGTCCTCGTGGTCGTACGGATGACCTTTTGCACAGCGCACTAATTGAGCCGATCAGCGCTTCCCCACACATGGCCGCCGCTCGCTAGTCCTCGACGGCGCAGTTGGTGGTTTTCGCGTGGACCGCATCGAATGATCCTACTGATTTCGAAGCTGAATGCACGCAGTCCGTTCCGAGATTGGCTATGGCGACACGAGCTTGGCGCACTTCGGGGTTAGAAAACTCTGTCAGGATCTGTCAGATGATGGGTTGCTGCCGCAAAGCAAAAGAACGAAAACCTATGACCACGAGGAGCTTGACAGGATGCTTGGTGCGGGGCTGGAAGCAGAGGATGACTTGATGAGATCAAGTAACTCCAAGCCGCCCAGAATGGCCAAGGCCATTCTTATCAAAAGCGGGTGCAAAGGCATCAAAGGCTCGCGATTCCCATCAGACTGTAGATTCGCCGGACGCACTTCCGACAAGGACGCGTCTCGAGCATTCGTAAGCGAGAATAAGACTCGCCTCGGCACCGGCGCGCTGACGACGCAGCTCGAAAATCGCTTGCATGCCCCCAAAACGACGTCGCGATCCATCATGCTGTGACCACCGCTGGCCGTGGAGTTGGCATACGTGCAAAGACGCGGGAGAGCCCAAGCTACGAACCACAAAGCATTCGTAAGAGCTTGTTGATGAGCCTCGGAAGGAACCCCTTGGTGACTTTTTCTGCTTCGTCATACTGTCCATGTTGCTGTTGATGTTGCTGTGGCCGCGGGTGATACTGCTGCTCCTGTTGGCCGCCAGAATAACCTTGCTGATGACCAGGGTAGTGCTGGTATCCTCCCCAGCCATTGATATCATGTTGCTCAACGGGGCTGCCGTCAAGCTTCACATATATTCTGCCCTCGTTCTCTTCTGTAGAATACTGCAGGCCGAGTTGCTGGCAAACTTGTTCCACGCGAGGCTTGATCTTCTGAACGTGATTCGCGCTATGGTTGCCTTTGCCGACGATAACATGCAGGTGAGTCTGGCCGTGCGATTGCGCGTATCTGATGCGTTCTTCAAGAATATCCTCGGCCTCCTCGACAAACTGCCCGTGCAGATCTATTGTATCCGCGGGCACCCTCCCACCTGCATTGTTTTCTCGGAAAATGAACTCCGACGCCTGCTTGTTGTACATCTCCATCTTCGCTCCATGCTCTTTGCCCTCTTGCGAGAGCGCATGGGCAGCAGCGCCGTCACCGTCTTGATATGCTTGTTGCGATCTTTGAAAGCAGTTGGCGCGTTTGGAGGCTTCTTGACGTGCGAGATTTCGGAGTCTGTCGTACTCCTGTTCGGCGGCTTGGGACTGATTGTGGTTGAACGCTGCATAGGACCTTCGTTAGCATACCTCACAGGGGAGAAGCTCAGGTGGCAGGTAGAATGGCCTTACGTCTTGCTCCTACACGCGTTCCATGCTGCGTCGACATTTCGTAGGACATGTTGCACGCGTGAGTCGATGAGGATTGGCTAACTTGCGATACCTCTAGAATAGAAGGGTGTCGAGAAGGCTGAGGACCCTGGACAACTAACGCGCGAGAGTCTATGTACCTTGAATACGGACGATGTAAGAACAACAAGTCGTTGATGGTCGACCAGAAAGCTGCACGGGAGAGATCTGCCCAGCGATCGGCTGTAAGATGCGATCTCGGAAGCCGTAGCTGCATCTGGGGAACCCTGCGTGCCGTGATGACTAAGCCTAGGTGATGAGTTGATGGTGGGTGGGTGAGAGACGGGTGAGTTTGCGCAGTATGCACTATCGGAGCCATCGGTAGCCAGTCTTGTGTTTGGTGGCAGCGGACTTCTTTCATTGCAGAGATGTAGCACATCCGCAGGCTATCATGATTCGTCAGGTCATAAAGCTGCCAGCTTGCTTTCATAGCACATCGCCAGCTCCCGCAGGATATTCGCCATGCGTGGAGTAACACCCCAGACCCAGGTATCGTCATAAAATCCCGCCCAATATCGCGCCAGCTTGGAGGCTAATGAAGACTCCATCTCAGTGCCAAATCCGTCCTCGACCTCTGAAAGAAGATTCTTTACCGCCTGCATGGTCTGCGCCTCGAGCTCGCTGATTGGACCACCTTTGCCCGTCCTCGTCTCGACTTCGATGGCGTGTACCCATTTCGTGACCAGTAGTGCTGGTTTCAAGAGTCAGTGACGGGCCTGGAAGACGAAACTGGGCACAAGATGACTTACCAACTTCCCATCCTGCCAAAGCATGACCGACCGCCCAAGTAAGGGCAGCCGTCTTCTTGATGAGCATTGTTCCCGCTTTGTAAGGTATCAGCATGCCTTCGAATGCCCGACTCACAGCTCTGGCGACCAGGCTGCCCCGATTCTGCGGCATCGCAACGAAATCTTCGATGGAAGCAGTAAATTCTTCCTGGCTTTCCTTCAGTAGCATCATCGAATCTGCCGCGCTGTGCCCTGTAAATGCCCGACAATAGCTGACACGCAAAAGGGCTAGGCAGTTGAACAGCAGCGGTGTCTCTGCCTCTGTCCATGGATAGTCTGCGTCAGAGCTGGCTTGCGTGATCAGGGCACGACATCTCGAAAGTGCGGCTTCGGTTTGTGCAAGGGTTTGTGGCTTTTGAGTGTCGTCCACCTGTCCTGGGCTCAAGAACCCGCCGAAGAAATACGAGCCCTGTGTGATGTGCCAGATGTGGATGGATATCACGTTGATTACAACACTGATCGCAAATGGAGACCACTCCCAGCATTCTTGCGGCACGCTCTTCGTTGAATTACCATTCATCACCATCGAGACCGCGTCTTTGACATTGAGCGGTGAGCTCTGGCCTCTTCGTAGGGCGGCTTCGTGCCACTGATCTTCCGTGAGTGCGTCCCACAGTGACTGATCGCACGGCATCTCGATGTAACCGTCCGAAACCACCGAGTATCCGGGCGGGATACCATAGGTCATTGTGACAAGATTGCCGAACATTATTTGGCCGTAAAGTACTCTGGGTAATATGTCAGGGAGAGATTGCCAATCGCGTGGACCTCAACTACCTTTTGACGCTCTCTCTCTCGATCCACTCCCGCCATGTCAGTGGCTCTGCTTCGGTTCTCCGAAACCGCACAATGGGTGCGAGCTCGCGAAAGTCCTACGACCAGTCAGAGATTTTCCATTTCATTATACCGTGTCATACTCACTATGAGGAAGTCACCAAGATGCACGATAGCCTTGGAAATTACTTCTGAATCACCACTGAAGCAGCTAAGCATGGCAAGTAAGAGACGAGTCTGACTCTGCCAGAGAGCGTCGGGTGTCGACTTCCGTAATCGAGGTCCCGGACGAACCCAGTCTTCCAGCAATCGGGGCTTTTTGTGGAGATGGTCACCACGGTCAACAACGGCGGCGGCGAGTGCTTGGTCGGCCTTCAGGTATAACGAGGCAGAGACCTTTCTTTCAAGGCGATACTGGGCGCCAATTGCGCATATGGCGAGGACCAGAGGAGCTGGTGTGCTCTCAAGGTCCATGGTTTGAATATGAAATATGGGCAGGTGAACATGGAAAGCGTCAATATATGTCCGAATGCATTTCTGAAGCGCAGCAGCGGTGGGTAATCGAAAGTTGCTCACTTCCTCAGGACATAGCCTGCTCGACAGGTCTTGGAGTAAATGATGTCTCATCGACTCTGTAAAGACAAGCGGTGGTTGCTTTGAGTTCTTCGTCGGCGGAACCTGTAAGCTCAACGACTTCTCTGGTTCGGCACGGGTTGTGACAAACGCCCGTCCCGGCGCCTCGTCCCATGCGGACGAGTATTCTCGGGCATTGGGCTCTGTGTGGATTGTAGGTCCCCATGTTTGACTGCTATCGTCGACGGATGGCGACTCATTCGTGGCTAGGAGATGAGTTTGCTGAAAGCCATAGTCTTGCATGGAACTCTGGCTGGAACCTGAAAAATTCTCCAAAGGCGACCAACCGTCCGTGTTGAGCGGAGGCAGGGTGAACGCTTCAACCTGCTTAGCAGGTAGACCCAGAAAGGGATCGAAGAAGTCGAGGAACTCGAGATCCCCGTCCAAGTCAGGGAGAGGCACGGAACTGGGAAAGGTCCGCATCTTCTCCAGGTCGGAAACGTCGACGCTGAAATCGCCCAAATGCAGCCCCATTGTCGAGGGTAGATCCTGAAGTGTAGCAGACCCAGCTCTGGCGCTTGAGTCTAATGAGTGGTCAACTGAAAGATCGGCACTCTTTGCATTGACCCGAATTTTCTTCGGCGAGGGACTTGTTGGTTTGCCGATATCCGACCTTGCTGCTGAGTGTGAGGCATGTTTGGATACGGAGCTCAAAGAATCTCCTGTAGGCCGGTTGAGCTTCGTTCGAGCGGTTGCGGAAGAGTGTCCCGCAATGCCACCGGTCTCATCGATGGCTTCGTCTCCAGATGCGGGAGGGCTGGTCGAGGTATGCTTCGCTAAGACCTCCGTCAGGCACTACCCCGTTAAAGCTGGAATGACCGTACCTGACGACGATTCGTATGATCCATTTATAGCACTCGCTACTTGTTCTGGCGTGTGCAATGTCCTCTCATGGCGGACGAGGAGGTCTCTGAACGAAACGGATATCAATAGACTGCCCGATCAGGAATTCAGCGCCACCTTTACCTTCTGCTGTATCTTCTTCGACATACTCTGCAGCCGAATGGCTTCTCCTGCGTATCTACGGGAGTCGTTAGCGAATGGTCCAGGGGAGAGAGCTTCAAGAATCATCGCAGCGTTGGCAAGAAAAAAGGTAGCTTACGGCCCCGCTGATGGCGAATGCAGTGCTCACTGCGTTTGAAAGCTCGAGAGCAGACACTGCATACATGCTTCCTCTTTCCGGCAGAGTTCTCTTTATCAAGCTTCGGAAACACAATGGTTGAAGTGCCGATGAGAGCCATGGCGGCGAAAGTCCGTTATCAGGTGCTTTTGTCATACAGAGGTGATGCAAGAGAAAGATCTCACATCTGCGAACTGAGCTTCTGGAGAAGCGAGGGTCATGACCCTTCGTGTGCCACCTATCGGCAGACCCATGTTCTAGCCGTCGAAAAACGTGCCCGGGACGCGGGCTTGTACACTTTCAGGCCTCGATCGTGGGGCCCAATTGCGGAGGGAAAGGTCAGCGAATCTTGGAAACCCACATGGCGGGCTGATCGCAGTGGCTCATTGGTGAAGAACGAATTAAGTGGGATCTTGGGGTTGGAGAAGCCGCCTCGAACATGAGCGGAGAAGCCAACGGTGCCAGCGCTTAGGTCGTCCTCCTCGCTATGCGGAGAAGTCTGTGCCTTCACAACTCAGTGTTGGAGCGCATAAATCATGCAAGATCCGAGAGTGATCGTCATGTGCTGGACTGGGAATCCCAGGTCACGGCTTGAATGTTGAAGCGTTTTTCAAATTGCTGGGGGAGCGAGGCTTCCCATGCGACGAGAAGCCAGCGATCGCTCACGATAAAAACATTTTGTATGAATGGAACATATGACAATCTCCTGCTTGGCTGAACGGGTCTTGTAGAATATGCGTGGATAATCCTCATTTGACAGACGCCTTCCTTACAGTACTTGGTTCATGTCCCATGGAGTGTTGTTTTCAGTTGAGACTCTGGTGATCCTCGAGACGGCTGTCAACAGAGGGAACCCGGAAAGTTTTCAGGCAAAAACCGACGGTCTCTTGACTTTTTGGAGAACGTCCTGGCCTACGAGGAGCGCAGCTGTGACACGATTCATGGGAGATGGTTATTCATAATTTCGCCCAAGAGACCTTACGCCCATTATGCTCGATCCGGGAAACAGAATTTACCCCACATCGCGAACGCTGCTGGCGAGGCTGATGTGGGGTCGCTTGAGGTATGGAAATTGTTACTGAAGACCAAGCGAGACTGTCGTTGTCTGGATACTCGGCCTGCATCTCGAGCATGCGACCGACCTGGAGAAGAGATAGCCAAATCTCAGCCGACGGGTGACCTACGCAGCAACTCAACACGGTGGGGAATTTGCCCTGGAGCGCAAGGCTGTCTAGGTGGGCAAATACTGTGTAACTTTTGGACATCAACATCACCGCCTGACACTCCCGTCTAAAGATAGATCACTTTCCAGAACGGGGGAGTACCCTAGCTGCAGAGTGTCGCAACACGTCGTCCCGAATGTTGGCGAACTCTGAACAAGGAGAACCTAGAACTGACAGCCAACGTGATTCTTGAAGATGAGGGCGAGGGAACCACAATTCCGTCCATACCTGTCGATAGCCTCTCCCGTTGGAGAAAAGAGTTTTCATCTTCGTGATAGACATCTTGACTGACATCTGTCCCAAGCTCGGTTTCTGCTGTGCGTCTTTGTGCTCGTGCGCTGAAACCTCAGATCGCGGTTTGGACCCCTCCAGAAGCTCCTCAAGGTCGTTAGAATCTGACCATCACGCGTTGGCCGACATTTGTGATATTGGATTGTGATTCATTCAATCACTTCGCATGACCGGTTGGTTTTGGCAGGCGAGGACAGCAGCGAAGCGACTCTTCTCGTTACAGTTTTAGCGAGGAACTCATCCGGTTGGAGTCAAGATGCCGATCCCTCAGTCCCTTTACGTCAAAGCGGCTTTGATCTTGACATTCCCACGCTCAATCGAGACATCCGATATCCCAATGCGACGATGCTTTATTTCGAGCCGGGATAAATAGGCGAATCGTAGAAGACAGCAATCATGGTAGGCACCTTGTTGGCAGCCTCGACACGTCAAGCAAGCGCCGAGTCCGGAGAGCGCGATAGCGTCAGCGGGCATGATTTGATGGCGTTGCCGGGTTGGTGGGAAGCAAATTGTGGCACTGATCGGCAATGCAGAACACAGCAAAGGTTAAGGGCTGGACGAATGATCATCATTTCACTACTTCTCGGAGTCGGAGAAGCAGGGGAACAAGCAGGGGCGGGCGCTTTCCACAAGGGGAGCCCTGCAGAAGTCCGACAGAGTGAAAGGGCCTTTGCTCTCACGTTCAACTCACATGAGCGATGTAACTTGCACGCAAAGACGAGACTTGA
Organism: Cladophialophora carrionii CBS 160.54; assembly: GCF_000365165.1. Taxonomy (NCBI): domain Eukaryota; kingdom Fungi; phylum Ascomycota; class Eurotiomycetes; order Chaetothyriales; family Herpotrichiellaceae; genus Cladophialophora; species Cladophialophora carrionii. Next base: position 78,026 of record NW_008481832.1, read on the forward strand.
CTGCTGTGGGATGACTCGAGTAACGAGTGTAAAGATGAAACAAGGGACGCAAGATGTCACCCTTTCCGTGCATAAGTTGGTGGCCAGATCGACCGCTCCGCTTGATGAGACCCGTAAACCTGGGTCGGGCGTCCGTATGCAGGTTTAGCTCCACACCTTCCTGATTGACTTTACCCAATCTACGAGATTTCAGGACAACTATGGCTGGCGCTTGCAAGGATCCAGGCATCGTCGATCCGATGAAAATCTCAAGCTCGAAGCGACAACATCTGGCCGAGTCGGCAACTTGAACGGTTCTCTGATGACCAGGCCGAAGTTCAGTCGCCTCTCACCAACAATGCCGAAAGTCTATGCAAGAGCCCAGTGAAATACCAGTGAAACAGACTGAAAACAAGCCCGATCTCGAGGCATTCACAAGCCATCATCACATGATACGTAATGGAGTAAGTCATACGGGAAGGAACTGGTGGAATGAGCTTATCTCGCTGTTTCTCGGTTGCTACGTCGACCTAAAAGCCATTGGTACGCAGGATCCAGCATCAGAGTCTCGAGTTGGGCGCCACCATCTTGTGTACTGCGTATTTCGCAGACGTTCTGCGGAGAATGGAATGCACTAGAACTGCGGACTGTGAAGCCCCGAAGCAAAAGCCCAAAAGTGTGCAGCAACAAAGAAAGGGACTTTATAACCGTTCGGGTGAAGTCGGTTTCTGGAACTGTGTGCTGCTTTGTTACGGTTGCGCCCATTTTCCTGGGTTGAGACAGTACGTAGTTCCAGATGCAAGTCTGCAGGCACACGGAAAGGAATATAAAACCTGGAGCGATGGCTCCCCCTGCGCCAAAACAAGATGACCATATCCCGAAGCAGCCTGCTAAGGTGCAACCAAGTGGGCAGTTTCAGGTGTCGACCAAGGCCAGGTTGGCTATCTAGGCAAGGACAAGGGTAGAGGCGGCAGCCAGTGAGAATAGCTGGAAAAGCGGTGGGTGAGAGTGGGTGGCACCATCATCAGTAGCGCGGTGGAAGCTTGACACGACAGTGTCCCAGCACGAAGATAAAGTGACAGCGAGGCAACAGCCGGTGCCCATTTCACCAGAAGAATGCTTGTCTCTTGACACTAGCTTTGTGACGTGACCAGCGAAGTGTTAATATTGAAGAGACCAGCAAATGCTGAACTTGACTTGAGGTTGAGTCAGTGTAGCAAGTTAGGGCCTGGAGGGAGCAATCTATCGTCCGAGACCCTGAGGTGCATAGACATTTTCCTCCTTTCTCTTCTGGGGGAACGCAATTGAACTGGAGCACTAGTGAGCAAGTAGCTGCTGAACTGCAGCTGGCGGTCGCCACTAACGTAAACTCCAGCCGGCAAGGGAAGTCTCGCGCCATAGCAGCGACCGACTGGCCAACCAACTGACAGCCAGGAGAGGAGCAAGCCCGCCGGCAAGACCCATGCTCGCCTAAGGATTGCGCTCCTCTTGCGGGTGTCCAGCTTGGAGCTCCAAGTGGCTTTGCGACCAGACCTTGGATTTCTCGATTCCCGGCCCTTGTCTCTTTTTCGCCGTAGCGTTGGTGTCCCCTGCTTCGCTTGTCGTCCATCCTCATTCATCAGCGCAAACTGCGCTAGCCACTGCAACTCCCCTGCACGGATTGATCATCCCAAGAAAGTCCATTTTCATCCCCGTCTTTCCAGCTCCTCCAAACAGTTGGACCCGACCACCATCTTTCCCTCAATCAGCTCCTCTCCTTTGTACATTATCGTCATCTACTCTTGCCTGTTCCTGTAGAACAACATCCTCCTGGGAGAGGCTCTCGTGAGAGACTGAGTGTTGGGCAGCGCGCTTCCTGCTACTCACTACCCTCTTGCGTCCTGCTAGTCGATCCGCGAGATCTCGTCCCCTGACGCCCGCCCAGCGCTCAGTGATCGACGCCAAATAATCCGGATCCTCTCCTGCACCCGCGCGGATTGTCCCTTCGGATTTCCATCACACCCGAACCTCAATATCAAATCCTCTGTCATCCGAACATCACCATCCGTTCACCTTGACAACCTCTCCCAGCTCCAAACGGAGGTACGTGGTAGAGCTGCAACACGGAGAGGATATTCTCGTATCTGCTAGATCGAGAAGTCCGCATGCGCGTCGCTCATTCCGGTACTCAGACAAAGTGTGTTTACTGACAGTGTCCAGTCTCCCTCGAGCGCCGAGAACGATCCATTTCTTATCTTCCTTCGTGCAAAGTCTCCCTATCCAGATCCTCAAAAATGGGGTGCGGTGCGAGCAAGGAAGACACGGCCGGCAAGGCAAGAAACGATGAGATCGAGAACCAACTCAAGAGGGATAAGATGGCCCAGCGCAACGAGATCAAGATGCTACTTCTAGGTGGGCTACATTTCTCTTCAACATTGGCAGTACACAACCTAACTGTACTCTAGGCGCTGGTGAATCCGGGAAGTCCACTATACTCAAACAGATGAAGCTCATCCATGAGGGCGGATATTCGCGCGATGAACGCGAATCTTTCAAAGAAATCATCTTCTCCAACACCGTCCAATCCATGCGCGTAATCTTAGAAGCGATGGAATCCCTGGAGCTGCCCTTGGACGACCAACGGGCCGAGTATCACGTTCAGACAATCTTTATGCAACCACAACAGATCGAGGGAGACAGCATGCCACCTGAAGTTGGTGCGGCCATCAAGGCATTGTGGCAGGATGTCGGTGTTCAGGAATGCTTCAAGCGATCAAGAGAATATCAGCTCAACGATTCGGCACGATAGTGAGTGGAAATTCGCACCTGTCTGCGGTATGTTTGCTAATGTCGGGCGTCAGCTACTTCGACTCCATTGACCGCATTGCTGCCCACGACTACCTTCCTAACGATCAGGATGTTCTGCGATCTCGAGTAAAGACGACTGGTATCACCGAGACCACTTTCATCATCCAGGACCTGACATATCGCATGTTTGACGTCGGTGGACAGCGATCGGAACGAAAGAAGTGGATTCATTGCTTCGAAAATGTCACCACTATTCTCTTCCTTGTTGCTATTTCGGAATACGATCAACTCCTCTTTGAGGATGAGACTGTCAATCGCATGCAGGAGGCGCTCACGCTCTTCGATAGCATCTGCAATTCTCGGTGGTTCATCAAGACCAGCATAATCCTCTTCTTGAACAAGATTGACAGGTTCAAGGAGAAGCTTCCTGTGAGCCCGATGCAGAACTACTTCCCGGACTATGAAGGTTAGTTCCTTTCAACAGCAGTGTCCAGGGGACTTTTATTGACTCTGTGCTATAGGCGGTCCCGACTATGCCGCTGCTTGCGACTACATCCTGAACCGATTTGTGTCGCTCAACCAAGCAGAGACGAAACAGATTTATACCCACTTCACATGCGCGACGGATACAACGCAGATAAGATTCGTCATGGGCGCCGTCAACGGTATGCTTCGGCCATTGATGCATAATATCCACTTTCTAACCGCGTCGCAGATATCATCATCCAAGAAAATCTTCGAATGTGCGGACTCATATGATGACGGTCACCTTGATGGCGTAGCGTCATTTCTGCCCTGATTTGCTCACGACTTTGCATATACCACCGGCGTTGGCAGGAACGGCTTTACTCTCTTTCTCCTTGACATTGGCGAAGAATTACCTGTTCCTGATTTCGACCCACTGCCACGATTCACGTCGGCTATCGATTCCTCTTCTTCGACATGAGCGAATTTCCGAGCCCCCGGCTTTCGGACCTTGATCCAAGGTGACGAAGGCTTGAGGAAATGAAGGGCTTCCATTTCCCCGCTGCTTTGCGCAGCCAATCCTACCCGGGTCGCCAGTGTACTCTTCCTGTACCGATGATCTATGCCAACCAAAAGCGACCTCGTTTTCTTTGTGACTTGAAGGAAGGATTCAGAGACTTTGCGGACGACTAAAGTGGAGCCGGGTGCTGCCTAGCTGGCGTAGCTTACGCGGTGGTGATGATGGAGGATTGGGAGCTTGTGCTTGATTAGACTTTCGGACCAGAGAACCAGGCCATTGTATATCACCTTTCTCCGAAAGACAGACATAAGCAAATACGAGACGGCTGTAAATCTTCCAGGTGTATTGGGACCAAGCAGCCACAATAGCTTCTGGAGGGTGTTGCGCATGATTACCAGGCTGACGAGCTATGGAGAATGTCAGCCATGACCGCGGTCGAGAATTCTCGCCTGAGGATGGATTGCTTTCTCCCAACAATCACTCGCACATTCGCCTGGAACAGCTGAGTGTCCAATGGTCGATTTCAGCACATCTGGACCGAGTTGACCAAGTTGCAGTCGGGCAATGGACGACGTCCTCTTCATACATGGCATGCTATGTCAATGATGACTTCAGAGGCCGGGTTGCTTCAGTGCACCATGCATGACTCCTACAGTTTCTTCTCCCAGCTTCAGGTTATCTTCGCATGCACCATTTTCTCTCCTTCAATCAGCTCTATTCCCATTTTCACGAGGCAACGGCTGATCCGTTTGCCGGGACTGTACGGAGTACTGTTCGTTCGGAAGGAGTCCATGACGACCCTTATGCCTGGCCCGACGCGGCACTAACTGGTAACTTCATCGACTCGCCTCAATCAATACTATTGCCTTGTTGTCACCATCACTCCTCATTGTGGTGAATAGGTCCCTTCGACCCGCGGCCCCAGGCATAAGAGGCCTCTGGATCATGTTCTGCATTGACAATCAATGCGCTCTTACGCAGTTATGTCTTTCGAAACCACCTCGCGAGGCTCAGACGGGTCTACAGTAGAACACCAGTCTCATCCCAGGAGCCGAACCCGAGCAAGTAGCTCGTTCCATACCACATGCACAGTTTAGGCGGACTTGTTGTGAGGGACTTTTACGATTCACGGTGGGTGAGCAGCTTGTAACGCACTGGGATCATCAACAACAGGAGGCTTATCTTTGAGATCGTGGTGTTGGGCAAGGCGCGAGGTCGATCACAGGCCAAACGTACGGCATGCGCACACACAGCTCGGTGAGCAACGATACCCCAAACTCCTTATGTCTGCATATCGGCTATGAGCTGAACAGTCTGAACAGGGCTGAATGGAATGACATTTCTCAGATTCTAGAATTGCCCGAAGTGGTATTGGGGACAAGCGGGCCCTTCTCAGGCTGTACAGCCGTGGGTCGCGAAGGTTTTATCAATCGTACAGTACATGGTTCCGTTGCAGCCACGGGGGGGCGCACACATCAGAAGCACGAGAGACTTCCGAACACGAGCAGGCAAAGACGACGCCAGCTCGTATACAGGATATCTCTCGCCTAACTGATCTTGACGACAACTTTGCCGCTGGCGCGTCTGTTTAATATCCTTTTGTAGGACTGGTGGGATTTTTGTTAGCGTACGTCAAACGCTTCACCGCAGACTTCGGGGGTTCCTACATCTGGCACATTGTCGAAGTCCCAAATTGAATCGATAGGGACTCTCAGCTTTCCGTCTTCGCAGAGGTCCTTCAACTTCTGAAGACCATCCAAAGTGCACACAGAAGCTACCTGGACATATCTCCTTGGTGTGCCGCCCAGAAGGCGAGGCCACAAGACGTTCCTCAGCATCCGGCTAACCGCCAGCAGCATGCTGGTGTACGTATAGTGATCGAATGCGATGCCGACAGTGATGTAGGAGCCGCTTTCTTTCAAGAAGTCGGCGCAGTTATCGAATAGTGACTGCACTCCATATGCATCGATGATGGTGTCGAACTTGTCGCCAGCGTACTTCTCCGCCAGTAGTTTGTGGACAGGGACTGGCGTTCGATGGTCGAAGACCTAGTCCTCGGTCTTAGTGGAAGGGAATGAAACAGAACGCACGTGGAGGAATCAAAACTCTGCCCGTTCTCACCTCTTCTGCGCCGAGCTCTCGAACGAGTTGTTCTTTCTCGCGAGAGCAGACCGCCACGACTCGGCCTTCCTCTCCCACGGCATTTCGAACCTTCTGCGTCACCAGCGATCCTACCCCTCCAGCAGCTCCACTGACCAGGATCTTCTGGCTGTGTCGCAAGTCGGCCTTTTCTGCCAGACACAGGGCCGTGCATCCTGCTATGGGCAAGCCAGCAAGTTCTGGCATCTCCATCGCTTTCGCAACAATGCAGACGTGGCGAGAGTCGAGGACGACGTACTCGCTGAGGGCACCATGTCCTTTCAGATGTTCAGACACGGGTATACTCCCGAAAACACCGACTCCTGGCTACAGTCCCTGGGACGGGTCCACGTCGACGCCCACTTCCTCGATCTGTCCCGCGAAATCCATTTCCGGGATGCTTGGCTTTGCCCTCAGAAAAGAAGGACATAGCTGCATCATGACTGATCCGCCTGGATTGAGAGCCGCGTACTGGACGCGTACTAGAACCTGTGTGGTAGAACTGAATTGCGGTCGCGGGAGACTGTCTTGGAGTGAAAGGACTCTCTCCGGAGGACCGGGAGTAGCGTGTGTCCATGCTCGATTCCTCGGAAGCGGTGTCTGCAACCCTCCCTCCATGGTCGATATCCAGATCCTACCGCTAAGGCTTTAGGCCACTGCACAGGGAGAATGCGCAGTATGGAATATGCAACAGACGGTCTGCCGGCCAACCACAGTGGTAACTTCAGGTGACACTTTCAACGCATCAAGGACAGCCACCTTTATACTTCATATTCGATTGGCGTCTGCCTGTGAGAGAGGAAAGAGTGCTAAAGTACTGTTAGCATCTTGGCCAGGAGGGAAACAGTCAAGCTTCGTGCTCGTGACGCGACGCCGCGGTGCTACACGGTGTGCGTGGTCTGCCTGCCTCAGGACATTGGTGCTGTGTTGATTGGGTTGGCTACGGCAACCACTGTAACTTTGTGTCTCGGGGCTTCAGCCGCGCTCTACACGCTCACACGAACAAGATTGGGATTTACAAAGGCGTCGCGCGGTCGGCTCACGAGCCCGATGCGCCGAATACTGTAGCATCGTCGGACCAATGGACTTCATTTGTACGAGTACAGGCTGAAGATGGCCTTCACCATCCCTATCCGGGGATTGTTTTTCTAGTGTAGAATTCCGAACCAGCCATGGCCAGTGCCAGGCACAAAGGCCTGTCAGATGCGGAGGCATAGTTCAACATATAAGTATGCGTAGAAGGTAGTATCGCCTGACGATGAACCAGCGTACTGGGGGAGGTTGATCCTCAGAAGCACCCAGGCGGGCGAAGAGCCGGGACGGATTTAGTATCCGGTCCCGCTGCCCATCGTACAAACGTGGCCTGGAACTTTTGACATCAGGCACAATAGGCGAGCACCACGAGCACAGAACCACAACCAACTTGTTGTTACCCTTCAACTCCGTAACTCAGATGTCCTTGACCACCGCCCTTAGACCAGTCGGCCTCCCATTCGGCGGTGGCTCAAGACGAGAAAGCTCATTGCCCGACAACTCTTCCACGCGACCATTCCACCATGAAGTCAACTACATCAACCTTCACCGCACCCTCATCCGCTATCAGCACTTGATTCTCCTGACGCCGTCCCCCGCTGCCGGCAACACGACAGAACTGACGCCACTGCAACGGCAGGTTCAGGCCGAGCTATGGTCGCCTTTACCGTACCATCGCACGAAGTGGCTGCGCAACGTGGAAGGCGCTCGGACATCGCTGCTACAGTTGGAGAGAAAGGCACAAACTATTCGCGTACAACGGTCAAAATATGAGGCAGTCAAGGATTTGGCCGAGAAGAGGGCTGTCATAAAGAGGCTGCGGAACAGAATAGAGGAAATCGGGAGGGAGGTTGAGATGTTGGCTACAGACAATTGGAAACCTCCGTTTCGAGATGTCGAGGGCGAAACGGTCTACGACTTTCTGCAAAGGCACGCCGAATCTCGAGGCCCAACGAGTGTGGTAGGCGAGAATACCCAAGACGCGCTGCTGGAAGAAGGCAAAACTGTGACGAAAGTGGAGAAAGAGCCCTCTACGCCAGACAAACAGGGTGACGAAGTGACAAAGGAAGAGTTATTCGGATCATCACACCTGCGACGGAGAGGCAAAGGACACGAGGTCCATCAGCCGCCCGCGCAAACGAGTGGCTTCTCAAACCTACCTGCCACGGAGCGGTCACTGCTGGATTCCTCGAGGGTGCACGAGGATATCACGGCGTCGCTAGTGAACATGGCAGCTCAACTCAAACAGGAGCAGAGGAAGCTGCAATTCTCCCTCGAGCAGGACAAGAGCATCCTTGGACGAGCAATCGAGGGGCTCGATGTCAGCCTAAGTGGCATGGAAGCAGCGAGCAAGAATATGAAATTCCTTCAGCGGATGAGTGAAGAAGAAGGTTGGCTTGGGAGGCTGAAACTCTATGCCATGATCTTTGGCATGTGGATCGTGGCATTTCTGCTTGTGTTTGTGTGCCCCAAATTGCGATTCGGGTGAGTTGGAATTGCACGCGCGGCCTACGCAAAAAATACAAGATATATGAACTGAACGGCAATGGCGAAATTGAAGCCTTCGCTGGCGCAGAGGCAAGTGCCTGACAATCTCTGCAGTACACATTACGAATATGCATCGAGGCATCCAAGGGCCCAGCTTGCCGGGAAGAGCGAAGCACACCAATCGTTGCCACGGGAAGCTTCCTGAATCTTGAGACCAGGATCGAGGAAGCACGAATCGAGATCGAGCGCAATCTTGGTCAAAGGGATTGCGTGTTGTTGTCAGAAGCGCATTCCTTTTCCAGATTTGTGGTGCCTTCGCCCCGATTCTTCGATGACGTCGATGGTGGGGACCAAGGCGAAAATGTGCACATGCTTCACCTGCATTGTGCCTGCTGACCAGCAAGTGAACAGGTTCACCAGTCCCTGCCAAAGTTTCACGTTCACGACACACAAAGCCCGACTCGATCTTCTGTCTATAAAGCCTTGCTCCCGACCTCTTCGACGACCTAGCCTCGCAACCGAACACCTTCCCTCAGAAAACATACCATACCCAACAAGACACTATTCAATACCAAAACAACCACACAAACTCCTCCAATATGTCTTCCAATGATAACACCTCAACTTTCAAGTCGGCTGTTGACACCGCTACTGGCTCTGTCCAGTCGGGTATAGCAGCTGTGACCGGTAGCGCTGGTGACAAGGTGAGCTTCAACAAGTCCCTCGCACAGACCTGTCGCTAACATTCTCTCCCAGGCCAAAGCTGATGAGTACAAGGACAAGGCCGCCGCCGAATCTGACCTCTCCCACACCGCTGCCAAGGCTGGTCCTTTCGCCATCAGCTCGTCTGGCGCACCTGCCAAAGACAGCCCCGACCGCACCCAAGGATCATGGGACCAGACTGTCGGTAGCGCTAAGGAAACCGTGGGCAACCTGGTCGGCAGCGAAGACCTCAAGCAGCAAGGTCGCGAACAGAATCTCCAAGGTCAAGGTCAAGAAGCTAAGGGCCAGTTGAGTGACCTCGGAAAAGGCGTTAGTGATCGTGCTCAAGGTGCTGTTGGCGGTGCGGTGGCCGCGCTTACAGGCGACCGCGCCGAGCAGGCCAAGTATCAAGATTTGCATGATGAGGGCAAGACCAGACAGCGTGGTGTCGAGTTAGACTTGGACAAGCAGGCCGCCGCTCAGTAGAAATAGATTGAGCAGACCCCGTCCCACAGCAGGGAGCCTACGGTATCTGACGCATGATATGGTGGCGAGAAGATGACGACAAGAGATAGACAGGATGATGGTGTATGATTAGTCCTAGGTTTATGATACCCCAGAATTCAATGCGATGATGAGCTGTACACGCTGGACCATAATCGATCACACTTGCTAGAGTTCTTCTGGAAACATTCCCCGCATTATCTAAGTTGGAGGCACTGAATAAATGCTTGGCCCAATGAGCAAAGCCCCAACCCCAACGGTGGACTGAGTGGACGTCTTAATGTCTATCCTGAATATTCTTAGACCATGTTGCGCTGATGGCCGGTCTGCCGCAGAAGACTCTGGCCTGGCTATACGACGTTTTAAAGCGAGTAAGAAGAGGGTCCATCGAAGCCGTTGTCGAGTACTGACCTCAAAAGGAGTATCACGACCCGAATCGAACCTACTCGGACCTTGCCCATGTCCTGGCCCGTTATCCGGGCTTTGCTCCGAGGACAGATGTCTACAGTGCGTCGCGCGATTGAAGCAATGAGACCTTGCTGATCGCTTCTCTCAGCGTTCGAGACTGGAGCGCCGGCGCTCCTGGTCGTATTCACAGGCACCATCCCGGTGAACTTTCGAGGCAACACCTACCGATTTCCTGTCACACTATGGGTTCCGCACGCCTATCCATACGAACCACCCATGTGCTATGTCACGCCGACCGATGATATGATAATTCGACCGGGCCAACATGTCGGTGGAGACGGAAGAATATATCATCCTTATCTGGCGCACTGGAGGGAACACTGGGAGGTGAGTCAAGAGCGGAGCGAGGTCAAAGCAGGGAGCGACCATATATTGATACGAGGGATCTATGTAGAGATCGAATGTCTTGGACTTACTCTCCATTCTGTCCGACATATTTGCGAAGGAGCCTCCGGTGATGTCGAGGACAGCACAACTGCAACAGAGAGCAGTTCAACCTTCACCTCCACCTGTTCCGCCTTTACCCAGAGAGATGCAGCCTACGCAGCAAGTCTTCCACGCGGCGAGTCCTCCTCCAGCAGGACAACAACTCGGGCCTCCTGCTCCACCACCTCCTCCGCCAAAACAACCTCCGCAGAGTGGCCTTTCATCTCCACCGCAACGAAGTTCAGGGCTTGATGCCGCTCCATCAAGGCTGGGACGATACGATGCTCCACCGCCTTTACCCGGTCAAGGCCAACCTCAAAAGCTCCAGCCTGCGCATGGCAACGGCGAAGTGCAGGGGCCACCGAGCGGGATGAGTTACATGCCCCAGCGATCGAGCAGTCTGAGGCACTCCATGCCGCCTCCGCTTCCATCGCAGCAGCCACAACCAGGATATGAATCACACCAATATAGAACTCAGCGACCTCGACCGGGCCAATCGCACCAATATGCCCAAACCCAGCCTAGCCAGCAGCCACCTTATGTGAGCCCACCGCCCACTCCAGGCCAGGTTCAAGGTTACAATCAAGATCAATACCGCCAGATACCAGCACAAGAACGTCCTGAACGACCTATATCGCAGCACTATCCGTCAACCCAACAAACTTATCAGCCACCTCACTCTGTGTATCATCAGCAACATGCTCAGGCACAATTCCAGGCACCCAAGCCAGCCCCTCCCCCTCAACCCAATCTTCTCGACTCCCCTTTCGACCTTCCCTTGCCACCACCAACCTCTTCCACCTCGAATCTGTCATCAAACATCCCCGCACCACCCATTCCTGTGAACCCCGAGAAGGAAGCTCTTTTGTCACACCTCTCTCACCTCCTCACCACCTCTCTCCATCAACAGATCTCCCAGAATTCCTCAGCTTTACAACCTCTCTCCTCGCAACACGCCGCATTACAGCAAACCATGCAAACACTGAACAGTGAATTGGCAAACCTCAAGACCTTACACACAACGTTGTCTTCAAACATCTCCCTCCTCCAGAGCTCGTTGAAGAGCGCGGACGGCACAATATCCTCCTCGCACAGCCGCGCTTCCAGAAACGATATACCCGCCGTGGATGAAATGCTCACCGCTCCTACAGTTGTGGCCCGCCAATTGTACGACGCAGCATGTGAAGAGCGAGGTATCGAAGCCGCGATATTAGCCCTGCAAGAAGGGTTCGTCCGAGGGAGGGTCGGTAGTGAGATTTGGGCAAGAAGAACAAGGGAGCTGGCCAGAGAAGGCTTCAAAAGGAGGTGGATGGTCAAGAAGATCGGCCATGGAATGGGCTTGGACTTGGACGCGGGATCTTATGGCCGGTAGTAGTAGTAGGAGGAGTCTTGCTTGGCGAACAAGGTGAGGCACGAGATCTGACTGAATAGAGAGATGTCGCCATGCCCCTGGGAGGAGGAAGGGAGACATGCTCATGCTGTCCAATGTCGTCGCCTTCTTGCCTTCTCAGCCACTTGAAGAGATGGCGTTACACTAGTGCATATAACCAGGGCCTATGCGTGCTAAGCGCCGGCTGTTCTTTCTGCTACCACAATTCTGCTGCAGCTCACTTTGCTGGCCATGACGGCCATCCCGCCTGCCCTCTCGTTCTCACTAGAAGTACCTGTCTGTTCTATTGCATACAGTGGTATTATCCCTATCCAGACCCTTCGACCGCAAGCGCTACAGATACACACGTCCCCGTCGCAACGTCAGTGAAGTAGACGCTGACAGGTACGACAAAGCTAAGCTAACTTGGTGGGACGAGACCGCAACGGAGGGAAACGCGACCCCTTGTTGGACCTAGGTACCTTTGGACCATCGTTCTTGGGATGTCGACCGCTGCCGCAGGTCTTGGTTTCGACCTATCAACGCGATACATACCGTACCCGGATCACTCGAGGGAGTTTTGTTATAGTCCATCTTCTGTACAAGTATCATACGGCTGCTGGTCTCGAATACTTGAGCATATTTCATTCCATTCCATTCCACGCTGGCTTCATACATCATCGATAATGCACAGATCATGGAGAATCAATGAAAGGAATGTTGTGGGGCCATGGCGCCTCAGAAACACAGGAGTGGCCTTTATTTGAAATTCGAGGATCCCCAGTGAGGTAGGTTACCTACCTACATGTACCTACAACCGCCACCAGCCTCGATCACGTCCGGCTCTGAACTGGGGCGTTGTTCCAAATGAGCTGCAAGGTTGGGCCACTCTTGTCCAGCTTCATTGCATCCATCACGTTGATGCGCAGGGGCACATGTTCATTCAAGCCACTGGATCTAAATAATTCAGCCCGCCACTCTTCCTGCAGATCAATCGGCACCCATCGTGCTCTCCTGCCGGGGTGTCTGTCTGAACACGCATTGTGCCCTCCCCTTTCCTCCCTTCCTTGCTCTCCACAGCTCGATTTTTCCAAATCTCAAACCAAAAAAAAAAGGTTGCATGACCTGAACCTTACCACCTCACCTGTGCCTTCTAGAGTCCCCAGTCCGCAACGTCGAACTCTGCGTGCTCATCAAAGCCCTGAATCCAGTCGAAGTCTGTTGGTATCTCAGGCATGTCCAACCCAACCATGTCTTCACTTCCATCCTGGGCGTTGGGAAGAGCACAAGCATGCACGGAGCTTGCTTCGTCGTTCGGATTTGGCGTCGTCTGGGAGTTATTAGCCAGACTGCTGTTGTTCTCAGGCATATTCAGATTCATATCTGCATCGACATTCACAACGGCATCGGTACTGGTAATGGTATTCCTGACAGGGACAGCAGCAGGGCTAGTCGTGACAGTATCGGATATGAGCGTCTCAGCGTAACCGATCGAGGGAGCGCGAACATCATTGTTGAACAAGGGGTGGCCGAGGGAAGATCCGGCTGCAATGCCGCCAGGGTCGGCGACCATGGGTGAAAGTATCGGACGCATGTCCACCGTCGTGGGCAACGATGGTGCTGTGGTCATGAATCCATTCAGACCTTCGTTCGTATTGAAGTCCAGACTCAGGTCCATGTCCATGTCCACAATGTCGCCAAAGTCCATGTCTGGCAAAGCGAGATCAAGTCCTCCATAGTTCACGTTGTCAGGAAACTGAAACATGTGACTGTTCAAGAAGTCGTCAACCGCGGTAGTCGCGTTGAAGGTCGGGACGAAATCTATGCCGCCAGCAACTCCACCGCAAAGCTGCGCTCCAGTGCGGCGGTTGGTCTCTTCGAGCGTCTCATTGATAGTATTGGGGCAGGGGCCGGTGGAGGTAAGCTGTTGAGGCGTCGGAAGATGAGCACGTAGGGGCGTAGGGGTTTGAACCGCAGTGGTCTCGATCAAAGCGTGATTGCAGGCATCGTCCTGCTGGTGAGTATGTCCAGGTGTCTGCATAGGCTGCGCATCTAACGTCTGGACATATCCCACGAGTGTCCCGTTCTGAGGAGTAGCGATAGGGTTGTTGTGGCCTTGAGCACGTCTCTTGCCCGGGGTGTTCTGGACCTTTCTCAAGGGAGTGCGAGCAGTCTGTGGAGAACTGCTGACCATGTTTTGAGCTGGCTTGGAAAGATTCGAACGGCGGCTTCGTGGTGCAGGTGTGGGTGTCCCTTGCGGCCCTGTGCTGGCAACGGATGGGGTGGACCTCACCATTTGCAGGGGGGTGTCAATGGGATTTTGAGGCGTGCCTTGTTGACTTCGTCGCTGCTGCAAAACACCCATTTGTTGGCCCGGGGAAGCTTGCAAAATTTCGCCTTGAACTTCAGGCTGCAATGAAGATTGAAGTTGTTGCTGCGCTCCACGTTGTACTTGGCTTGGAGTTTGAGCTTGCGTAGGAGAACTGAACTGACTTCCTGCGGATCTCTGACGACGGCCCTCCATGCGTAGAGAAGATTGCATTTGCATCTGGTAGTTCATCTGCTTTTGAGTTCCGTGCTCCGCAAGCATCGAAGTCTGGAGCTGACTCAAGGGAATGAAGAGTTCTGAAAGATTATGCTCAATTCCCGCGTAATCTTGACCCGTGTTTCCAGGTGATCTCTGCAGGTTTGCGTCCATGCCACCCCGTATCATCTGCGACGCGGTGCGCTTCTGCCCAACACTAACGTAGTCTTCATGCTCCTGTTTGAGCGCATCGAACGATCCGGTGGGCATAGGGATAGGATAGTCGTACTCGTTATTGTAGGGTGTCAATGATTGAGAAGGTAAACTGTCGCCTAGCGAAGTGTCGGCCCAGTTCTTCATGCCGTCAATCTCTATATTCGCACACAATCCAGGATCGCCTGTTCCAGATCCTTGTTGGCTTTGCATGTAGAAATTCTGCTGGGTTTGCCAGTCACGCTCTATATTTGCGACGACCTGTTGCGCTCCCACTGAACTCATACGTGCGCGCTTCGCTGGATGACGTGACACTTCATTCTGGAGGAGAGTATTGTTGCGCATTTTCTCCATCAATGTGGCTGGATTGGGTGGTGATTTGAACTTGACAGGGGTGACTTGATATCTTGGGTCGATCACCTTCGGGGTCGACCCACGATCAGGCGACGACAAAGACATATTTTGCGTCCGCGAGTGTTTATTGCCAGCCGGAAGGGGAGAGCCAAAAATATCCATCAGGGCGGCCGTGGCTTGTCTCGCTGGTGCAGTTGTAGGTGTGAAGGGACTTCCGAGAGGCAGTTTAACCGGAGTCTGTTGTCGCGGGGTTTTTTGATCAACATATTGAGGCTCGGCGAGATCCGGGGCAGAATTATCGGATTCACCGTCAGCAGACGTCAAGTCTGCTGCGTCTTTGCTATTTGCTGGATCGGGCGGATAAGTCTTCGGAGCAAGTGAAGCTTTCGGTACCCTGAATGAGGGCGGAGTGCAGGAATCCTCCAGGGCATTGACGGAACGTGAATCAGAGTAGGGTGTCGCAGGTGATGTCTGGGACACGGTACCGGAATTGGGGGTCCGGTTATTGGCGGGAATGGTAGTCCGCGGGGTGAGGCGAGGACTCGAGGACTCGAGCGTCGGAAAGGGATCTACGACCGAGATTTGCGTGTCGGGAGTGTCCAGATTCGCGGAGGTCGGAGAGGTGCCCATGATCTTGCTCCATTCCTCGTCGACACCTTGAGTAAGAGTCGGGTTTTGTACGGTGTAATCGAGTAGCGCTTTCATCAATTGTTCTTGGTGAGAGTCTTGGAAGATAGTGTCAGGACCTTGGCTTTCTTGTATAGGACCGAAGAGATTGTCAAGCCAGTCGTTTGCAGTGAGGGTGTCGTTGTCAGTGTCAATCTCGGTGGCGTACTGATACGGATGTGAAGGGATGTTCGCGACAGACGGAGCAGTCAGATGACGAGGCTGTGCGTTCGAAAGGGTTTGATCGTCACCGGTAGATCTTGCCGCATGGTTCCAGTGGGAGGGAGATGCTCTGGAGTTTGAGACCGGGCTGCTGCTCAAGGTAGTGGCTGTCGAAACATTCGGGTCAGACTGGTCGACCTTGCGAGACCGCCCTCGCTTCTTTATCGCAGGAGCCTCCATGCCGACAGCGATCGTCTCTAGGCGCGCATACGGGTGGGGCTTGAACTTGCAATGCGGTAGCCGATGCGGGCGAAAGAGGATAAGGAGCAATGCAGAGGGGACTGAGAAGCTGAGAATAGAATTGCAGATGATGATGATGATGATGATGATGATGATAGGACGGTAGGCGGGAGAAGAGGAGTCAAAAAATTCGCTCACATTGTCGCGGCGGTATTGTTAGCATGGGTGCGGCAGGATTGAGAGTCCTTTTGGCGGCGACGATAGCACGCGGACGAAACTGCCAGACCCTCCCCATAAGGCGGCGCAGTAAATTGGTGGAGGAGTTACTGTGGTGAATGCAGTATTGCCGCATCTCTGCGCCAAACAAGTCGCCATAAAAGTCCTCGATTCCTACATCTCCGTTGGTGATTCTGGCCGAGCTGGTTGCCGCGTCTTATGGAGCTTGTCTCCGGCTAGGGCGTCAAAGGCATTCCCAGCGTCAACATCGTCCCTCCACTTGACAGTCATTTGGTATTTGAGTCTAATGGAACCCGAGGGCGCAGACATTGGCAAGGAGCACCACAATGTTCTACCAGAGGGCTCGGAAGTGGTCATCAGTGGGTGTGTTAGTCTATCGCACCTTACATTCAATAGGTCTGCGGATACACGACTCGCGTAGGGAGTAGGAGAAGTAACAATTGAATAGCAAAGTCCGCGGCCTGACCGTTTGGCGGCACATTCAGAGCTGATTGCAAAAGGTTCGAGGCGGAAGGGCGGAGAGAAGAGCAACATGCTAAAGCACGATCACAGCGGAGGTTCCTTAGCAGGTAGGTGTATTGTCCACAAAGGACAGCATGCCAAAAACCCTATGGCGATACTGTCGCGACAGTGAGGATAGAGCGCGAGTGATACGAGAGATGGTGGAAGGAAATGATTGAAATGCAGTGAAATCAAAGTCCTCACTCGGGGTTCGGCTCAACTTCGGGCCGGACCGCGTGAGCTTTAGGGCCGAGGGTCGTTTGCCTTTCTCTCACGAGTGTCACTCTGCGAGAGATGTTGGATACATCGCCATGGGCAAACCAGCCGATTGCATGCCTCGTGCCCTCACATCCATGTCTATGTACACGTGAGTTACCACAGCCCAGCAGGTGATGCATAACCCAGTCGAAAATGCAGCTTTCAGTAAGCGCAAAGACCACCACCAGCGTCTTCAAGATCCCAAGCACCAGCCATGCCCACAGTCTGAGGTTCCTCTGAATCCAAGTTCTCAGCTCGAGTAACTCTGTCTTCAAGGGCAATCTCTGCGTCGGCTTCCGTGCGTCGACCGCCCATGAGCAGCTTGCGAGCCCACGCATCAATGGCTGGCTCGCCCGTCTCGTCTCTCGCTTGCTTCAAGAAGGGAATCAAAGCAGTACCACCAGTTCCTCGCATCTTCTTCTTTTTTTGCGCAGCGCCTATCTCATCGGGTCTACCATAGCGGATCCCCGCTATACCTGTGCCACCTCTAGGAATAGGCTCCGGACTGCTCTCCCGCCGGGTTCTCGACATACTTCGGGACTCTCTGCTTTTGACGATTATGTATCTTGATACCATTTGGATGTGCTTGTCTCGGAGGGCTCGAAGCATTGCCAAGCACGCATCATATGCGACAGTCAACTGGCGATTGGAGCGATTGAAGTCGACGAAATCTCGGATGTTGGCAACCGCCTCGACGGCCTGCAAAAATCGTCGGTGAGGACCAGGCATGTATTGTCTCATTTCGTGGATGAAATTGTGTCTGGGTTTCGGCGCTGCCCCAGGCTCGGCTTCGGACTCCGACGTCTCATCCTTCTTGGATCCAGTAGGCCTGTGCTCGACTCCAAGAACAACATCGAAGAACTGAATCATGCTGCTCTGCGCATTCGATCCCCCGCCGTACTGCCGCCACCGGGATGTCTGGCGATTCCCGTCGTCATAGAACACTCCGTGCGGCAAACCTGCGTCTTTCATATTCTTACTGCCCGCCAGGAAAGGTCGTATCCGGTGATAGAAGACGTGGGGGTCGCAACTGTCGTACATCCTGACCAGCAGGGTGCCCAGCTCGTCCAGCGTCTGCGCAAATGATTGGAGACACCTTGTGACTTTTTCAACATCATTGTCGCGCGCGGCTTGTATCGCGTCGAGCATGAGGGGTATTGTCGGGCCTCCTTTCGCTTCCATGGCCACACTTATTAGATAGAACCATTGTTCGTCCAGGGAGCCGGTGAAGGTGGTTAAAACCGACAGATTTTCAAGAGCCAGAGAATCCGACATGAACAGCGGTTTCCAGTTCCATAATACCAGGCCCGCGTAGGTGGCCACAGGGGGGAGTTCGAGGTATTCGCAAACTTGAAGAAGAGGGTAAGTGATCGCAGGTGGCAGTCTCTGCGCTCCCTGTTAGCAAAATTGCTTGCGACGCCGCCACGTGAGAGAACATACCTCGGAGGGCTTATCCCCGCCCCAGATATAGCCGTGCGCCAGAAACGTCAGAACAGTATATGCTCGCCGCCACTCAGCCTCGGTTTCCAAATGGACGGCAGGGATAACGGGGAGTTTGTCGATGACTGCTCGCAGTCTCTTGGAGAGCAGAAGCGACTGGAAGTTGTTCATAATCCGCTCCCAGCGGTCGTAGACTGGATGCGAAAGACATTGAAGAGGCAGATCCGAGGGGAGGAATCCTCTCTCGGGCGAGATGCCGTAGTCTTCGGGCAAGGGAACTGGGGGAAGCATGGTGTTGTTTGTGAAGGGAGATCGCCACAAGAAGCAGTGGCTCGTCACTTGTTGAATACCACAAGAGACAGGAAGAGCATTGGTCAGCAGAAGGGAAGTGGTCACGAGGATAGAGAAAAGAAACAAATACAAGCAAGCAGGAAGGTGAGTAAGAGCAAATACTAATCTAGACTTTACGCTTTGGATTCATGGAAGTGTCGGCGAACCATCCGCTCGGTAGCGGATGTCGCCGGGCTAGATCGAGTCTGCGAGGGGAGATACGGAGGGGCGCGATTTATCTCCTGCGCGACCGATGTTCTTCCCACAGGGCTATCTCATCGTTGATGTCCTGCTGTTACAATGACGATGCCACTGACCGCCATGACAGCACCAGGAGGCAAACATTGAAGGATCAGCTATTGACGGGCGAGGCTCGGTTTTGTAGTGCCCCTCCTGACGGTTTCCTGCATAAAATCCGACCATGTATGAAGTCACCCCGCAGGGATCCCTGGCGAGCCCGAAGGCCGGATGAACCACGGAGGAATAGGCGAAAAGCGACCCTGACAACCCCTCCAACCCATACGGAGATCTTATACAATTCCGACGAGGCCAGTAACTCTTACTTGAATTGCTAATTGACCTCGGCCTTGCTCTGTTGGCTGGGTACATCCTCCCACTGACAGTGACGAGAAACAAAGAAAAGCATCGTTTCCCCACCATTGGTGCAGGACACTGTCATCTGCTTCCTTCGCTATGCATTGACGCTGAACGCTAGACAAGGTAAACAGGCTCTTGCTGCACACAGATTCGGATGACCGACACGCAGAGAGCTTTGAACACAAACACCAGGAAACCGCACCCGACCACACTTTTGTCCATTTTCTGCAACCGAACCATATCCACATTTCCCGGACAATGGCAATCAAACACATGGTTGGGAGAGCCTCATTTCGGTTTGCGCCAGTAGTATTGCTAGAGAATCGTCAGCGCTGATGCCTCAAAGCTTGTCCGGATGGTGATGGGGGTACCTTGTGCTGCTTACGGCATGCTCTCAACCCCGGCTTGCGCAGATCGTTGACTACAGCTGCTTTTCTTTGTATATCCTCGTCTTCGTCTGGGATGTAGTAGAATTCGCTCTCTAGTGGTTTGCCCGCGGCGTCTTTCCCTTCCCTACGGACTTCACCTATACAGGCTGTGTCTTTGACCAGCTGCCTAATCTCATTGATCGACAGTGCTCCGGCTTCGTGTGGGAGATGACTCAGAATAGTCGACAGCGGAGTGGATGACAACCGGGAAAATGCGAGTTGGTTGATGATGTGACCTTGGACATCAATTTCTGACCCCGACTTTTTGGCTGATGTTGAGAAATCGTCTGTAGGAGACGGTTCGGTATGTGAAGAGCGAGCACTGTTGATAGACAAGCTAGGGTTAGGTGAATCGCCCGCAGAAATCGATGCCATGCGTGGAAGAAGATTAGCACCAAAGAGTCCAAAAGAGTGTATGATGGGGTCGTTCTCCTCGTCGTTGTCAGAGAAGTCGTCAGTGGACAACGAAGCATTGTTCTGTGGGACCTCGGAATGTTCGCCATTCTGAGATAACGCTTGTGTAGACTGAGATACTTCGGCGGCACTGATGGTTTCACTGCGCTGCTCCGCTGGTTCAGGATCCTCGTAGATCTCGACAGCAGCCGGTGGGAGTGGCGGTGAAGACGGCATGACTGCCTGGACGGCAGGTGATGGTGAGATTGGAGAAGATAGTCTTTTGCGCGCTTGCATTGGGCTCGGGCTCGGTGGTGTTGAATGGCGCAACATGACACGTTGCCGCTTGCTGGGGGAATCCTCTTCCTCCTCGTCTTCTGAAGAGAAAGCACCAAGCTGGGGCTTGGGAGGCCACTCCACCACGACACGACTGTCATGAACGTCAATCATAATCTCCGAGTTCCTAACATCCGTAGAGAACGTCTCTCCTTTCTTGACATCGTAGACCTGGCCCTTGCAATGTATCTTGATACCATTCCATCCGGAACACGTAATTTCGACACGGTCCCGCTCCAGACGCGACCCAGCGGGCTTGTAGCAGGCTTCGACATGCACTCTGGATATCAGCCGGTTTGAGGAGAACTGGTAGTCGCAGGAGGCACTCGATCTGCCCATACGCGTAACTTTCCCATCGGCTGTTAATTGGACGGAGGGGACGGCACCAAGAGGTGTGCGTTCGGCAAGGGTGGAAGAAGTTCTTGGAAGACTAGGCCTAGACTTGACTACGCGTGCTGGTGAAGAAGACAGTATTGCTGTAGAGGAGGTGGGGACAGGTGTAGGATATGTCGCGTGGTCATCAAAGGTATCTCGAGTTCGCTTGAGGGGTCGTGGAAGAGCGGGCGAAGAGGATAGTGGCTCAAACGCGGGAAGCAGTGAGGTTGTTGGCCGTTTCGAGATCGAAGGAGGAGAGGCAAGTGTCTTCGACACCGTAGTAGAAGGAGACATCTTGTGCTGGCTCTTGGACCTCAGCTACCTAGGAGCGCGATAGCCGGGGTCAATTAACCAGCTGAAAGCGCGTCCTCGGCAGAGGGAATGCGAGGTCAATGGGCCGGTCCTGTTCATGCGACGTTCAGCAGATGTTCGAAAACCCAAAGCAAAGGCAGCCAGCAAGTGAAGTTGACGCTGGCCACGAGAAAGGTCAAGAAAGGTCGAGTAATGGGAGGACTGAAAGGTTGATGGAATGGTCAACTCGAGAGCAACTCACGCGATGTGGTTGGAGAACGAGCGGATGTGGAGTTTGGATGGAGTCGGTTCCTCTTCGCGGTCGCGCTACATTTTTCGAGACTGGTGACGCCGCACCTCAAGCGCGTTTTTGCTCGGGCCTCAAGAGATTCGCTCTTAGTACGTCAAATTCCGCCCGATGAGGATTATCGAGCTCAGCTACGTGTCATGGGGAAAAGTGCAGGACGCGAAGGAAAAAGACCTCGAGCTGACTGTCATTTGCTGGCCACTCCCACCACGAGAGGGTTACATTGCGATTTCCTTCCAACTGCCAGCACATGCCGTTATACGTGCAGCACTAGTATGTAATGCGGCTTGTTTCTCGTGTCTGCCGGATAGCCGTAAGTGCCATGCAAGCACTCGTATGTTTGAAGCATTCTGGAATGCAGCGCTCGACCTGAGTCGACTTGACGCCGGTATCCTTCCATCAAATCTTCTGCCGACCGGCTCAGTGCCGGAAGACCTAGAGTGTACGAGTAGCTTGACAGCCGATTATGAAAGCGACTGATGGTTTTGGAAAGTCATCGAGTCACGCGAGGTTTGGAGATAGGCCAGAAGAGGGAAAGCTAAGCGATAAGATCTTATCTTATCACTGGGCTAAATCATCGGTCTCTGAAAGTTTTTTGACCGACCATCTTGAACTTGGGGACTTTTTTCGATACGCAACAATTTCGAGTCCTACCAAACAGGGGCTTGCACAATGGCTGTCGCAACAAAACTGACGACGACATTTGGTTCCGGACGTCCTCAAGAGACTCCTTATCAGCTCGATCCTGAACAGGTACCCACTTGCGCCGCATGGTTTGATGATTTTCTAACGGGCGCAGACACTCAAAGCATCTCGAGCCTTGCTACAACACATTCGAACCGAGACCCAACGTTTGCAGCAGGCTTCCTCAAAAAAGAGCCTTCTGTCAACCAGTGCCTCCGATTCTGACGAGGATGTTGCTGGGGATGCGGAAGCGCCGATATGGATGACCCTCACCACCAAACAACATATTGTCGACAAGAACCGTCTCAAACCCAGCAAAATCCCAGTCCCACATTCTCTGAACACATCACCCGACCTTCGAATATGCCTTATCACCGCAGATCCCCAAAGAGCAGTGAAGAACCTGGTGGCCGACCCTGCCTTTCCAGCGCAACTCAAAACGCGCATCACTCGAATAATTGGTTTCACCAAATTAAAGGCGAGGTACAAGACATTCGAGCAACTGCGGGAACTGCTATCTGAGCACGACATTTTCCTGGCCGATGACCGAATCATCACCCGTCTACCTCAGACCCTCGGCAAAGTCTTTTACAAGGGAACATCGAAGAGGCCGATTCCAATCGTTATCACAGACTCGAGGAAAGACAAGAAGGAATCGAAAGCTCCAAAGGACGACGGCGTCGCTGCCAACCCCTCGCCTCAGGCACTGGTGAGAGAAATTGAGAAAGCTCTGGATTCTGTACCTGTCAGCGTCAGACCCGGCACTCTTGTCGCTGTACGCGTTGGACTGGCCGCCTTTAAGCCAGAGCAATTGGCGGAAAATATCACCGCTGTCGTGGGTAGATTGATCGAAAAACACGTCGTGAAAGGATGGAAAAATGTTCGCGGTATCCATATTAAAGGACAGTCTTCTTTAGCGGTACCCCTGTGGTTAGCAGAAGATTTGTGGACGGAGACCGAGGATATTATTGAGGCAGCAGAAGAACATGAGCAGCTGGGAGATGGGGTCGATCAAGATGAAAGTGGACAGAAGCGCAAGCGAAACCCAGCAACCACAAAGGGGCCACAGACCGGCTCTCGGAAACGGGCAAAGGTTGCCGAAGGAAAGAATGGAGAGACCGGGTCTGATCAGCAGCTTGTTCAAGCGAGAAAGAGCAAACTAGCCGCTCAGAAAGCAAAGGTATTTGGCGGAGAACTGTAGGTGAGAAATGGTCGTGTCTTGATGCGTTTGCACAGAATGGGTATGATAGATGAACGGACCCTGTCCTGTGCATGGCTCTCACAATGAAAAATGTTCCTCAAATATGTACTGCAAGGCTGAATTCTCGTAGTCGTTGCCGATTCAGATCTCAGCAAGGACTTGGCACGCTTCGTCATCATGATCGGGCCACGGCACTACGGACAGCCTATGAACCAGTGTGCCGCATCCTGCAGGCGTGATTGCCCCAAGTTCAGGTTGGTCCGGTTAGGTTGGTTTGGGCCAAAACATAATATGCCCCTCCCATTTCACTCCCCCTTCACAAGCATCTAGCCCATATTCACCACGACCAACGCGTAGTGAATCTGGCGTTCAGTCTGCAAGGCAGGATTCCTGCAGCCACTGTGCCTTCTACCCTGTCGTCATGCGAGCGTGGGGAACGTCTTTGCAACATCGCGGGCCGTCATGGACCGCCAGCGCAAGAGTGCGTGTGGGATTTCGACCGGGCTGTATCTCGCTGACTCTTTGACACAGGAACGCTACGTGACCTGAACCTGCGCGTCTGGTCAGGCGCAAAGGGTACGCTGCGTCACACTGAGATCGAATCCAACTCCAAATCATTGACAGGGCTACAGACGTCTACGAAGTAGCAAACTCCCTCGATTCGTCGCTCAAGAAGAACACTGCGTTTATTAAACGTTTGAGAACCGGTTTATCGTCTGCTGCGCAAGATACCTTCCTATCCGAGATCCGCACATTGTCCCTTCAAAAGTACCTCTCCGAGATCATCTCCGCCACGGCTGAAGGCTTGGGCAAATTGAAGACAGCTGGAGACATTGCAGCCGGAGTCGAGGTCGTCAGTGCCCTACACCAGCGATTCGGCCCACAGGATTTTACCAAACAGTTAGCATGGCTTCTGGGAAAGGGACTGACCCCGCCAGACAAGGCTCAACTCAAGCAGTGGAGCCCTGAAGTCCGTGAACGCGAAGAGAAGGAGCGTCTGGTTCGCCATCGGGTCCTTATTCGAGTTGTCACTGAGTTTTGGCTGTGTGGTATTCTTAGAAGTCTGGATGACGTGGACCGACCAGACGAAGCTCCGCCACGGACCAAAGATGGCACCTCTCAGCCGGAAGTCAAGCCAAAACAGGTCGCAAACGGCCTTCGACCGGATACCCATCTGGACCATGAGCCGTTTCCGTTGGAAGTCTTGAAAGAGTTGCTTGGCCATGACCCGGAGCATGCTAATTTGAGCTTGGCTGTTCTCTTTGTCAAGAACTTCGCCTGGGACATTCTAGGCCTCAAACCACCCTCCGATGGTAGCCGGAAGACGGTCGATGCAGAGGGCCATATACTTGAGAGCAGTAAGGATGGCGAGGACTCCGCCGATACTACTGAAGGAGACGAGCCAATAATCCCTCCCCCCATACGACAACGCTTTGTCAACGTGCTCGAACGCTATCTGACCTCCGTCAAAAATCACGTCATCCGGGATCAGCGATCTCTCAACAACCAAAGCCGTCGAAATGCTGAAGCTTATGTCAAAAGCGGTGAGATCTTCGAAGATAGGCAAGCCAATTTTGAGAAACAGTCAAAGGCACAAGAGAAGCTGGTCGCAAATGCCCAGATTCTCTGCGATGTTCTTGGACAAGAGATGCCCTATCTCGAGGAAAAGGACAGTACAGACAACGCCGCCTCGGGAACGGTCGGCATGATCAAGACAGGCGACTACCTCAAAGGTTCGGGTGAAGGCGCAGGCATTTGGGAAGATGAAGACGAGCGCCGCTTCTACGAGAATTTAGTCGATCTCAAAGGCCGTGTCCCAAGCATCCTTCTAGATGACTCAAAGAAGAAGGCGGAGACGGAAGAAGCCTCTACTGCGACCACTGATAGTACGACTGGGAAGCCTTCTGAAACCGACGACCACTCGACCGCAATTGCAAACAAGACAGTGGGCGCCCAAGTCGACGCGATCCTCCTCCGCCTTCCCGAACTGCAGACCAAGGAGATGGTGGACCAAGTTGCGCTGGACTTCTGTTTCCTCAATTCGAAGGCCTCCCGAAACCGTCTGATCAAGGCAATTCAGGAAGTTCCGAAGGGTCGCATCGATCTACTTCCACTTTATGCGCGCCTTGCGGCCACTCTGGGACAATACATGCCAGATGTCATTCAGGGACTAATCTCACATCTTGACGATGAATTCCGGAGCCTACAAAGACGGAAATCCAAAGACTTTCTGGGCCAGATCCGCATGGCCAATATTCGGTACCTTGCGGAACTCACCAAATTTGGTATCGTGCCAGAACATGTCATCTTTCATTGCTTCAAGGTCAGTTTGGACGACTTCTCCAGGATGAATATTGAGATCATCGCACATCTGCTGGAGAACTGTGGTCGTTATCTTCTGCGCAATCCCGAGACCGCGCCACGCATGACATCCTTCCTGGAGACACTGAACCGCAAGAAGTCCGCACAGCACATGGGAGCTCAGGAGCGAATGTTGATCGAGAATGCGTTGTACTACGTCGACCCTCCACAACGCGCGGCCATCCAGCAAAAGGATCGAACGCCTACTGAGCTCTTCGTACGGCAGCTGGTCTACATGGACATGACGAAGAGAAACTATATGAAAGTCCTCAAGACCATTCGCAAACTGCACTGGGAGGAGAAAGACGTCGTGCAGATGCTCGAAAAGATTTTCAGCAAGCCGGGGAAGGTCAAGTTCAGTAACATTCATCTCTTGGCTGTGCTGCTTCAAGCACTGTTCCGGTATCATCAAGATTTTGCGATTGGGGTGATTGACAACGTTCTTGAGTACATCACACTCGGCCTGGAGCAAAACGACTTCAAATTCAACCAGCGAAGAATAGCCGAGGTTAAGTACCTCGGCGAACTCTACAATTATAAGATGATTGATTCAGCGGTCGTCTTCGACACCTTGTATCGGCTCGTCACATTCGGCCACGAAGGTGGGACCCCACAGCCTGGCAACTTTACACCTTTTGACCCTCCGGACGATTATTTCCGAATTCGACTAGTGTGCACTATTCTCGACACTTGTGGCATCTGTTTCGATAGAGGCAGCTCTAAGAAAAAGCTTGACTTTTTCTTGACCTTCTTTCAGTATTACATGGCTACCAAGGAACCTCTGCCAATGGAGATTGACTTCCTTGTGCAAGACACATATTCCCTTGTTCGACCCAACTGGAAGCTGGTCACGGATCTTGGAGAGGCTGCAAAGGTCTTTGCTGAAGCGGTGAGCGCAAATTATAAGCAACAGGCAGCAGAGAAGTCTGTCGAACAGGCGGAGGATATGGAGGACTCGGCCTCTGACGATGCCCTCGGCGATGGCGACGGCGAAGTCGAGGGTGAGGTTGCTCAATCTTCAGAAGACGATGGAGACGTAGGCTCACGAAGCTCCGAGTTCATATGCTTTACTGACCGGTTCCAGGCGGGCGCAGACGAGGATACCGGTGAGGACAGAGATGAGGTCGACTCGGACGAAGAAGAGCAGATTGTGGTTATGCGCCAAGAAGAACAGCTCGATCCCGAGGCTGAGGCTGAGTTTGACCGTGCATTCGAGAAAATGATGGCGGAGAGCTTGGACTCGCGCAAGTTCGAACGCAAGACCCACTTCGACGTACCGATACCTATTCGCAAGATCGCTCGAGCGCCGATCGAGCCAAACGACGAAGAGGCTACCCCTGCACCTATGTCTGAGTCCAACACGATGGCGTTCTCATTGATGACAAAGAAGGGCAACCGACAACAAGCAAGTAGCCCTGATTCGTGGAGAATGGTCAGTAGCCTCCGGTTGCAGCGTGCTGACAATCTTTTAGACTAAGACGATCGAGCTGCCATCGGATTCGAGCTTCGCAGTTTCGATGAAATCCCAGCAGGCGGCTGAGCGAGAAGAACAGCAGCGGATCAAGAACCTTGTCTTGAACTATGATCTGCGCGAAGATGATTCCCATGATGGTATTCCCATTGGATTTCCTTGTGGCCCCATTGAGCAACCCCCCTTGGAGAGGAACCCCAATACTAAAGGTCTCAAATTAGGCCCGGACCATTACAATCCTTCCCTCAGCCGCTCTGAGAGATCGGGACGCCATGCGCCCCGAGCAAGAAGGCTTAACCTGAGCGACGTCGACTGGTATGGCAAGAAATCTTCCACTGAGAGCGCGGAGAACGAGGCACCCAAGAACGCTCGTTCGCCGGCAATCAGAATTCCCAGATTGTTGAAGAAGCCAGGCTGATTGGCCGTTTTGGCCGTGATAGGACATGAAACACTGCGACTTGGTTCTTGGAGGAAGCCTCCCGGATAAACGACCTCATGCTTGTTCATGCGATTGCAGCAGTATGCATTAGCGTTTCGCCTGGCCAAGTGGACCCGCCGCGAAGTGGCACCCCCTGTCACACCTACCGATGCTCGACCAACAGCAGTTCCCGGCATCTCGAGACCCGTTCGATTGGCGAGGCCATCCGCCACCATCAGCATCAGACGGGTGCACTACCGACAACCAATACTGGGCAGTAGCGGGTCAGCTCGAAGGCGGCCGGCCCTGGCACAGGACGACAAGAGTCCTTACTCGTGGCACACATGATCGGCACACCGCAGGCCACGCTCACACCTCTCAGGGGAAGCCTAGATGGCCAGCAGTCGTAAGACGTTTGTCCAGCTCCAGAGTGAATAGAGGTCTTGGTCCCTCGAAAGAAATCTCGATTTTATCGGCTCGAATATGGTTACTGGTACTCAATTGGCCGCCAAACTGGGTGGGCCAATTCTCTACATCCCATTCGAGACCTCTAGTCGTCAACCACGTCCGTCCGAGAACAGGGAGGATGCCCACGTTTTCGGCAAAGTAGCCGGGTTCGAGATGGATGATGTTTGTGTTCCTATCGATACGGGCTTCGGACGTGGTGCTGCTAGAGCTTGCGGCTGAGAATGAAGATAGAACAAATGACAAGCTCTGTTCTGACAACAAGTAAATTCGCCCTTTCAACAGCGAGGGATCGTTCTCGGCCATGAAGAGGTGGTGGATCTGTGAGAAGCCTTGGTCGACGCGGCCGCCGAGCCCGCCTAGGACGACTACGTCCAATGTATCGTCTTCGCCATGGCTGTGTTGTCGATGTGTTGTTGCCCACTTGCGGATATACTTCAAGCACTTTGTAAAGTCGGTGGAATACTGATCCGGATCTCTGACCACTTGAACAGCGCATGAGCGGTAATACTCCTCCACTTCCTTCTCCAGCGAGTCTAGATCGCCCACAATAGCGTCTGGTAAGCGGTGAGAGACGTGCGATGGCGTCTGAGATCCGTTGACAAGCTTGGCGACATGGCCGTGGCCGTGACCGTTGTCATGCTCGCACTTGTACAGTCTGTTTGCTCCGCCATCCGCACAGACGAGGAGCGAGGCCGACCCGATGACCGCGTCCAACGCCCGTTCGTTCACGGGCTGGTTCAGCACGATAATGGCGTAGGGGTGGGTGGGTTTGCCGTTCAAAAGACCGCAAGGATGCCAATGCAGAGGCATGATGAGACACTAGGTTGTCATGGATGAGAGATCGCACTAAACAGCAGCACAGGATCTCGCTTTTCTATCCAAAAGTCTAGACGGGACTAGCTGACACGCGATCACGATGAGGTGTCCGTGTCTCTCCGAAGTTGGGAGGATGGATGACGAGGACTGGCGTATTAGCGGATACAGTATCATCTGCTTTGTGCAGCCTTGCATCGCTTGGCGAAATCGTAGTTGCTGACTCATCGATCGTGTCCGTACTCTAATCAAAAGATATATTCGAGCAGCAGTGATGACAATGGTGTAAGTCCTGCTGTGCAGCATCTCGTGACAGTACCATACCCCAGGCGGTCGTGGATATGTCGTCGTTGAGCGTGTATGTGTATGACGGGGCACGGGGACGGGAATAGGGGCAAGGCCATGGAGACACCGATCGATAGGGCCAGACTTGCTAGATGTGCACCTTTGGGTGTCTGTCCAGTCTGATGAATGTATGATTGATTGCAAGTCTAGAATGCAGCTACCAGCTAGCTATGGAAGACAGCACAAAGTCGATTGTTTCCTTGTCTCGTCTGACTCGAAGCTCGAAAACCCAGCAGTCGATAAAAACCAGCTCGAAAGAACAGATGCACCCTCGCCGACCCTTAACAGCCCCATGATGATTCTTCGCATGGGCGGACACTGAGAACTGCGACATTGCCATCTCATTCCCTCTCCGCCGCTCTCGATGCCTCATCGTGCTTCTTGGGTACTTCACGGTGCTTCTCAGCAAATGGACCTGCTGACTCATCCAGACTGCTGTCCCTGGCCAATGCCCCGCCCACAGCTGCCCCTCGACGCATCTCAAACAACATTCTTCTCTTCTGGAAAACGCTCGGTTGCCAATATATGGACTTGTCTTCCGTAACATGGCGTCGATGACTATGACAAGTTAAGTACGATTTCGACCGAACTGCCATCCCGTTCCCTCTTGGCAGGTTGTAGTTGTTGGTTCCCAGAAATACGTCAGTTGCCCACTTCATCCGCGTTACAGCATTTGATACCTTGTTGAACCCCCCTTCTCTCTTCTGAAGCATTCTGTCTGCAAGGTTGATCCGCGCTCCTCACTCTCCGAGCTCAACCAATCTACCGCCGCTTCGAGATCCGAGGCGAGAAGCCACACCCTTACCACTATGACGACCCCTCGTTGTTTCATCGTCCGACACGGCGAGACCGAATGGTCCCTTTCGGGCAAGCACACAGGCACCACAGACATCCCCTTGACCAAGAATGGGGAGAAACGAGTCCGCGCGACAGGACGAGCACTCGTCGGCGACGACAGACTGATCGTCCCGAAGCAGCTAGTCCACATGTATGTCGGACTGCACTCTACTCCCTCCCTCAGACGAAACCATGCTGATATCCGTATCTCTCCCCGCAGCTACGTCTCCCCTCGTCACCGTGCCCAAAGAACCCTCGAACTCCTCAACCTAGGCTGCCACGAGCCTTACCCGTGGCAATCCACCTCGACCAGCCCTCCACCGCCCGAACAGTCACCTCATAGTACTACCGCGCAGGTAACCGTCGAGCCTCGTATCGCAGAATGGGACTATGGCGACTACGAAGGTATCACTAGCGCAGAGATCCGGGCGCAGCGTAAACAGCAAGGGCTAGACGAACACTGGGACATCTGGCGCGACGGGTGTCCTGGAGGGGAGAGTCCCGAGCAGATTATCGCTCGCTTGGATAGTCTCATCTCAGAGATTCGCGAAAGACACCATAGCAAGGTGATAGGCAAGCCGAAACAGCCCGGTGTGACCGGAGACGTCTTGGTCGTGGCCCATGGACACATCCTGCGGGCCTTCGCCATGCGCTGGATCGGACGACCGTTATCGGAGACGGCCATGATCATGGAGGCCGGTGGCGTCGGCACGCTGAGTTACGAGCATCACAATATCAAGGAGCCGGCAATATTGCTCGGCGGCGGATTTGTCGTCGGCGAAGAGAAGGAATAGAATACGGGGAGTGATTAGAGAGGTTGGGAAACTGGTAAGCTCAGGCCAGGAAGTCGCGATAACTCTCCCCTAGACACAAAATGGATTTTTCAAGAGTTAGCACACTCTCCCGAACTCCCACGGGTGAAACCAGCTTCCTTCACAGCTTCCGAGCTCCAATGCCGCCCAGTCGATGTATGGTCGGGAGTCAAGAACAATGGTTTGACAGCTAAGAAGCTTCGGCTGGAAGCAAAGGCGTCGTCGGTTGGTTTCCGATTCCTCCCTACCACTTCCATTCTCACGTTTCCCTACCGCTCCGCCCGACTCAGCTCAGCTCAGCTCACCACCCACTCTGTGGCTGCACAGCCGTCATATCTCCTCCCCCGCCCCAAGCCGCCCCTTCACCTTCATTGATAGGAGTAGGTGGTCGCGGCGGCACCGTCGGTGTCGGCGGTCGCGGTCCCGCACCCATATTGGGCGCATTGGCCCAATTCGTTTGCCCCCCTCCCACAGTTCCCTCGGCGCCAAAATTGATGATCGGCGGTGGAGGCGGAGGACAAGGACCGGACATGATGGGTGCCCCGCTCGCCGCCCCAGCACCAGAAAACAGCCGGTTGTAGTCGTCCAATGTCGGACCGGGCGGCACGCCGTGCATGTTCTTCGGACTGATGCCTGAGCTGCTGCGGCGTGACGCGTCTTGTGGTGGAGGGAGATTATCCCCCTGCTGGACGGGTTCTTGCGATTGCAACCCGAAGGTCATCGGCGGTTGTGGTATCGTCGTACATGGTTTGCCTTCTTGGGCGCCGTCCCAGCCGGAGTTGTTCGCCGCGGCGTTGTTCGTGTTATTGTTACTCCAGTCAGTTGCGTCTTGCTGGTTGTTCTCTTGCCCGCGACCAACCCCGCCATTTGAGTTGTTGTTGTTGATCTGACTGGGATCGCCGACGTTGCTCCGGTTGTTGCTTGACAGGTGCCGTATCCCGAGGCCGACGTTGTTGGACGCGTGCCGCGCGGGAGGCAAGCTGTAATGCAGGAAGCTCACATCCGGTGCAGGGACGGAGATTCGTTCAAAGCCGTTCATTGCAGAAGCGGTCGGCTTGGGTGGTGGTTCCGGGATGGTTCCTCCGAGCGCACCTTTGGCTCGCAGAAGCAGCTGGATGAGTTCCGTTTTGTCC
This sequence comes from Cladophialophora carrionii CBS 160.54, assembly GCF_000365165.1. NCBI lineage: Eukaryota > Fungi > Ascomycota > Eurotiomycetes > Chaetothyriales > Herpotrichiellaceae > Cladophialophora > Cladophialophora carrionii. The sequence continues at coordinate 110,100 of NW_008481832.1, forward strand.
AGACTCTCCAGCGCATTGACCTCTTCATCTCCGGTCGGTTCGCCCGCAATGTCAACCCCGATCTCGTTCTTCAGCTGCTCCCTGGTGCGATACTTGAAGACGAATTTGGCGTACGGTTCGTCCAAGGAATCGATGTACAAAGGCGCGCATCTCTTCTTGACGTACAGGTAGCCTGGCCCAGGCTGGACTTGTTTGGTGACGCCCCTGGACTGTGCAATGGCTTGGGGCAGATCATATCGTGGCTCTTCTTCGGCGTCGGGGGGAGGACCCTGCTGGGCACGAGATTTCGCACCGTAATATGGTCCGTAAGGGCCGTACAAGACTCGGCTGGTCGTATGACAGTTTCCCGGTGCTGGCTGGGCGCGGAAACCAGACATATTGTTCTGGCCATCACTGGGATTTACTGCCTGGTTGCCTGGATGGGGGTTGTTGTTCCACTCATTGTCCCACGAGTTTGCCTGAGTCTGGATTGTAGGGTTGCTGTTCTGGTTGTTGTCCCAACCACTATCGCCACCTGAGTTTTGGGTATTTTGGATATCGTTTGCCCAATTGTTGTCATTGCTGCATTGCTGGTTCCCAGAGTTTCTGTTATCCCACCCCTGATTGTTGTTGCTATCACCAACGTTGTTATTAACGTCACTGTTGCCGCCGGAGTCATCGTTGTTGCCCCAATCGTCACCCTGATTCTGGCCGAAACTGGAGTCGTTGTTGTTGTTGCTCGCATCGTTGTTGTTGTTCTCCCAATCTGTGTCTTGGTTGTTATTGCCGTTCGAGGCACCTGTATTGGTTTGATTATTAGCTGGACACTTCGTGCACGAGCGGTTGTCTGTACCGTTAGAATCGTTGTTACCGGCAGTATTGGTCCAGTTACTCGGGTTATTGCCCGAGTTATCATCTCCACCAGAATCACCCCAGCTGTCGTTGTTATCATTTTTCGCCGGCGGATGTTGATCCGAGACCTCATCGTACCGAACGCTGCCAGAGGTTTTGTTTTCTGATTCGCGAGAAGGGTTATCTCCTCGCCCATGGTCACCGGCATTGTTGGGTTGTCCAATCACTGGATTAGGAGCGCTGGTCTCGACGTGCCCACCGTCGACATTTGGTCCTTGGGTGTGAAAAAGAGATTGGTTTCCTGGCGGTGGGTATACGGCGAACGGGCCGGGAATTGGCGGTACAAACACATTCGGCGCAAGACTAAGTGGTGCAACGCAAGGGACTTGGTGATGTGGGGCTTGTGGCAGATGGGCGTGCTGCGTTGGTATCTTCGGAAGAGGCACAGGCGGGCCTGAGGAAGTTGCTGCTGCTGCATTTGGAACTTGAGATGTCGCAAATGGAGGAGGACCATAGATATGCTGCCCATGATGGAGTGTTTGGTGAGGATGTACATTCAAGTGAGGGAAGGTGAAAGGAGGGTGAGCGTATGCATGTGGTGCAGGATGACCGGGTAGAAGATCGTATGCATGCGATCGAGGATGACTGGGTGGGGGAGCTCGATGCCGATAACTGCTGTAAGCTTGCTGTGGCTCGGGGTGTCCTGATGCGTATGGGAAGGGACCTCGCTCATGGACCGTAGAGTAGTCTGGGTACAGATTATGCTCTCCATCGCGACTTGGATCATGATAGCTGGGGGGGCGTGTTCGGGTGTGTTCGCGTCTATCATTGCGCTCGAACACCGGGTGGTGATGAGGCCCGTATCTGTCACTGTATTCTCCATACCGTGGGCCTCGCTCGTCACCCTGGTCGAAGTGGACGTGTCTTTCTGACCTCGGAGCCGGACTGTCATGACGTGCGTACACGTCCGGCGGCGAAGAATCGTGGTAAGGATATCGCGATGGCCGCGCCTCTTCATAGGGTGTATGGTGTGCTCGATAGACTGGCTGGCCGCGCGAGCCTTCTTGTGGGCCGTAACGAGCAGGAAGTCTGTTATGCCGTTGCCAGTAATCGTAATGACTATCAGCAGGTGCATCTCCAGAGAAATGACATGCTGGTGGCTCATCAGCAGGCCCGTCGAAGAGACCGAAAAACCCTGGTATCGCCTCCTCAACTGTTGCTGCAGGTGTTTCTGCGTTGGTGGATTGTTTTTCAAGGCCTGATTTCTTGCGGGCTTCGTCTGCCTCTCCAATTGATTCTGTGTTGTCATTGCCCTCTTCCTCATCCAGAAGCGCGCTGTGTTCTCCAGATGAAGAAGTTGATAAAGCTCTTTCGTGATGGCGTCCGCTCCGGCAGCGCATGACCAGGACTTCAATCGTGCCAAGATAGCAGAAATGGCTTTTTTCAGCTTCCTCGGGCATTTGGGGCACTGATGATCGCCAATTAGCCTCGACTCGTAAGAAACTGCGATAACTCACCAAGGTTACAATCGTCGAATCGCCATTCTCGGCCCATGTATGTTCCATCACCCAAGGGTTTTTCTTTCTGTCTCAGCAGGAAGTCAACCTTGGATCTGTTCTCGGGCACGTCCTTTTTCTCCGGTTGCAGGTTGACTCGGTTGCGATTGCACTGGTATTGACCGTCGATGAAGACCACCATTGACAGTCCTTCGGAGATGAATTTCTTCGAGGTCAGACGGATGGTGAAGACCTGAGGGTGAGCGGGGACAGCGATATAGGTCTCAACCAAGCCATCTCCGTAGATTGTGCCATACTCTGGAAAGGGCGAGCCTGTGTCTGCCCACTGCACATGGCAGACGAGATCTTTTAAAGCTGGCATGGTGCTGAGACCGGATGGCAGGTGAGGATCACGGAGCTGTCGACGACGGGGTCGTCAGTATTCCACCGACGGAATTGACGATGGCCACGCATCTGCTGAAGAATCAAAACGACGAGTTGAGCAGAACTCATAGCGCGGAAAAGGCGCAGTAGTAGAGACTTCGAAAAAGAAGCCGCGCAGTCAACTGTGGAAGAAAAATGAAGGCGGCAGGGTACAAGTGAAATGCAGTCGCCGACTGAATGGAGACCGAGGAATGGAACTGCTATTGATAAAATGTAAGGTTGAGGATGACTTAGCACTCAGCAACTCGTGTTTCCCGACCTCCATATTTATGACTGTCAATACCTACTGTAGAAACTCCATCCGACGAGTTTTGGGTATTCGTGACCGTAGATTCATTCTACGATCAACGTGCACATTCAACCGAACCGCAATTCTTGGGAAGATTTCCGGACGACCAGTTTCCGTCCTGAGGACTGCCTATAGCGGCTGCTCAATCGTTCGCAGTATTCGACATGCTTGTTTTGACACGGCATGTGATTGATACTTGACCAGACGGGATAGCTGGATTGGATTGGCAAATTTGTGCACCTTACATTGCTTCGTTGCGTCAAATGCTCTGTTGACTCATCTGCTTGGTCCAGGATCGCCCACAGCCCACATTCAGGTTGCCATCAATACTCTCCAGGTCCCGCATTCGGAAAAGGATGTCATTGTAGGGAACGAGAACTCTGGTAACTGCCGCAAATCATTGATCAATCACAAGACATGCGGAAGCCGAAAGCTTTCTCCAGATCGATGTCGTCGGCAAGTCGCAGAGGTAGAAATATAATCACTTAGCCAGGATTTCCACCAGATTGACAGCTTTGTCCACATCTGTGGCTCGATCTTCTCCCGGGTCCATCATTGTAGATGTGGTTTGGACAAGAGCAACGACGTGGTTCCGTGAAGTGAGATTGTAGAGGCTCATTTATTTGCCAAGATCTGTCCCGATTGCGTTAAGAGGCGACGCCCGACCCCGGCTCATTCATTGTCCCCCGGCCGCATGTTAACGGCGAGATTCCTCCCTCGAGAGTCACGACGCTCACAACATCCCCTCTCCCACTTGACCTATTATCCCGAGCGTCTCAGCCAAGATGAGCGCCACCAAAACCCAGTCGCAGAGGATCTTCGAGAAGCTGAAGGCAAAGCCTGCTAACAAGGTACCGCCGCCGCGACGCTGAGAGGCCACCTCTTACACTCAGATGCACATACTCACACTCCTTGGCAGGTATGCTTCGACTGCGGCCAGAAAAACCCGACATGGTCATCTGTACCCTTTGGCGTCTACTTGTGCCTCGACTGCTCGTCCAACCACAGAAACCTGGGTGTCCACATCTCCTTTGTGAGATCGACGAATCTGGACGGTACGACCAGCATCGCTCATAGAGGAACAAGACGTTGACATGGAATAGTCTGGCAATGGGCTCAGCTGCGTACTATGAAGGTCGGAGGCAACGAGTCGGCCACCAAATTCTTCCAGATGAACGGTGGAAGCGCCGCTCTTGCCAGTAAAGACGCCAAGGTCAAATACACTTCCAACGCCGCCAACAAGTACAAGGAGGAACTTAAGCGTCGAGCAGAAAGAGACGCTCAGGAGTAGGCTCATACACGGTCCCTGGGTTGGTTTGGGCGAAGCCTAACAAAGAGCACAGGTACCCCGACGAGGTAGTCATCACCGACGACGCCCTTTCCACCCCCGGCGCCGACGGCACCTCGACGCCTGCAGGCGAACCGGCCGACGACTTCTTTTCTTCCTGGGACAAGCCCACCATCAAGCGGCCTAGCAATCCGCCTTCGAGAAGTGCCACTCCTCCTGTCGTCTCACGCACCGCCTCCCCTTTCCTTTCCACTGGCAACGCAAATGGCGCACAGTCCCGTCCGAAGTCTCCGTCCCCACTAGCCTCAAGTACCAGTGACGGCGAAGCTGCTCTCGCCGCCCCGACAGCCATCCGCACAACGTCCTCCTCCGCGATCCGCAAGACTGGCACGCTGGGTGGTGCCGGCGCAAAGCGCACAAATGTCCTGGGTGGAAAGAAGCCCGCCCAAAAGCTTGGAGCCAAGAAGGTTGTCGGCGAAGAGATTGATTTTGAAGCCGCTGAAAAGGCTGCGAAAGCCGAAGCTGAGAGGATAGAGAAATTGGGCTACGATCCAGAAGCAGAGAAGACTGAGGAACTGGCCAAGAACAAGTCCTCGAACTTTGGATCTGCCTCTGCGTCGCCAAAGGAGAGTCCCGCACCAATTAATACCTCTGCCAGGAGTGCCTCTAACCCCAGTCACACCCGGAGTCCCAGTGAGGTTGAGAGACTAGGCATGGGCATGAACAGGTTAGGATTTGGCCAGATTGGGCCGGCCAAGGCAGCAGCAGCAGGAGCGTCTTCCGCAGCCGCACCCAAGAAGCTGGGCTTCGGCGCAGTCGGTCCCATGAAGCCGGCGGCAGCAGATGGTGAGTCTTCTCAAAACAATCTACGACCTCCCTTTCTCCCCCCCCCCCCCCCCCCCTCGCTCTTGTACTCTGATTGACATCATGCCCCACAGACGACGGCGAACAATACGCGCGCCAAAAATTCGGCACCCAGAAATCCATCTCCAGCGACGAATTTTTCGGCCGCGCCGCCTATGACCCCTCGGCCCAAGCAGAGGCAAAGTCCCGGCTACAAAATTTCGACGGAGCGACCAGTATCTCATCCAACGCATACTTTGGACGGCCCGAGGATGATCTCACGGGTTTGGAAGACGGGAATTACGGAGATATCGAGACCGTGGCCAAGGATTTTGTGCGAAGGCTGGGGTTAACCGCGGGCGATGATTTGGAGAACCTGATCAACGTTGCAGGCGAAGGAGGGAGGAAATTGAGAGGCGCTGTGGCGAGGTATTTGAACAGTTAGACACAGGAGGAGGCTCAACTTTCGAGCAGGATGTGTGATGAGGATATGTTGCACGACGGGCTAGGACTCGGAGGAGCGCAAGCACGAACTGAGCATGAACACGAGCGAGCACGGCTTTGCACTGCAGAGAGAGAGAGAGAGAGAGAGAGAGAGAGAGAGAGAGACGCAGGGGCAGGGGCATAAGACGATGCTCCTTGAACATGGCAACGAAAGTCTAGATTCATAGTTTATGGCAAAAAGCCAGGAGCAAGCATTTCAGATACCCTACACGGTCTACCTGTGGTCTACCCCGTGGTTGGTCGCTTTAAGACGTGCATGACCAGGACGAGGACCACGACCATGACCAGACCATTGCTTTTCGTTGCAAAAAGGAGAGCAGACCAGGCAGCATGGGGGCGGAGCAGCGATTTTGTTTGTTTGGCACGGGCGAGTTACAGTTACAGCTACGCAACATGGAGGAATCGCAAGTCGGAAGACCGAGAGCAAGAAAAGAACTGCAAGGGAAAGCTTGGAAGCCACTACCTATTTGCATGCTACAGTATGGGGTACGTGGACGGGATGTATTCGTCGACAAGCTTCCTCACTTGCTCCTCCTCCTCCTCATCCTCCTCCTCGCGTTACCCTCTCCCGGTGTTGCGCTCGTGGGGATTTCCCAACGCCAAATGGATCCGACGTACACAAGCACAAGCATTCCAGCGACTGCGCGGGAGAATTTCTTGGAAGGGCATGCATATATCAGCGGTCGGATCAAGCCATTCCCAGACACAGAAGTACGCGCATGCAAGGAGTGTACCGATCTTCTGTGGTGACCACTCCATGTAGTGGTTACAAAAAGTGCCAAGTTCAAGCAAAGGGACAATCGACGGACATGCATTCATCGAGGAGTGTCCGTGATGATAATAACATTGAGGTGGTAGGTAAGCGGTTCGGAGCCCTATGAATCGAATGTACTAGCCATAGTGTTCGTGCCAATCAATCAATCTTGGGTAATACCTGGTCATCAAGTCGTGATGAATAACGAGTGGCTGAGTCTTCCAAGAGAACTCAAAAAGGAAAATAGTATAATTGTGGGCGCTGCCCATGTTGCACTTCCTGTCACCGACGTCTTCACATGACAACACTCTTACGTTTCTCAGCGCTACTGAGAACAAGGAGAGGGGTGTTGCGTCTGGCAGACTCGATCTCAACGATTGGTCCTCCGACTGAGTTGCCTTCGTCGCTGCTCAAGCTCTTAGCGCTGAGAGCGCCGACACTGTCGACCGAAGAACGTTCTCGAGATTTCTCCTTTATCTCAGAACCAATGGCACCGCTAGCAGCAGCTCGGAGGCTTCCGAGGCTTGGCTTGCTGGACAAAGTGCTGCTGCCAGCAAGAGCCGAATCGTCAGACGAGACCGAAAAGTTGAAGTCATTCTCACTACCGGGTGTTCCAGCTCCTGAGCCAAGTTGACGACCACTATCGCTGCGGCGCTCGCGCCCAGCACGGACCAGGTCGTGGACAGCTCGGCGGCGTTGACGAGTGGCAAAGTTCTTGCTCCCTTCATGTTTAGATGTAGGTTTCTCCTCAAGCTCCTGCAAAAGTGGCGGCCCTTTGGGTTGTCTGACCGGGTGTTCTCCAGCTCTTCCATGCCCCGGGCCGAAGGTAGCAGTCAATGGAGTTTGTGGAAATCCAGCTCTTGGCCCAGCACCTTTGGTCCATTCGGTATTGGTCTTGATATTGGCAGAGGACATATTCTTGCGGTGGCCGCGTCGGAAGGCATTCGCAGACGGGGGAGGGAGAGGTTCAACGTCCTGCAGCGGGGAAGGAGTGGACTTTGGAGGTGTCTTGGATCGAGTCTCGGTCTGGGGGAAACTTGGCTCTGGGACCTGACGCTGATAGCCTGGGGTGGCGGGTGGAGGTGATACAGAGGTCTTCTGACGGGTTGAAGACGCTTCCTGAGGCTGCTGTTGTTGATAGGAATTGTCGACGACATAGCTGGACTGGCCGGTCATAGGATTGTACACGGCAAAAACGCCAGGGCTGCCAGGCACCGGTTGCACCATCGGTTGCAAGCCCTGCTGCAATTGCTGATTGTACAGGCCCATCGGTGAGCTGATGGGAGACTGGAACTGCTGCTGACCAACGTTGTTCACGAAAGCGGTGTTGAGGTTGAGTCCAGAAAATTGGTGAGCCGCGGCCGTGACACTCAGCAATTGCTGCTGGAGAGCTCGCTGTTGCTGGGCAAGGTAATTGTTAGTTGCTACCAATTCGTCGTACAAGGTCTGGTCCATGTTCTCGGCTCCGTCAACGAAGTCAAGAGATGGAGGGGCAAGCACGTGTTCGGGGAGCGAGTAGTGATGCTGCTGCTGCTGCTGTTGCTGCTGGTAGCTGCCATGAAACGAGTTTCTGCCCTGAGGAAAGTACATCCCGGTGGCAGTCTGCGGGGCCTGGTTGCCGTATTGCACAGAGGCGTACCTGCTACTTTCCAGCCCTGGGCCATTGGTAGCAGGAGGAACCGTCGCAGACTTCGGAGCCGTACGGAGACCAGCCAAAAGATGGCCGCGACTGGTGCGAGGAGTCGAAACTGTGTTCGCTTGTTGAGTTTCGTCAATGGTCGAGATCTTGGAAGGAGGGGCAACGCTGAGACGTTTTATATGAGAGCCTTTCCCACGGGAAGCGAAGCCGGGGCCGGAAACACCGATGGAGCCGTTGAATGGAGACTGGTACGTCATTTGAGCAAGACCGCCTGCGTCGATGCTCATTGTAGTCTAAAGCGACGAATAGAAATGCCGTATGTTGTGGAAGCCGGGTAAGACAAGTATGGTATGCAAAATAATCCGTGCACAGCCGACGCGTAGAAATGAATTTTGTCAGGAAAGTGGCTCAATCTCTCCTGCCTTCAGATTAGGGAATTAATGATCGTGGATGTAGTCGGAAGTCGTAACTAGCGGTATGATCGTGGCAGAGAAGGTACCTGCAGGGCGTAGGGCGTGTTCAAGAACGAATGCCTGCGGCACACGCGTCAGTGATGGCGTTCTGATGTGCTTGGGTGACCCCTGAGTACGGACCGCAACGTCCAGCCAGCGTTGTGGCGGACACTTGGAGATTGGAGAGCAGATGGACGTGTAGTGCTCTCGAGAGATTCTTGATTGATTGTACAGAGCCGTCTTAGTATTGTGACGAAACGAAAAGACCTGTGGGACAATGAAGGTGGTTGCTGAATATTTGGGATATTGCGCGGCAATGATCGCTCGAATGAAGCTGTTGTTTTGACGAGTATGGACGATTATGAGGTAGTATGTGGCAAGTGGCCCTTTCACAAGTCGCTGGTCACCACTGGGTCGGAAGAATTGGCTGGTTGGAGGGTTGGCTGTCAAGTCCAGTTGATGGGGTGAGAAGCGATTAGGGCCAAAAAGCAGGCGTAAAGGAAAGGCAAGATGGGTGAGAGGTGGACGTCACTGCCAGTGCCGGAGTTGACAGTGAAGATGGAAGAGAACGAGACAACGGAATGACAGCAACGGATGGTGAAGGGAAAAGAGGGAGGTTGAGGTGAAGGTGAGGTAAGGTGATGATGAACCGAGCCCAAGCCCAAGCCTGCGAGAGAGAGAGAGCGAAGAGCGAACGAACAGAACAGCCGCGAAGGGGGCAGCGAGGGTGAGTCGAGTGAGATGCGCACTTAAGGGACCCCTGCTTCAAGCTCAATCCAGCCAACTGGAACAGGTGGCGACCGGCAAGGGAGTGCTTCTGGGCTGTTAGTGATTGGCTTGAACGTGCTTGTTCGGTTCAAGCTGCTTGGCACGCCATTGAAACAGGCGCCACCAAGGCCACTCACGCCTTTGCCTCGTTCGACGCTTGAGAATTTGCGGTTAATAGGGGCTGCTTAGTCGGGATGAACGCTGCGCTGTCACTCAAGCCTAGAAGGCCCTCCAACGAAAAATGTCGAACACCACTTGACGGCACAGTTTCTTTTTTTGTGACAGCTGTGGCACGCTCGCTCGTCGATGCTGCGTCAACGATACGAGTACATATTGCTCTTGCCCGAATGAAGTTATGAGTTTGTCGACCAGACGCTTGTTCTTGTCAAATGACCGCTCATCCAGCGTGCCGGTGGGCAGCACATTTTTGTGAGCTTGCTTTCACCTGGACTGAATACAGTTCATGCTCCCTAGTCGATAGACCAGCAGCTAGCTCCAATCCCACGAGGATATGACAGCCTCTGATCCGGATTGACTCCCTTAGGTTCTCCCCCAGACCACAGTTCCATCCCGAACTGCATTAGTCGCCTTGGATTTCGAGTGGAGAAGCCTTCTTTATGCCCTGCTGCATAGTCCGCATTTAAATCTGTATCCTCCGGGTTGAAAATGCGAGAAGCCTCTTTTGATCGTACCATCTGTGGAGGCAAACGTTCAGTCGATGGTCTTACGTCGTTAGTACAGGATAGTGTTCGTAAGCGACAGTCTTCCATGTTTCATGCTGGTTTGAGACGATCCGAAGGCTTCTCTCACGCAACCGAGACCTAGCGGAAATTGCTTGTTCGTGAACCCCATACCCAAGATTAGCATTCAACGATCTTCACGCCATGCCACATGGCAGCCATCTCTGCTCAGGACGGAGTAACGATGCTTGGACAGACCTTGCACCAGACCCATAGAGCTTGGGCCCCGTATAATGCACCGCTCTGAGCCACCGGAGGGAAGGGACAAGCACTCGAGGTGAGAACGATGATCTCTTCGGTCCTGTGGCTAATTTCGTACTGTACAAGGCCAGTCTTGCCGCATTAATATACAACAGCTTTTGCCATCCTTTTGTGGTGCAAATAACTCGACCACATTGCTATGCAAGAGAGACAAAGTGGACGATCTACTCTCCCTGTCGGCCACCCCGACCTCCAGCCACTTGTCCATCTTCCTTTGCCTTTTCACCGCCGCCACTGCTTGTGGCATCATGTGCCGCCTTTGGCACGATTTCGGACTCCGGGAGGCCGGAAACGGACGAACTTTTCTCTGCATCACTTGCAACGCCTGACTTCTGGCCTTCTGTAATGTTCTCGCGCTCCGGTGAGAAGGTCGACTCGTGGGACGAGTCATCACTAACTTTGGTCTTCCCTTCCTCTGCGGGCGGCTTGTCGTTTCGGTGATTGGCTGCGGTGGCATCAGTACTGGCTTTGGGGATTGAGTCTGGCTCGGATTTCGTTGGTGCGGCTGGCTGTCGAGCTCCTTTTCCACCTTCTATGTCTGATTGCGTTTGTTGTTGAGACCCTTGCGGAGCTGCTCCCTTGGTAGTGTTTGTTGCTTGCGCAACAGGATCTGGCTCCTCTAACAGCCTTCTTTGCTCTTGTGATTCTGACTGCTGTTTCTTTCTCTCCGCAATCTCATTTACCAGCTCCTGCCTCTCCTCCTCTAATCCGGCAGATAGCTCTTCATCGTCCTCCAGCTCGCCCTTGTAAATCTCTGGATACTTCTGGAAACACTGCTGCATGTTCTGGAATTTGTCAATACAATCCATACCCTTTGGTTCTTCGGTAGAGTAAACGAAACATGAGAACGCTTCGCGGAACTCGGGACCACAAGGACCATGCGCCATGCCACCTAAGCAAGGACAATCCCAATTAATCTCCCCAGTCTCGGGGTTGAAAGCACCCTCGCCAGCTGCCTCCTCTTCCAAGTCTGCCGCGCCCGTGTTGATAGGTTTGTCATGCTCGGTAATCACTGTTGTCGAGGCATTCTCGGAGGACGCAGCATCAGCTGCCGAGCGTAGGACAGACGCATTTTTCTCTGCCTGGCGTGCGCGACCGGTGGTGAGTGCTTCTAATGTGGAGTGGTCTCTGGGCTCGTCGTCTACTGCGTCAAGATTTGGATTTAAGAGATCTGCAGAACAAGGGCCATCAGTACTTGACACGACTCGAATGTGATCTCGGGCGTGGAATGCGTACTATGCTGGGGCTGCTCCGCAAAGACGGGGCTCGTATTATAGTAGTAGACGCCAGCAATGGCGATACCCCATCTCAAGGCAGTGCCTTTCCAACTCCGTCGCGCGTTTGCAGGCGATGTGCTAGCGAATCGTTTCCCAAAGGTCCTTGCGACAGGAGAAGAAGACGAAGACACTCGAGCTGCAGACCGGAATACTGTCCCAGCCGCCGGGCGAAACATGGTATCAAGATCTGTTCCGGGTAAGATTTCGGGTTACTGACGGGATGGCGGAGAATAAAACATGCCAGTCAACCTCGACGCGCAAATGAGTGACAGTAGGATGGACTGTTCAATGGTGATGCAATCCAAGGCAATTAATAATTTCAAGCTCATCGGTTTTATAGTGCGTTCCGGCGTCTAAAAATGCACCGTACGGACCAAACGTCGGCTCGGTGGAGTACTCCGAAGTTGATGCTATTTACCAGCCTCGACCTCGAGAGACTGTTCCATATTCTTTCCAACCCAGATGATCGACGGTACCGCGGTCACGCTTGGAAAGCGTGGTTTCGAAGGCATAATTCTCTCTGAACCCAACCATCAGTCTCTTTGCAAGCGGATGGCATCCGGCTGGCTGCACACCCACAGAGTGCAGAAATCGTGACCATCTTTCATCGAGGACGCCATTTGGTTGTTCAGAGCACCAACATCAGAGATCAAAGTGACACTTGTAGTTTTGGACAGCCTACTATGCTACCTATATACGTCAAGAGAAAAGAGAAAGGTCGCTCCCAGAAGCAAAGGCGGTTGTGGTTACGGTACTGTCGGCTGTAACCCGTGTGAAAGTGTTCATACATCCTTCCCCTGCTTTCCTGCTTCCCTGCGTCCGTCCTGCTCATCCAATCCAACCTTGTCCCGAATACCACACGAGCACACTCCATTCATCCCAGCAGAGTAACTCCCGCTTGCTATGCTGCGATCATCCCAGGCTATACCAGACCATTAATTGCCTAAGAACACCAACCCCCGACACCAACCACAACACCAACTAAATGGGTTTCACCAGAGAGGTACGTATGTCTCATTCTTGAATGAGCATAGGGATCATGCCCGTCTCAATGGAGTCATCCCCGCTCGTCAATACCTCGATATCCTCCACCGCGACTGTAATCTCAGCTCTTTCACCCTTTGGGGACTTTGTAGGTTTCGGCTTCCTCGCCCAGCCGATCAAAACCTTCCAGCCAGACCCCTGCTCCTTGCCTTCCTCAATCATTTCATCTACACCCTCGAGCCAACGAGATTCCTCGCGGCCAGACTCGGCCCGGACTTTGACAAGCCACTCTTCCCACATCCTGGCTCCGAGCAAGCCCGTGAGATCGGCGACGTCTTGCGTAGAGCCAATGGGTCCTTGTACGGCCTCGACATCCATGTATTGTCTGACGATCTTGCTGATTGTCGACACCTCGCTGATCGGCCTGGGCGCCGGGACAAATGGTTTGGCGCCTTGCCGCCAAGACTGCCAGCCGCCAGTGTATCCATGAATTTGCTCCTCGGCTTCTTCCGGTGGTCGTTTCCCCATGGGCAGGAACATCCACGCACGCTTGACGCCCACGAAGCCTTCCCTCTTCAGCCTCTTGAGCCAGCTTCTGCCCGCCTCGCGCTCGTAGCCCCGGCGGTGCAATTCGAAGCCGAATTCCACCGACATGGCTTCCGCACGGGAGCCGGCGTGAGCGATGCTGGAGTCCATGATCATGTAGTCGAGGTATCCGCCTGGTTTGAGCACGCGCATGCATTCTCGGAGAGTCAAGTCCCATTCGTCGATTGAGGGTGCACTCGGGACAGGGTTATTCTTGAGAAGCACATGAAGGGAACGCGCGGAGATGACGTCGAAGTGTCCACTGCGGAAGGGCAGTTGCCAGAGGTGTGGTACGGATATTGTGCGGTGGTTTGGCGGTGCTTCTGGCTTGGCCTGACCAGCGGGTCGTTGCGTTCGTGCTTGGTCTTTGCTGATGACCGTATATACTTTCACGTTGGGCCATTCGAGTGCGGCATTCCAGGCCCAAGAGGCGGAGGCAGCGCCGCCGAGGTCCAGAATGTGAAGCCGTTTATTTCCCACGCATGTCGGATCGTCAAGTGGAAGTGTGGACTTATTCTTCAATCGCCGACAAGCGGCAGGGGAGGCAAGGAGACGACCGTGATACAGGGCCTTCAGGGCGTCAACCTGCCAGTTTGACTGCTCGACTGATGCGACAGCCAGTTGCTCACGTTCGACTGCTTCATACGCGACTTGTTCAGGTGTGCGCTCGAACACACCGGTTTGTCGAGGGTTCTGACTGAACGGGCCGGAGTACTTCGGACGCTTTGGGTCAACAAGAGTGTGCTGGCCGAGCAGGCTAGTGATGTGTTTCTCCTGTAGAGCAATGCGATTGTTCTGCGTGGCTTCCAGGCGAGACGAGGCATGGATGAATGCATCTCTCTGCTTCCGTACCTTGACTAGGTGTTGGAAGGCGGAAAGAAAGATTGGTTCTCTGGATTCGGGTTCGGAGTCGGGACTGTCTTTTTCCTGTCGAGTCCCGCCCAAAGCCGTGTCTGCCTTTGGTTGCTCAGCGAACGTGACAGTCCGACGGGCTGGTTTGCTCCTAGTCTCTTCTGAGGTGTCATCGTCTGACAGCTGGGTGTTGGGGTCTGAGTCCAGGATCGCGGAGAGGAAATCCGTTTGCGCGGCAAGCCATGATCCTGTCCGGTCCAGGTTTTGACCTGCAGATTGCTGGAGGTCGTCGTAATACTTCTCGTCATATTCGAAGCTGACGGGAGGAGATGCTGAAGCCTTAGGCCCATCACTGCCAGGTCCGTAAAGGTCGTCGTCTTCCGAATGGTCGCTCCTACGTCCCGTGGGGTGTCCCAAATGGAAGGTGTCTTGCTTTGCGGTTGGTGGTCCTTCGGTCAGATTTGTATCATCAACTGTCAAGACGGTTTCCACAACATTGTCTCTTGAACCGCTCTCCCAAGGTCGATTGTAGAAACTCTCAGCTGTGGCTGTGTTTGGCATGCTGGGCGCCTTGGACTTGTTGAGGCACCACGTATGACGGGAGGCATTCTGCAAAGACGAGAAGAATCCTCCGGGCGAGGGTATGCTAAGCTGTGAGAAGCTGTAGTCGGAGACCGGAGTCTCGCCATCGGCACTGCGAGGTCGACTAACAGGTTCGGGAGCCGTACGCTCTCGCATTTCTTGCCGTCTTCCAGACTTCACAGATGGTCGACTGCTTCCGGAGGTAGTCGACAGATCATCCGCGCTTTTCTGTCCGGCAAGACGCTGCAGAAGCTGTAGAGCATCGGGGGGAAGCCTCACCCCGAGCTCAGAGCCATGAGCCGGCACTTCATGGTCAAATTTCTTGATCTCGTCAATAGTGGGCATCAACGGAGAAAGGTCCTGAGGAGTTGCGCCCGGGACTGTGGGGAAGTTGATGATCATGTCTGTGAAGGCTACTGGAGATGTGAGACTCGCGCCAGAGTTGTCCGAGTGGGCTTCAGCTGGAGATAGTATCACGCTATGATTGTCATCGAGTGCTATCTCGAGGTGCTGTGATGTAGGAGGTGGATTGCCCCAAGTCTCCCCCAATTGTCTCATGTCGGGCGTGACCGGTGCACTATTTCTCGTGGTGCAGGGGGAATCAGAGACGCTGCTATTGCTGTCCCCGAGTGACGGTGGTGCATTGATTGCCGGTACATCTCGTGGCAGGGCAGATAGCGCCGTGGGCGACAGACGGATCTTGGTAGCAGGGGACATGCCCAAGGTGATCTCCTTGATTGGACTTCCATCCATGGAGCCCCACGAATCTCTGGGGATGTACAAGGCGGGATATCGATTTCGACTGGATTTTTCGCTCGCGAAGCTGCTGCGGCTAGATTGGGAGGCAAAGCTGGTCGGGTCACTGGCAAGGGAGGGACAGTCGTCACTGAAGACTGTTCCAGCATCACTGCCAGCAAAAGAGCTTCGTACTGAGTTTCGTTGGTAGCCCTCCCCGGCACTGCTGGCTGGAGATTGCTCACACGAGGAGACGGGCGAGGACAGATAGGCTGTCTTCATGAGCGAAGTTTTCCGCGCCGTGGCGGTGAAGAGCTTTGGATCCCATGCCGCAGGACGACCGATGATGGTCGAGTCGCTTCCGTCCCCCTCGCTGTCACTCTTCATGCCGTGACTCGCATCTTCCTTTTCCTCGAGGATAGTATTAAGGTGCCGACCCCGACCCAGTCGAGGTGGGGACTGATAGGTGGTAGACGGTAAAGTGCTCATGTTTGCGAGGACCAGCCTGCACAGGATATTACGAGGATAGTTTGCCGGCGGTTTTCGTCGACTGCTGGGATCGTGTGCCCGCCCAGCGGTTCCGGAATATCTGATGTCTAGACAAATCAGTATTAAAAGTTCTATGCGTCGCCGATCAACGGTCATACGCAGGCGCAGGTGCAAAAAGAATTGGCTTAACGAAGGAAAGCTGACAGCGACCAGCAACTTCAGCGACGATGAGGTGGGAGAGGTGGACAGGAGGAAGGTACATGGGAAAGAGAAAAGCTAAAGAGCCTGAAGCAGTGAGGGATGGATGGGTGGTGGCCTGGACTGAAGCGCCGTGAAGGCCACATCGGCGGCTCGCTCGAGACTTGATGGATAATTGAGCGGCAATGCATCGTCACGCACTCTCTCACGCATTGGGAAGAGATACAGATCGGATGTGTCTCCATTGGCTCTGGCCACCGTGGACCGGGTCTGGAATCCACAACAAGCATAGACAGGACGCTGAGGAGGATCGGTAGGCCAATACCACGACCCAGAGAGCTGCAGCCAGCGAGACGCGCAGCAGAATAGTATCAATAGTGCTGAGACGTGTTGGCAGGACGTTGGAGCAAAGCATGATTGGGAAAGTACAATTGGAAGAGAGTGTGAGGAGGACAAGGAGGGGCAGACGAGGGGAATGGACATCGATTGGCCGTCGAGCTGAGAGCGGTCTAGCCTCGGCGCGTAAAGCGGCGCTAATCCCCAGGATGGATTAGCCGCTCTGGGCGTCCCGTGCGACGTCTATTTATGGCGCAGCCTCCATACACGCATTCAGCCAATCATGCTTTCTTCCGTCTGCCTTTGACCGTTTCGCCTTTTATCCAGCGTCGTTTACCCTCAGTCGAGATTCACTTGAGATTCACCTGAGAGTCAATCATTCAATGCGATTGCCAAGTCAATGGTCGTCCGGAGCATCGCCCTGCCTCGGCCTGGATTCGGCCTGTTCACATAACGCAGTTCGTGTCTGAGGCTGCAGGGTGAAGCCACTTTTACCCATTCTTGAAGCATAATATCACCCACATGACTCCCGTTATCGCTCTCTCTGCTCATCCTTCATCTTCGGAAGCGCCACGCACGTGGTGATATTGTGCCTAGTCCATAGCCATCGACCGGCGTGACGCTCTCTGAAATGAGGAACAAGGTCCCAACTCCGCCGTGAATGTCTCGAGAACTAGACTTCATCGAGCCATGGGTCGTTCGGCTATCTTCTGGAACAAGCTGTCGCCATCTTCCCTGTTCTCGCCACCTGATGCCTTGACAGACGTGGACCACAAGTCTTGGCCTGGGGGCTACACCAGCCTTGCGGGGATGGACGGCTGTATTCATTTCAGATGGAAGGGGTAGCCCGATGTCTCAGCTGGAGCCCTACGGCGATTCGTAAGCGGGTAGATACCAGTCCGAGGAGATTGAAACTGTGAACAATGGATCCTGTATGCAGGACTTCAGAGCAGACTAGTCGTAGCTATCCGCCACCGTCTCAACGACGTCGTAGACTGAACGGGCTCTGACCAACCTGGAACATATTGTGGTCACCACAATCCGACAGATATCCGTGGCTCCTTTAGATGAAGACCAGCTTCGCTCTAGCTCCCTCACCCGACGTTGTTTTGGCTTTCGAGACTTTTCTGGTTTGCATTGGTCTCGACCCTTGCCTTGTCGGGGTGTCCAGGCGGCTTGCGGTCAGGAGGGCCCCTCGTGCGTCAACGTTTCGCCACCTATTTCGTCCAATCTGCGACATATGAGTTCCATTGCACTGGCCCTGTCGGTATTCTAATCGTTTCTGTCTTGATCGTGCTGTGTCCGTGCACATTCATTGCCTCTCCACTGTGTCCAGGCAGTCATTTGACTCTTCCTCTTCTTGCTCAAGCTGCTCTTTTGGCGCGTCTTGCTGCACCTCTGTGGAGCCTCTCTTTCTTTTCTTCCGCAGCGCTTCCACAGCCCTCTCTGCAGCCGCGTAACGTGCTTCGTCACTGCAACTTGCATGCTTCACGCGTGCGATCAGCTTGCCGTCGATCATGACCCTACATCGCCAATCCGTGCCGGGTTCACCTTTCTTCTTCCGCTCTTGCGTCACGATTTCTAGCGGAGGCTGGGGACCCTCACGGAATTGGGTCTGAATAACCTCGTGCAGTTTCGACTCTGGGTGTTGGGTGTCGATGTCTCTTTCATTGGCGAACCGACGGACGAGACTCATATATCCCATTGTCTCGAGGACTACCTCACAGGCGCCCAGATTGCCTCTCGAGTCGATGAAAACAGCCGCCAGGATGGACTCAATGATATCTGAAAAAGACTTGGGCGCTCCGAGGCGAGAGAGTAGAGTCCATGGGAACCGCGTCCCGGAACCCAAGAATTCGAGAATTGAGGCTTGAATCTCACAGAAGTTCGATAGTGTTGCTTGTCGTTCCCGAGGCGCGTGTTGATTGCCTACTTGGCGGATGTAGTCGGTGAGATAGATCGTCTGGTGCTGCTCCGTATCGGTGCTTTTCTTGGTGCGAGGATCTGTATGCACTTGGAAGGAGCTGCGTGTGCAGCAAGTCTTCTGTGCGAAAAATGCCAAGGTTTGATGACTGACCAGAGCAGCACGTCGGACTGACATCTGGTCAGGCCCAAGTCGAAGGGAACTGTGGAAGAGTTTTGGAACAACTATGTAGTCGAGCACGGAGTCGCCCTGTAACATGTCAGAGCCTGTCTCAGTATAAAGGAAATCCCACGGAAATGAGTGTGACAAGAGTAAGGTAGCTGAGGGAACACTGGCGTTTGCGCGGATATCTGGATGTGAGTTGTGCAGGTTTTGAGGAAGATATGACTTACCAGGAACTCCAGCCGGTCGTAGGTTGACCGCACATCGCTGGCAAGGCTTGACTGCGTCAGGGCTTCTGCCAGCAAGCTGCGGTGCTGAAAGGAGTAGCCGATCATATCCTCGACTGGCGCCAAGATGTCTGCTGCGAACTCTGACATCTGCTCCAGAGGATGTATCTGTGCCACGATCTCGGACAGCGGCCTCCATGGAACTTCCCCGATAAACAGCTTCAGGGCTGCCAGAACCTTCTCCTCGGAGAACCCTCCCTCGCCGCCACTTACACTGGCAACTCCAATCACAGCCTCAACTACATCTGCCAAAGTCTTGGATGAAAGCTCCTTTGAGGGCTGCTTCCCCAAGGGTTTCAATTCACCGACTCCAGCCGCCCACTCCTTTGCCGCAAATGCCCTCCGTGAAAGGTATTGGTCTAGGCCCAGAACCCTTGTCGCACGCTGTAGGCGGGCATTGTTGATGATCCTCCCACGGCTTCTGGTTAGGTGATATGCCGGGTAATTTAGATGGTCGGCGAAAACATGTAGTGCGGCATAAAATTTGAGGATTGCGTCGCCGATGAACTCGAATCTTTCGTAGTTCCTCGTGTGGCTAGCTCCTGGTAATGTCAAAGCATGTGACACCAGATCAAGATCATCCAACCCAATAGTCGTCAACGGTCCCTCACACGCTGCAGCCGACCGTAGAGCAACCTCGAGCACGTGCATGACAGACGGTATGAACAGCATAAGGGTACCATACTCACTTGGGAGACCCAGCACTGAGCATTCATCCACTAGTAGGACTTTGACGACCTCAGGAATAGACTCTGGTTTAGTTACCTGCTGCAAGTACTCCAGCGTTCTGGGAAGCAACGTGACGCTAATCGACGTTGGCCGGTTGCGCGCACTACCGTCATATGTTTGATGGTCATCACGATAAAGTGCATTCGGTTGCCAAAGGAAAGGCACGTTGCTTCGCTTGCCCTGCACAAGGTATGACTGGCGTTTCGCGTCGTTTGTTTGGTCGAAGTCGATCATTGGTATGCTTGTTGAGGCTGCGCCATACCAGTTCGAGAGAGAGCCCTGCTCAATATCAGGCACGAAAAGAGATGGCAAGTGCTCTTTCCGGAGCCCTGTCAACCTCCGCTGAAGCACTGATGTCAAGAGCAGAAACGTGATGTCTTGTGCGACGTCTAGTGGGAAGCCTTGCCTCTCCAACCCGGCACCAATCGTGACTTTCAAACCGGCGGTTTTCGTTGTGAAAAGAGAGAATGACAGCTTAGAGAGCTTGACGGGCAGAAGTAAGAGCATGCAAGGGTAGAAGCAGCCCGGTGCCTCCATCGTGAGGCGATGAGCGTACACTGTGGGCGAATTAGATGCTTCCCACAGCTCCATGATGTTTGGCCATGGATTGTACTGCTTCTGCACGTCATAGAGACTGTCTCTTTTCTCAACCTCGTCGTCTTCTTTGGAAGCCTCCTGATCTTTCGCTACTTCTGAAGGTAATAGATGATCTGTGACGAGTCCAGCGTCGTATAGCGCCCGATATGCTTGGAAGGCAGCATCTTGCTTGGCTCTTTTCTCCGTCAGCCAGCTCGATCTTGATTTTGCTGTCCGTAGACAGGGTGGCAGCGAGGATGGAAGGTAGACCTTTGCATGTAGCTCGACGCCGGGCTGACCTTCAAGTATGAAGACTGGGGCCGTGTGATCAGCGGTGTCTTTGTTCGGCAGCCTTGCGCAAAACCGATCCAGGTGTTGCCGTGCTTCTGCAAATGTCAACACGGCCCTGGAATAGTCAGTTGAAGCTGGGTAGCAAATGATTTTCTAACTTGATGTGACTTACCCCGTCGAGGGAATTCTGAATATCTCACTATCAGCCTCCTCAACTCTCTCCATCCTCTCGCGATGCTCGATAGAGTCCAGAGACTTTTGGCACTCCTCATTCATCTCATCTTCTAATGCTTGCCATTGTGTTCTTTTCAAAGCGGCCTCGGGGAACATGACAAATCGAGACTCTCTCTGACGAGCCCTGCCTCGGCTCTGAACAAAGCTTCGAAAGTTTGGCCGCTCATCAAAACAGATAACCAAGTTCATAGCTGGTACGTCAACGCCTTCTTCAAGCACTGAGGTAGCAACACAGACATTGAGCCCACCGCGTCTGAAACTTTCCAAGTTGTCATGTTGGACGCGTAGGTCTGCGAAATCACAGACCCCTCTGTGTGTTGGATTAGATACTCCGACAAAGGAGAATGCGCGGTATTTGACTTGAGTGAGTGGATGGTTGTTGATGATATCTGTGAGTGACCACGCGGTCGGTCTCGTCTTGACGAAAATGAGGCATCGGAGGTCAGATTGATAGCATTCTCGGAGAAACTCCACAAGCAATTTCACCTTCGAGGACACAGAACCGGTTGTGGTCAGGTCTAGGTTAGCCATGCGAAGAGGCAAATGTACAGACTTCAGTGTGCAAGCGATGAAGACGCTCTTCTCAGCGGAAGGGGATTCGGTCGCGAGGAACTCAAGTTCACGAGACGACGTAAGCTCCACCTTCTCCACACATTTCTTGATGAACATATCACAGGCCCAGGCGCCGAGGTTTTGTTGTATGTCTGTGCACGATCGTACAAGTGCTTGCATTTCTTCCATGGCCGGCGTGCGTTGTTTTCTCAAGATCTTCTCCAGTTTCTCTTGTGCATATCGAGCCTTACTTCGCCGTAGGACTGCAACAGCTGGATCTTGCTCGATGTTAACGGCGCAGACGGTGGCAGTCAATCGATCAAGCAGATCTGAAGAGTGATGCGGAGTTGGGCTGTGCGTTAGGACTAAAGGCTCCGGCATGTTGACGAAAGTAGTATATTCTTCGAGTTGCAATAACGGACTTTTGCACTTTGCATTGAGGTTATTCTCTAGATCGGCCACTTCATCTCTTTTCTTAGTGATCGGACTTGCAGACAAGCCAAGGACATGCGGGAGTTCATGAAGGGTTTCTGGGGTGAGTTTTGGATGGTAGTGATGTCTCATAATCGCATTCATGGAAGAGTCTTTCACGCAGTGATGGGCTTCATCAAAGATAAGCAAGGAAATCCCCTTTATAGCCACGAATCCATGATTAAGTGCCTGTTGGAGGATAGCGGGGGTGGAGACAACAACATGAATGTGATATAGAACCTTTCGCCAGATATCCAGGGAAGTCCAATATTCAGCGTTGTCCATACCAGTAATAAGTCGGAACTGATAGGCTGGGAGGTGTTGAGAAAGGAACCGATATTGTTGATACGCCAGGACGACACTGGGGGCAGTAAACCAGACGAGTTTATTCGGTGAACGTTCCAGCTCTGCTTGGATGCGAAGTTTCGCGATTTGGGTCTTTCCACTACCTGCGAACATCCATTAATATACACTATCGAGACGACGTTCAGCAGGGGGAGAAGAGAGGACATACCGGTAGCCATCACAGCAATGACATTTCCTTTCATGCTATGCTCGAACATCTCTATCTGATACGCGCGTGACTGAATGGGGGTGATGTCGCGGCGCTCATCCTCCTCAGAGGTATCAGACCAAGTTTCATCGAATTCGGAGTCCATGTTGATGGCGATGGAGGTTCTGCCACCGACTGACATAAAGGCTGTGAGAAAGGAATAGGCAGCAAGTTGGGCACGGAGATGAGGTCAAGGGATGCATAACCGAGAACGCTGCAGCAGCCACTGCCAAGGGACGGGGCGCAGCCGCCGACGCATTTCGCGACTGCTGCTGAGTGCCGCTGAGGTCTGGCAGAATTCTGGAGTTACGACGATCAGAGCCATTGGGAAGATGCTTCCGACTCGATTGTCACCGTCGAGAAACCTGAAGCTCATTAAACAGTATTACAAGGCCTCACGTGGGCCTCTAATCTATTTCGTTCGTTGGGCATTATGTAACTAGGAAGGTTACCCGACGACCTGTACGGAGTAATAATGCAGCCAAGGAGCGTAGAGGACGTGCCACTGCAACACTCTCGTACCTACAAGTAATGTTCACTTAGTAGGCCTTTGTAAATATATAGTTAGACCACGCCCAGATGCCTCCCAACCCATCATGTCCAGACTGTATCACGCTTGCGGCTGTCCAGCTAGAGCCCAGCTGGCCGACCATCAAAAATAGCCCGCCCGGAACCACATCCTTCGGTTGGATTTGGCCATCTTCGAATGTACACATTCCAGTACTTCTGATCGCTTGCGAGATGGGCGTCTTTCACACGGCAACAGCAGGTAAACGCCCAAGGCGGGAGCGATGAGTGACCGCCTCGAACTTGATGTGACGCCTTGCGGCCGCAGGCTGCTTGGGCCTGTACAGTGTTCGCTGGGTTTGACCGCCATCGACGCAGATCGCAAGTCCTGGGTAACAATCTCATATACCCCGGGGAGCTTTTGGTCCCAACAGCGTCCCATAACTCGTCGTCTGGACGTTGTTAAAACAGTCGGGAATGGTGAGAAGCAAAACAATAAAGTACCCAGGAAGCACTCCTTGAAGACGCCTCTCCACCAACACAGAGACATCTCTCCGACCGCGCCTCACCAAGTTGAGCTATCAACAAGACACTACATCCGCGGCGCCCACCATCATTCACTGGCACCTATGATGTCGTCTTGGTATGGTATAAAGAGTGCCTTGGCGCCGTGGTCTTCAATGTCACTAGAGATCTTCCCACTCAGATTCATTCGT
Source organism: Cladophialophora carrionii CBS 160.54 (assembly GCF_000365165.1). Taxonomy (NCBI): domain Eukaryota; kingdom Fungi; phylum Ascomycota; class Eurotiomycetes; order Chaetothyriales; family Herpotrichiellaceae; genus Cladophialophora; species Cladophialophora carrionii. The sequence continues at coordinate 133,449 of NW_008481832.1, forward strand.
TTCTTTCTTTCTTTCTTTATCTCACCAGACAACTTCCTCTCTCTTCTTCTCAAACTGCTCAGAACCCCTGGCATTGAGCTTTTAACACCAAGGCAATTCAATAGTTCACCAGTTTCATCGCACATCGCAGCGATGCCTGCTGATCCAATCCCTACAAATGAGGAGTAAGTCAGCGTGGTTCCTACACCCGACGTTTGGCCTTTACTGACGTCGTTAGGTTTGTTGAGGTGGAAGAGAACCTTACGAAGTCCTACAAATTATTTAAGAAAGCTGTAGAGACTGGAAGAAGACACAAGAAGATCGCCAACCGTATGAAGAAGCGCTGTGTCCGTCTCGGTAATCCGAAGGTTCCTACAAAGGTAGTATACTCCTTAGTGGCGTTAACATAAGCTTATATTTACTCTATAGGTCTATAAATCCGGCTCCATCAAGAACAAGGACCATAACCTCGTTAAGCTCCCAGTCGAAGTTAAGAACATGATCTTTAAAGCGCTCCCAACTACAACTGATCGTGCTTGCCTCGGTCTCACCTGCAAGGATCAAGCCGCAGTTTACGACCAGCTCAAGACGGAGAAGAACAAGAAAGACTACATCCAACATGTTCCGAAACGCGCCACTGACGTCCATCGCCTCCAGATGCTCGTCCGTCTCAAGACCGACATGCCCGCGAAGTACCGCCTCTGTTACTCCTGCCTCAAATTCATCGACACCACCCACCGTGACAATGCGGGCCAATGGGGAGGAAGTGAAGAGCGAGTCAGTGGTGGTAAGACAACAAAGACTGCGATGATCGAAGGTCCCCGCTGCCCGTTGTGCGTTGCCGCCCAAAAGCTCGAAACAGCGAAGTACAAGGATACTTACAAGAAGTACCTTGCTCTCGCCGATGAGGTATCATTCAAGTAGTGGGATGTGGCACGAGGACAACTGATCAATGAGGCGTCGGCTCTTGGGTGTCCGCCGGGAGACGCAAGACCTTGAAGTAGCTGAACAAGAGGCCCGAGGCTCGGACTGGTACGATTGCGCGCTTGGAGCTCAGAGCATCTAGTAGTGATAGTGAGAGCCCGTTGCCGGTGCCGTTTCATGCTTGGCAGAGAGGATGTGCCAAGCACCCATCCGCACACGTTCATGCCAATGTTGTGAAGGTGGGTGGAAGACCATGGCGCATATACGCAGAGAAAGCATGTAAGATTTGATGCTGCTATGAAGGATGGGTGGAAAGACATCAACATAGCATAATCTCGAAAGTACCGCTCAGGCGAGCCCGTCGTACCTACTCTCGCTGGTCATCGGCAGGACATTATCACCACAAGTTGCGAGTGTTCATGCTGAGCTGTGAACTACCTCGCACAGACATCGCCTCTCCGTCCTCTGTCGGTGCTCCATCAGGTTCAGTTTCCAGCGGACATTCGGCACCTCCACGTGGAACACGCCACAGGAATAGATACCAATGATGACCGCCCCCCCTCCCCAAGGATGGGCTCGCGCTCAGAATAGGGTACGACCGACAAGGGCGCCCTGTCTTGGGGCCTCGCCGCCTCTCATTACCCAGTACACGTGCTTTGTCACGTGCTGACCGCGTGACGGACACGCGATCCGTATGCGTATTTATCTCCGACCAAAGTAATCCGGTACGGGGTACGGAGTCCTCGTCCGAGCAAGACGGATTTGCCATTTGCCAAGGTCGACCAAGGTTTCTGATGATCCTCGAGAGTCCTCGGCGAATGGAAGGAAGCTTTCCGGCTGAGAAGCTTGTCACCTTCCCGCTCGGGGATGATTCGTGCTTAGCGTGCCCGGGGGAAATTCAGTCTATAGCGCAGATCCCACGCTGGCTATCTGATCGTGAGCCGTGTCTCCGCTGCATTCACAGCACGCGATGAAACGCTGCGTCTCTACGCCTGCCTCGTTTGTCAAGTCGAAAATGGCACACCACCAGCCTCCACCACGATGGCCGATCAAGTTTTGGACCCTTACGGCCACCCCGCCAATCGCAGCCGCGCTTCTCGTCGTGCTTGAACGACCCGAGCAAGCTTCATCGTATCAAGAGTGCCACCCAAGCAAGCTTCATCTTATCAAGAGGAGCACCAGATACCGCTAACGCCGCCTACGCAATTTCCAGGGGCCGCCAATGGCTACATCGCAACTGCCCGATTGCTGTGTGTTCATCCCATGTTACATCGGAAGGGCGACCGCTGGGGATGCGAGCCATTTAACAGCAACGACGACCCTGCTTTCGTTGTAGCACACGACTCCGTTCCTGTGTTTCTTTCATTCACTCAATCCACTGTCGTCAGCCATGGAGCATATCGCCCCAGTGACACATCCGGCCCCGGAGCTGGATGTGGTGACCGAGCAGCAGATGCGCAAGCCATCTGTCGCGCCCAGTGAGAAGCCGCAGGTCATGGAGCGCGTATGGGGTTTCGCCGCACGTACCGACAGCACTGTGACGTACGAAGAATACGTCTACTGGGCCAAGCTCGAGCGTGAAATGGAGATTGAAGAGAACAAAGTGTTCCAGGCCGAGCACGGCTCCCCTCTTCGCGACTCGATCAAGAACGTCTTTTCAAAGGAAGGCCGAAAGAAGGCGAAAGCTGAAAAGGAGAGCAGACTTCAGACCTTGGCGCATCTCAACGAGAAGCAGCCGACCGGTGTTGTCACCGACGTTGACCATGACCGGTCTGCCGAGTCTGCGTTGAAGGTCTCAGACGCGGAATGGCGCAATGCTGCTCGTGCCCTCCGAACGGCCAGCTGGGGGCAGATGTTCTTCCTCATCACCACCGACATTCTCGGGTGGTCAGGCGCACCGTCAGTACTCCTCGAGAATCAGATAGATCCAGATCGTGACTGACAATGTAATATAGGTTTGTCTTTGCCAGCGTGGGCTACGGCACTGGTGTCGCTCTCTACCTCATCTTCGGCGTTTTTGCCGCCTGGGGCGGCTGGGTCATCTGGAAAACCTTCCTCGATCTCGACTCATCTCGCTACCCGATGCAGAGCTTTGGTGACCCATTTTTGCGCCTCTTCGGCGTGCGGATGCGCCATTTCATCAACGTCGCCCAATCGCTCCAGCAATTCTTCACCGTGGCCATTTTGATCTTCAGCAAGGCTTTGAACATTGAGCAGATTGCTCATTCCAGCGTGTGCTTCGTAGCTATGATGGTCGTCATCATGGCTGTCGGAATGCTTGGAGGATTCATTCGAAGCTTGAGAAAGATTGGATGGATTTCAAATGCCGCCGTGTGGATGAACATTGTGAACTTCATCATCTGGTCAGTCTTCTTCCTCGGGCGTCCGTTGACATTACTTGCTGACCAGTGTTCCGACAGTATGGTGGCTTGCTCACATTTCGCGCCTTACTACCCGGCAATCACCAGGTCGACGCTTATTCAGACTATTGAGCCGATCAAGGTTTTTGCTGGCATCCCACCAGATCAGTATCAGCAGCAATCTCCGGGGTTTGCGGCCACATTCAACGCTGTCAACACCATGGTCTACGCATACGCTGGCGCTCTCCTCTTCGTGGCCTTCCTCTCCGAAATGAGACATCCGCTGGACTTCTGGAAAGGCATGTTCCTCGCCCAAGCCTTCATTTGCCTCGTCTACATGTTCTTCGGTGTCTTCGTCTACTCCTTCTACGGCCAATACTCTGCCAACAACATCGTGAACGTGGTCAATCCATATGGCCTGCAGACTGCCGGTAACGTGCTCCGACTTCTCTCCGGTTGGATCGCCATCATCATGTACTTCAACATCGGCATGAAGACGGTGTACCTGGAAGTCTTTCAGGCTGTCTTCAAATTCCCCTCAATTGTCGAAAAGAAGGGCAAGATCCTCTGGTACCTCTTGGGACCATGCTATTGGATCCTCGCATTCGTCGTTGCTGGGGCGGTGCCCAACCTCAACGGCATTGTCAGCTTTGTCGGCGCCGTCTTCATGATGAACTTTACATACACCTTCCCAGGCATGATGTACATAAGCACCATCATCCACAAGGCTGCTGAACTTCCTGGCGAAGGCTTCAACCCGGCCACCCGCGAGACCATTCGGCACGACGACGGCTTGAAGCGATGGATCAGAGGCTACAAGAAGACGTGGTTCCGAAGCACAATTGCATTGATCTACGTTCTCCTCGGCCTCGCATGCTGTGGCATGGGTACCTGGGCTGCTATTGAAGGTCTGATTGCTGTTTTCGGCCCTGGCGGCACCGTGGCCGTCAGCTTCGGATGCCCTGTGCCTGTGTAGTTTAATGCTGGGAACGAGAAGAGACGACCGAAGTAACACATGCATTCAGCCATAGCTAGCTCGTTGAATCTGCAGCCAGTTGCAACAACTCAGACAGCGTATTCCATCTGAGATACCGAGTACATTGCCGCATGACATGAATCAGTAGCCACGTCGACTCCCGTTCGCCTACAGAAGGTTTGACATGGGACGACGATGAGTTCACGCAATTGACCCGGTGATGTAGGAGCTACATAACTGCAGTGGGCAGCCTAGGCCGTCGGCCTCGCCAAAGGGAGGGAATGAATGGGGGGTCAACAAGTACGAGATTGGTACTCCGTACTCCTTGGACAATGATGAAATCCCGCTCGAGAAGTGACTTCGAGATCACTCGTGATTCACACTGTAATATGGGAACTTGTGGCTTCTGGTTGAGGCTGAAGCTACATGAGGCTAAAGCTAAGGCCCATCGTCGGAGTCGCTTACCCTTCACAATACATGGTCCTTCGTACTCCGTACACAGAGCTGCCTGCGCAACGCAGCAACCGCTACTCTGCTATTGTCAGTCTTACACGCCAGACATTGGTGCTAAAGTCGGTTGAGCATTTCTTGGAGCGTCTGGCATGTATTTTGCTTGAGCATTGATTTTTTCCGTCGATTTGCGCCTCCCCCGCCCACCTCAAAACTCCCCTACCTACGTACGTGCCTACCTAGTATTCCTGCCACTGTTCGACCCTGAACGCGCCCCCATCCACCGCTTCCTTTCCAACATGTCTGGCGCCAAGCGGATCGAGAAGTGGGAGATTGACCGATACTGGGAGATCTTCTCGTCGCTGGTCCAACAGCCCGCCTCACCGTCCTCGCGGCTGACCAACCAGGCCGCGGCCAACGTCCTCCGCAACTCGCAGCTGAGAGATGACCAACTCGAGAGGGTGTGGGATCTCGCCGACGTCGACGGCGACGGCGAGCTGGACTTTGAAGAGTTCTGTGTCGCCATGCGCCTGATCTTCGACCTGGTCAACGGGGAATACCAGGACGTGCCGAAAAGCCTGCCGGACTGGCTGATCCCCGAGAGTAAAGCGCACCTGGTCCAGGCGAACCGCGCCTTGACCGGCCATTCGCAGGCGCAGTTTGAGCGGATCGAGGACGACGAAGAAGACGCCGGGCTGAAAGATGGGTTTGACTGGTACATGAACCCGGGAGACAAGCGCAAGTACGAGGAGATCTATTCGGCGAACAAGGACCGCAGGGGAGAGATCAGCTTTGAGAGCCTGCACACCCTCTACGGCAGTCTCGACGTGCCGGACACGGATGTGAGGAGCGCTTGGAATCTGGTCAACACGAGTGGCCGCAATTCCATATCCAAGGATGCTTGTCTCGCGTTTCTACACATTCTCAACTACCGTCACGAGGGGTTCCGGATACCGCGCACCGTTCCTCCGAGTCTGAGAGCCAGCTTTGAAGAGAATCAGATCGACTACCAGATCGACAGTGTTCGGAACAGGCCGAACAAGTATGACGAGGACACCTCCACTGGACGGAAGGCCAAGTTCGGCGATGCCTACCTGAGCCGCATTGGCGGCCGAGGTGGTTCCGCTTACGAGCCGAAAGGGACCGATTTCTCCGATGTGGTCGAGGATGAAGACCTCGAGAAGGTGCGGCTCCTGCGCGAGTTGAGGGAGCTCGAGGCCCAGCACGAAGCCGCGATGGCGGCCTCGGACAGGAGACGAAAGCAAAAAACGGAGAATGGAGGTCCACGACAGCCGGGAAAGACGAACTGGACCCTGGTCAAGCGAGAGGCGCAGCAGATGCTCGAATACAAGCAGCGGCAGTACGTGGCCTTGAACTCGGAAGACGCCAACAAGGCAGGCGGAGATTTGAAGAGACTGCGAGATGACCTGGCCTTGGTGTCGGAGCAGATTGACGGTCTCGAGTCGCATCTGAGGAAGCGAGAGGCGGAGCTCGAAAGCATTCGCCGGGAGATAGAGAATGAGAAGTCGAGCAGATGAGACGCAGCTGAGAGACCGTGGACGAGGGTAGACATTAATCAGACTGGGAAGAATTTCAACCGCCAAAGAACTCCGCGTGTCGCTCTCGGCGATGGCTGTACATGTTGTACAAACTTGTACTTTTGATAGTCATGGTCCTGGCAGAGCCAAACGAGGCTTCCTCCTCTACGCTTCCGTCACCTATCAGTTCTCACTTTCCTTAGACCGTCCGCCGTGAATGTGTCGCCTCGTTTGAAGTTCGCTAGCACATGGTCAGACAAAGCGGAGGGCGTTGCGATAAGTGTGAGACTAACCATCAGCTTCTTCCCAAGCTCTTCCTGCGCCAAAACCCGTGCCCAACCATACGGGCCATGCTCTTCGCTTGAATAGCAATACCGAAAATATAACACCAAACGAAAAGCCGAGCCCTGATCTGATCACCAGTGAGGATATGGCACGATCCCACTGAAGAACCCGTCAGCCTGTGGTCGTGGTCTTTGTGCTTCCAATGCCGTAGGAGTAGGAGAAAAGCGACAGCGTTCCGTGGCCACTCTCGAGAGATGGGCTCGCCAGCCCTTGAAGAAGACTTTGCAGCATGCTTGTCAGGTTTTCCCCCCAACGTACCTTCTCGTTCAATAGAGCTTCGCTAACTGGTTTTCCTTTCGCGACCGGTAAGGGAGGGCCCGCAACGTTGTCGTCCGGCATTTTGTAAGCTGCACTCGGTCGTATCAGTACTACTGCCAGGACGAGCAGATGTATGGCTTACCTGTGGGTCGGTATGCTCGGGCTCGTTAGAGTGAGGCCGGAATGAACGCAAGTTGAGAGGTCGGTGCGAGCTGTTGTCAAATGGCGAAGCGAAGCTCTGCCAACTCCGAGCGGGAGCAGCGACGCAGCTTGCGAAAAAGGTACCGACCAATGGGAGCTCGTCTTGGCACTGGCAACTCATCTTCCTCTCCCTGATCACCTTTCACTCACCTTTCACTCGCATGCTACTTGACCTGTCAGCATAAAGTATCGCCTCAGGCAAGAAAAATCATGATAAAGGCGAGAAGCTGAGATGGCGCATTTCCGAAATCTACCTGATCCATGGAGAAACGGAATGCTACGAACTCGACCCTGGTTCTGGTACCAGTAACCGCATAAAGGTCTGAACATTCGGGATCTCGTCAATCGCCCAGCACTGCGCGATACTCTTGCGAATATCAGCTTCGTTCAATCTTCCTTCCACGGCCTGGTCTGCGTACTTCGCATTCAGCTGCTCATCCGTCATTGGGTTCTTCAAGGACCCCAGTGCATGCTCAACCTGGATCTCCTTCACTTGTTCCGTCCCGTCGGCTGCGACGTACCAGAATTTGACACTGGTCTGGTCATCTTTGACGACCTCGTCTGGGACGAGAGTGACGCGATCCCTCAGCCCGACAATCAGCGGATCGTTCGCGACGCCTTCCGAGTACTCTCGTATGCCGCCCTTGCCGTAGATGAGTCCCACGGCTAGACCGTGGTGGCTGCTGAAGATGATATCCATGAACTTCTTGGGCTGCTGAACGCCGCACAGGCGGATCGTCATCGGCGTTACCGTCGCTTCGATCCTGGTGAACGTGTCCAGCGCATCCTCCGGCTTCTTGTGGTGCAGGGGGCTTTGACCGTCCTTAAAGAAGTACTTATGTGCTTCGATCCCAGCGTCGATGAGCGGGTGGATCACAATCCCGCATGGATACGGCTTGAATGCATTCTCCATGATCAGCCAACTGCGCTCTCCCTGTTTAGCGTCTAACGAGTCCACAATCCGGCCAACATCAGTGCCCTCATCCGTCGAGGAAATCAGATTAATCCATTTCTCTATGGCGTGGGTCGTGCTGCCGAACCCCTCCCTGGCCAACCTCGCTGCGAGGATTCCATTCTGCGCCGCGCGTCCCGCATGCATGATCAATGTGTCCGTGGCGAACACGTTCCTCGACCCGCTAGTCATGCTGCTCGCATGGCCCAGTGCCGCCGCCATTCCCTGGGCGTCGAGCTTCATCAGCTTTGCCACCGCGGAGGCAGCGGCAAACGATCCGACTATGCTGGTCATGTGCCAGCCCTTTTTGTAGGGGCCCAGTCCGAGCGCGTTAGCGATGCTCAAGCCCGTCTCGACGCCGACTATGAAGGAGAGAAGCACATCCTGGCCGCTGAGCCCGTTTACTTCCGCATACGCCAAGATGGCAGCTAGGGGCGGACCAGAAGGATGCACCAGCGTGGACAGATGCGTGTCGTCGTAGAAGCGGGCCGTCATGCTCATACCATTCAGCAGTGCTGCATCGTCAAGAATTGCCCGCTCGTGCATACCTAGCACTGTTGCATGGCGTTGAGTTTTCGAGAGTGGATCTATCGCTTTGTAGAGTTTGGCGGCCGCGGGGAGCGACGACGGCGAGGACGACAGCCCGCAGCCAATGCTGTTGAGTATGCTTGCTTTGGCCATGTGGGTGAGGTCCGCAGGGAGGTCGGAAAGCGTGAGGTTGCTGAGGAAGGTACATAGTTCGAGGGTCAGATCGCGGGAGCTGTTGATGGAGAGGTCGAGCGACATCTTGTTTCCTGGCGAAGTGGACCGAGTCGACGAAGGTATGTGTACTGTACCACGGTCGTCGTCTGTTTGCGCCAGTTCACACTATATGCCCAATCCTGCTTTTCTCCTGAATGTTGCGTTGATTTACAAGAGGATACTTCGTATCTCGCGTCTGTATGGTCCACGAGCGCCACACAGAATCTCTACCGAGTGGTCGACCTCTTGTTGAGAAAAGGGTTCGAGGTTCTGTTACGCGGCAACTCGGCTGTTGTCCGATACCACATACAGAGTACGGAGATGGTACTTGTACGGCTTCCCCCAACGGGTCCTTCAATGCGGAGTATGTACACACTACTCTGTGCGAGTACATTCTCGTTGATGACCCGATCTCCACCTTCCCCGGACTGGAAGGCAGGGTGGCATGTCAGGGAATGTGTGGGGTAGATCGCATCGAGGCGTATTTGGAGCATCGCAGCATCGGCCTGTAAATCGCCCCGGCCTGTGTCTGATTCTGCAAACTCAGCAGCAATCTGTGAAGGCTACCTTGGAAGGAAGTATTTACAAGGGAGAAAATCGTCGGGATGGCGATATCGTCGGATGCAGAGGTTGTGGTCGTAGGAGCTGGCCCCGTTGGCCTTCTTACAACCCTCCTCCTAGCCAAAGCCGGCGTCAACGTCCTCCTCATTGAGGCCCTCCCAGACATCGATGACTCTCCCCGCGCAATGGCGTACGGAGCCCCAGCCGTGGTCGAACTTGAACGAGCTGGAATCGCCGCCGAAGCGCGTAAAGTGGGCATGGAACCGTCGGACTATGACTTTAGGCTCCGGTGGATCACCATCGACAACAAGACCATCGCCGAGTTCAAGCCCGAAGACAAGATCCCTGGGTCGTTTGACGCCGTGATTTGTGGTCAATTTCAGCTGGCGAAAATCATTCAGCGGCATCTCAGCGATTATAGTTGCGCAAAAGTGAGTTTCTGGCCTTGAGATTGTTGTACGAGTTTCCCAGCAATTAGTCGCCAACGATTCTGCCAGATCCTCTTTAATCACCGTTTGAACGACATCACGGAGAACGAGGACTCCATAACGGCCTCGGTCGACACACCGACGGGCAGCAAGAAGATCACAGCTAGGTACCTGGTTGGGGCGGACGGTGGCAAGTCAACCGTACGCAAGATCCTCGACTTAGGGTATGACGGCTTCACGCTGCCACAGTGGCTGGTCGCATGCAATGTCCGGTATCCGTTCCGCGAGCACGGATTCCAACGAGGACAATTCATCGTCCACCCCAAGCATTTCTGCATGGTGGGGAAGATCGATCCGACGGGCTTGTACCGCGTTTCGTATAATGAGCAGGAGGACCTTACCCGGGAAGAGGTCCTGGCCAACGTGCACAATAAGTTCGAGGCAATCTTCCCTGGTCCAAAACCGCTCTCCAAGGACGCATATAAACTCGAGGTGGTCAGCCCTTATCGCATTCACCAACGGAGCGCCAGATCGTATCGAAAAGGGCGAGCATTTCTTGCCGGAGATGCGGCGCACGCGTGTTCTCCGTTTGGCGGTGAGAAAGACCTCATTCGATGTAGTCTGTCAAGACTGGCAGTCGCTGACTATTGTGCTTTTTGCCAGGGATGGGCTTGACGGGCGGCATATGTGACGCAGGCGGGCTCGCCGACTGTCTGATCGGTGTGCTTCGCAAGGGCTGCGACGACTCCCTGCTAGACAAGTACGCCCACATCCGCAGACAGAAGTACCAGGAAATCACGAATCCCGTCAGCTATGGCAACACTTGTGCATTGAGAGACACAGACCCTGAGACAGCAGCCACGTCAGCCGAGCCGTTCAAGACCATGAATACTTCGCCAGAGGCTCGAAGGAAGATGTTGGAAAGTGCATATCTTCTCGGGTGCGTTCTAGAACCCTACCATGGGCTAGATTGAACTGAACTGACCGCGATCCAGGCATGACTTCAGGCAATACTGGCCAGCATCTCAGACCATAAGCAAGGATGAAAAGCATGCAGCTCCGCCCATCAAAGCCGGTACCGCTGGTCCGAATGCCATGTTATAGGCTCAGTTCGCAAGTACCGGACAAGTTCGATACAAGGTTAACTGGGACGTAGAATTCAATTGATGGCGCCCTCGAAGCCAACAGGGCTTGAATATGTGCTAGGATAAGCGTGTCAAGATGCAATTTTGCGAGGGACTTTCGAGCATTTGTGCCTTGCTGAAGCCTGATCTGGAGCATGAAACTGGGCCAAAAGAGAGAAATCGAATTGAAGTATGGTGTGGTACGAGGTACTTGAGAAACGAAAGCCAGAAGGCCAGAGAGGCGTGGAGATGGCAGGTGTAATGTTCCACCGTACACAACCACGGCGGATCATAATTCCGCTCTCAGTCTGAACGCGCCATTGACCTGCAGCCTCGTCTCGTCCTCCGCATGAATGAAGCCTCCTCACATCTTCACCTTGTGTACAAACCCTGTGCTGTTCCCCCAGGTCGCCTGTGCTCTTCCACCGTCTTTCTCTGTGTCCTCGCGGTCCAAGATATTTTAGGAGTCCCCTCCCGGTCAGGTTGATATACTGCGACGCCAACATGGCGGACAGGTATTCGTTCTCGCTCACAACTTTCTCGCCCAGGTAAGTCGACCTTCCTGTGTTTGCTACACTGCGCAAAGGTCGAAGAACTGACTCCTGCAGCGGCAAGCTTGTTCAAATAGGTAAACATTATTCTAACGGTCATCTCTTGCGCGGAGCTCATTGGATATCCAGAATATGCCCTCAACGCAGTCAACCAAGGTGTTACATCGTTAGGCATAAAAGGTACGATAACCCCAGCTGGACTTTGCTAGCTTCCTACTTACAGCCATGTCACAGCGACGAACGGGATTGTCCTTGCAACGGAGAAGAAATCCTCGTCCCCTTTGATCGACCCGCCTTCGCTCTCGAAAGTCTCGCTCATCACACCCAACATCGGCATGGTCTACAGCGGCATGGGCCCCGACTACAGAGTCCTGGTCGACAAGGCCCGCAAAGTCTCCCACACAAACTACAAGCGCATCTACAACGAGTACCCCCCCACGCGGATATTGGTCCAGGATGTGGCGAGAGTGATGCAGGAAGCGACACAGTCCGGCGGTGTGAGACCGTACGGTGTGAGTTTGCTGATTGCAGGATGGGACGACGGCATCGAGCCGGAGACCAGGGAAGCCAAAGAAGGCGAGACCGAAGCAGAGGCCAAGTTGGCGAGCAGGAAAACTGGCGGCATTCTAAAAGGTGGTCCCAGCTTATACCAGGTCGATCCCAGTGGAAGTTACTTCCCCTGGAAGGCTACGGCCATTGGCAAAAGTGCGACAAGCGCAAAGACATTCCTGGAGAAGCGATACAATGACTCGCTAGAGCTGGAGGTGAGGAGAAATCAGCAGCAAGCAGATTTAGACGACCAAAAGTTACTGACAGTCCACCGCAGGACGCTATCCATATTGCCTTGCTGACGCTCAAGGAGACGATCGAAGGAGAAATGAACGGCGACACCGTCGAGATTGGCATCGTCGGGGAACCTGCGAACCATCTGCTGGGCTACGAGGGTGTGGACGGAGCAGTCGGTCCGCGGTTCCGGAAGCTCACCAAAGACGAGATAGAGGACTACCTGACGAATCTGTAAGAATAGAGCCCTAGGTGGGAAGATGAGTCCCGGCCGGAACGTCTCGCTGTCGGAGGAATGCCCCTGCTTCTGTCGTAAGGGATCATTCTCTGGTGCAATCTGTTCACTCGAGCATGAGCTACTGCAAGGCTGATGAGACAGGCGTCATGCTTCGGTTCCCTTCACTACTACTACTGCTACGTGCACGGCAACGGCGCAAAGGTGAAGAAGCATCAAACAAAACAAGGTCCTCATCCATGCGGGATTTCTTGCCGCAAACTCTGGTTGTCCTCGTCTTACTGTCGCTTTCTGCATTTTCTTGCGTGGTTGATTCCTTTTCGTTCCTAAACTCTATACAATGAGGACCTTCCTAGAGACGAGCCATCCAGCACGAGCATATATAGCCGTGCCATCTCGCTGTGCGTCCGGATCCCTAACTCTCCTGGTGTCCGTTATTCGTCAGAACCCTATCCTATCTTACAAGCCTCTGCCTCACCGTCTTCAACATGGTCGCCATCAGATCCCTGCCCGACGAAAAGCCCGCCGTCATGAACAGGGACCCGACCCCATCATCATCATCATCATCTTCTTCTTCTTCTTCACCAGTTGACCACCACCGCCACCGCCTCCAACAACAGCAGGAGAGCACATGCCGTGATGCAGTGTTCATGCTTCATCACCACCAGATGAGATCACATTCCAAGACAAAGGCAACGACGCCGCCCTGCCAGTGTTCGCACTCGCCTCCCTCTACGAGACCTCCTCGCCATGTAAATAGCCGCGAGGTAACGGCCCCGTTAGCGTCGAGGCACTCCATACCTCAATCCGCGGAGCACCACCGGCCCCAGTACGGGCCATCGACGATGTACTGGGCGTATCCTCGTCCTCCGACACCAATGCCACCTCGATGTTGGGAGGACGGCTCGAGTGCAATGGGGGAGTCGGTTCCATTTGAGGCTGATGATGACGACGACGACGACGACGATGATGATGATGATGAGAATGACGACGGTCGAATAAGGGCATTCGACGACGAAGATGAGGATGAGGACGGCGATGAAGGTGATGGTGAAGGTGACGAACGCTGGGCCCTTCAGGGGGTTGGTAGTAGTGACGACGAATTCTCGCCTCCTGCTTCTCCTTCTTCGTCGTCGTCGTCTTCCTCCGCCTCATCAAGCGACAACGACGACGACAACGACAACGACCAAACCGAGCCGACGTGGGAGGACCTTCGCCAGGGATTTGATCGCATCCATAGTAAGATCGACGTGCTCCTGGCCGAAGTGCGCCGTCGGAACGCCGAGCATGACCTGTGGATGAAATGGTATACAGGGGAGGTGGAGCGGATCGAGGTCCACAGGGCGTTCCTCAGGGCCGAACGTGCACGGCGGGCACCTGTTCTGGCAAGAAGGGAGGGTCAGGCGGCCGTGTGGGTACCTGGTGTTCCGCTGGGTTCCATTCCTTGCACATGCATACTGTCGATAGACCGTCTGTCGAGATTCCATGCTGCAGATAGACTGTCTGTCTAGATGCCATGCTACTGCTGGGAGCTGCGGTACCATGATTCAAAACTTCATATGCTAACGGATCGAATCGAAACTTCATATGGTGGCGACTCGAATGTTGGGATACGAGACGCTCACTTGCTCTTTGCGTTTGCATAAAGGTCGGATGTTCCTGTACCTGCCCTCGCTGCTATGTGAACTGTACCAGACGAGCGAGGTGCTTTGGGAAAAAGACATTGCAACCTTATATGAGACCATGTGTACCTACCTCCCTCGATCGAGTTGTGTGGCATTCTGACACCAGATTTATACGCATACTGTGCCTGTGAGCCAGGTGGACAGAGGCGGAGGGAGTCCGGTTGAAAGAATCAACGAGTCCCATGCCTTTGAGCACGATCAGGCGACAGGCCTACCTGTCGCGTGGATAAGTGGTTGGATGGCGGATCAAAAGTGAAGTTTGGGGGTGCTTATACTGAAGCGTTGCTGTGCTGATAGCGATGCTCTGCTGTGCTGAGACTGATGCTGTGCTGATACTGATGCTGTGCTGATACTGATGCTGCAGACAACGTCCCTGCGAAGCAGAATCCACCCCGACATGGGTATTGTTGTCTTGAGGGCATTGCTCTGTCTTTCCCATCAATTATCAAGGAATACCCAGCACTCGCCTGATCCAAGCAAAGGGGGCACGAATCGGATGCTGCAATTCCCCAGGCCTCGCTGCCTGACTGGATAGGCATCAACTGGACGAAATCCAAAGATGCGGCACCACATCGCGTCTCGACCAGGTAGGTCCACGAGGTTGGATACAGTAGAGTAGCTCGAGCGCCAGCTGATCGACATACCTGAAGGGGTCGCGATACTGGTCTGGCGCTGTCGCACTTGCGTCGAGTTATTACGGACGATACAGTATGGAGTATCTGCCGTTCGTCCTTTCACCAATCAGATACATCGTGCTTTCAGAAAGATTACTCGACCAGGCTGAATTCCACGAAGATACCAACACTCGGACCTTCCCCACGCGGACGAGAACTTGTCTCCCGCACTGTGGGAGTTGTCCAAGATCGATTAATTAGGTAGTCTGGTATTCCCAAGCGTGTTAGAGTTGAGATGATTAACAAGATGTCGGGTCGGCTGTCCTTGCGGCTTCAGGGAGGGTGTAGACCTACATAGTATTGCCAAAGTCACTATAGGTCAACACTTGTCGTCCGCGGGCTCATATCATATGGCTGGCTAATTATACCTCTGTTTATCTCCGAGCGAGAGGGTTGTCAAGGGCAAGCACTCCGAACACAGAACCAGCAGGACACAGATGCAGATGCTGTACATTGCCGGTTGGTCCCAGGGCGTTTCTGTACTTTTGCCCGTCTCGGCCCTTTTCCACTAATCGAAACGAGGGGCCACCCGTACCTACTATGCTTTCATGTCTGTAGTTGTGAGATTCAGGCTTTGCACCAGACATCTAACGGAAGGGAGAAGACGCCGGTGTGTCAAATTGTCAGCTTCCAGCGACCGAACACACTGAGCAAAGCTGCGGATGGTTGTGTCAATGCTTCGGGACCTTCGATGGGTTGAAGGCGTTGAAGTCGGCGAACAGGACTGGGCCAGCAGTAACACACAACGACGAGATAGTCCCGCCATTGGCAGAATAGGCCATACAGACTCACGGCTCAGCGTGGCGGTCTGCATGTGCGTGTCAACTAGGAGAGTGATGATACATGGTGTGTAGGGTTGGATAAGTACACATTGACGTAAGGCGGACGGAACAGCCTCACAACCTCTATCGGATGATATGCTGAAGACGTGTCGTCTACCGAGTGCTGACGTGCAGTCCGAGTCTTGACGTAGAGAGTCCTCCTCGTACCCAAGTCGTCGGCCTGGGTGGCTTCACTTTTCGAGGCCTGCTGTAAACTTAGCCTTTTCACAGGCCCTGAGTCCCCCGTTCCCGGACGGTGGCCGATCGCTGCAGGCCATACGAATGTCGCCCGTGCTCAAAGCGTATTCAAGCCGGACGGGTTGATCGACCACACAGGCTCCACCAGAATAGAAGGGCATGTCCTTCAGGGATGTAAAGATAACCATGTATCCGTTCAATTGCCCGCCCAGATAGGACCTGTATGTGGAACAAAGCGAGAATCCCCGCGCCGTGGTATATGCTGTGGAAATCAGACGCCTCCATAATGCCTAGGACAAAAGTCACTCGCTCAAGTAGAAATAGAAACGCGTCGGGTCATTTGCTTCGTGACACCATATCCCGTACAGTGATACAAATCTCACTTTCGTATAGCAAACAGTAAATACTTCTCCCACCAGTCCCTCAGGAGAAGAACCGTGGCTCGTCCATCATCTCGTTTCTCCGTTCCATCTGGATTTCCCATGACGATGGCGAAGACCCAGAACACCGCCACAATCCATGCGGCGACTGCGTTGCCGATGCTGATAATAGGTGACACAGCGTGTACGAGGACGAGGCAAAATGGACTGAACTCAAAGGTGTGAGCATTGTCTAATGATTTGGCGTAAATCAGCTGAAGGTGATTTCGAAAAACTGGCGCCACGAGCCGGACAAGGGATATACTGGGAGAGCACTCCTGTCTGCATAGGCGCAGAGGCGCGAGGATGGTGATGAGGATTGCGGCGAATACGGAGTATAGGGCACTGAATAAACAGTGGAACGGGTCGAGAAAGGACATCCACAACTGAAAAAGGTCAATATGACGGTCATCCATACAGCACAGCACGATTGCTCTTACCAGAATCCACAGAGCATGATCGTCTTCTTGCTCTTCTTCTACCGCTAGCGACTTTTCTTGGATGTATTGAAAGATGGCCGAGTTGTCTTCGACCACCGGCGCTCCGCCATGGTGACTTTCATTTGCTCGATTTCCGGAATGCTGTGACCCCGCGCGAGACTGTCGGTGTGTCGACTCTTCTATAATGCCCCGCTCCACTTGAGGACCGTATTGGAAATGTTTATAGGTGGGATATTGCTTGTACTCGGCCCCGACAGTCGACCCGGACTCCCCACTTGATATCGAGGTTTGTAACCGGACGGGGTCTAAGCCGTGCGGTACGGAGGGACTTCGAAGGGTCGGAGAGACGCGGGCAATCGGGGGCTGCTGTAACGGACGAGGAGCTGACCGGTAATACGACGTCTGAGAAGAGGTGGAGGGGTTGGTGCCGTCGTAGTACGCAGGAGAGTGCCGGGTGAGGTGCGAGTCCGATTCGTAGGACATGCTGATGGTCAAGCAGGGCTCTCGGTGGGAAGGTCGTTGTCATCACCGAGCAGGCGGCAAGAGCTGTTGAGCTGATCGGCGACGGGGAGCAGGTGCAGGTTGACGGCTTCTAACACAGACAACATGGGGAACAGAGATGGAATGAAGTACCAACATGATTCTAGCGACGAGAAGGAACCCAAGAACTCAAGAGACACGAACGTCTTGGTCCTGATCATCCTGCTCGCTCAATCTGGCTGCAATCCTCCACTTCCGCTGCGTCGCGCCCCGGCCAAGATCTGGGCACTTGGCTCTTGTCTAGGCGACATCTTGGCCTTTGCGGCATGGGCTCGAAGAACGGCAGCTTGCGTTGCCCTGAGACGGAGACGACTTTCCGTGAGGCCTGGCGACGGTGTTGGCGCTCTGGCAGTGGCACGTAGTCGGTTTGCTACACCGTTGATTTGACATTTTTGTATATCCAAGTCGAGCAGTCGAGGCGTCGCCAGGCCTGCTCTGAATGCTTGGCATGTGGCGGTTGCGCGAGACTTGCCTCTTGACCTGCTGTGACAGGCGCAAGGAGCGAGAAAACTGCGGGTCAAGGCGGCAACAGGTCTGCCGATTGTGCGCCCTACGGCCTGACCACGTCCTGCCCCCGTGCTGTTCCCTGGGCGGTGGAACACTGCACAAATTCCAAGCCTCTTGCCCGGGACAAATCTCAATTTGATCCCTTGTCCCAAGAAAAGTCATACGCAGAGCTGTTGCTATGTTTTCTTGGTGTTCATGTCCTCATCCAGCAATCAAATCTCATTGGTGACGCTGTCATACGTACACCGTCCACCACGAAACCTGAGCCAACGTCACGTGGAGCTTCTTTTCGGGGTTGCCCGGCAGCTCTGGGCCATGACACACAGAGTGTGGTGAAGCAATCACGCCTTATTTACATCATGACTTTTGCTCCGACTTGACCATCTCGCTGCTTAGACCTGTTCTATCTCGTCCATGCGTGCTCTGGCCCCGCATACTTCATGTTCCAGTCACTCCGCGGGCGGGTCCTCAAGCCCCGGGCAGAGGTCCGAGAGACAACGTTCATCCGTGTTCTGACATACTGGGCATCTTCTTGTTCCAGGGTCTGTGCCTTTTTTCCGTTGCTGCAAGGCTTGGGTACAAGACCGGAATTCCTGCGGCAGCGCTGGGCGCGTCCTTGGCTAAGTAATGGAAGATCTGTCAGAGGCCGGTGATTGCCGATCTCGAACTCGTCCACCACAACTAATGAAAGGGAGTACACGCCCAGATGTCCGAGCGGTCTCGTCTTGGAGCAGGCCGACGAATGGTGGGCAGTCCGTAATGTCCCAGTCACCTCTTGGAGAAAGCTTGTCGAGGTCCTGTTGCACATCGTGTCATAATCCGCAAAAGTTATATCCCTCAGGAGCACTAGTACTGGCATGGCAATATATTGGCGCCAGTCGAATACTTACACATGGGGCTCGCACGCTGGGCTCCCCATGCAGGCGGAACTGTCGGACTTCTCAAGACTCGTCCTTATGTGAATGCATGAACAGTACAACATCCCACCAAACCTGCCGTTGAGTTATACCTACTCTGCTGAGGACCTTGCGACCCAGCACTGCTTGCTAGTCGTCTTTGTGTATGCCCATTACGATGATAGCCTGTACCTTGGCTCTGGAGTTCCAATCACTTTTGATGCTGTCGAGCAGCTTCTTAACCCGAGGACAGCGCCAGGAGCGTGGCATTGGGGTGCCATTATGCCGCTTGCACCGACTACTGCCGATAGGGAGACCGGCACGCGAACATCATTGGTACTTATATCTCCCATCTTGTTGATGTCATTGTGATGATGTCCTGGTCGTGCGGGCCAGTTGGCTGATGCCCATTCACCCACCACTGTTACGCATTGCATCAAACCCCATAATTCAAAGGAAATGCTTCTAGGAGGTCTGTCCTCATGTGCCTCGTACACTTTAGCTCAATGGTAAAGACAGCACTGCCCTCCAGTCGGCAGGGCGTCAAGACGTGGTTAGAATCGACCGACAATCATAGCCTGGTTTTGCGAGGACATCTGGGTTCGGTCTTCAGCTTAGGACTGTGCTTCTATAGAGAATGCAGGATGTATCGAACCCTAGCGCACGGAAACTCTCGGAAACAACCGGGCTTACGCTCATATGAAGATCTGAGAGTACGGGGTACATAGCAGACTCGTAACATGACGGAAAAGGGCAATGCGTGGGAAGAGGGCTAGTGAACTGGTAGACGATCCCGACAATAGCTTTGCTTCGACATACCTGGCTCGCGAAAGGTCCGAGAATCTTCCACTGACAAATTTGGATTTCTGCGCCTGCAGAGCGCCCGCCGGCCGCCGGCCGCAGATCACTGTCACGGATTCGTGGCAGTAGTATCGTCAAAGCTGACCGAGAGTGCTGGTGACCATTACTGGTCGTGAGTCTCGCATGCGATACCGAGCGCGACGGAGCCATGATATCTTCGAATGCCATCAGGACAGTACCGACCTATGTAGGCAACACGGATTCTTCGGGGTCTCGAGCCCAAACTGCTGCTGTCGATATGCTCGCCAAGACCGACCAGCGAGCTTTTGGGCGGACCACGATGTTTCAAGCCCAGCATTGTACCACATATCCAGACTTACCGCGCATGAGGTCGATGTTTGGTAATATGCGGTCTTCCTTCAACCTCTCGTGCAACAACGGGCTAGAACCCAGGTCGGTGCTGGTACGACTGTCGCTTCCCGCAGCTCCCTGCCACTGTGGTTGAACATCCCGAGCTCCGAATAGAAGAGTCAAGACCATTATGCAGTCCCCCAGGAGCGCGACGCAGATATCGTCGCAATACTTGTGTTCTCTTATGCGAACGATCGAGTACGCGTCTCCAGTGTGGTGAACTGGAGCCAAAAAAGCTCGCTTGAGCACCACTCCCAGCAAACAAGCGGAGCGAGCATCCGAGTTGACATTCTTCTGTGGCACGTCAAACCATGTCCGCGTGGGTAGCACAGGGGTTGACGTTGTGTCACGGGCTTTCGATAAAACGGTACGAGGTCCTCTGCCACAGGACATATTGCCATGGTATGTACTCGTGTAGCGTCGGCCTCCTCGACAAATTCGAGAGTACCAAGCACTTCCCTGCTTCGCGGTTCGCCAGTCGTCTGCTTGACGAACCAACCTTGCCCAAGTGGTGCCTACTGTCTGCTTGGGTGATTGTGAAGGTAAAGTTTAGAGGCTTGGTCAACCTTTTATCAGGCTGATGTGATTTTCAAGCGCATCGGACAGAAAGGCTTTCTTGTTGTCACACGCTGGCTGCGTCCTTAGGCACCAACACGGCTGTCTCGGTAAACCATGTTAGGTGCTGGGGGTCGTCACAGGTTGGGCGGCTCCCGGAGTGGACGTGATGAGCTGCAGGAGACACGCGAAGAGCGGGAAGCTAACTAAAAGCACAAGCCTGCTCCGTGTGATAGGCGCTCCAAGCCCATTTTTCTCCCTGTATTCTCCGGGGCCCGCAAGATCCTGGCGATGCCCCCAACCTTACGAGCTACGACCTGGCTACGAGTACGAGGTACCCAGTCCTCGTACGAGTAGCCTGGTGAGCCACAACGCCAGGCGTCTGACTTGCGCCAGTTTCTGGCCCCGTTAGACGGAAATAGAATAGCTGCAGAGGCACGAGAGGCTGGAACCCGGCGAGGTCAAACCGAGGCTCTCCTTTCCCCGACTGCTACAAGACCTGGGAAATGACTGTGAATGTTGGCCTCGTGGGTTTACACTAACTTCCGCTCATTGTCGCGCACTTGTCTCCGTAACATTAGTCGTGCAGCTCAGCAAGACTTTCTTCAGATTCGCTGCATGTACAGGGTATGAAACCACAAGTTTCATCCTAGGGAGCCAAACACGCGGGTCAGGTGCGGCTGGCGGCGAGAGTTGACGAGCACTGGCGCGGTTGGCTGGCACGTTTGATTCCTTTCCGGAGGCTCGACGCGGTGGTGGCTTGACCCTAATTCTCGAAATTGGCCAAGATTGGCCGGCGAGTGGGTTGGACTCTGGAAGGAGAACACGAGCTAAGCCCGCAAGGCGACTGGGTGTGGAGAAACGGACCCAGACGGAGTGATGAATCCTGGAGGAGTTGAGCGGCGAGGGCGAAGCGAAGGAGGGGAGAGCGCCGGAGTGGCAGCCTACGAAGCTTAGAGCCATGCGTGCAGGAGGTACCTGCCGCCTGTTGGTGGCCGCCTAACCGTAAAACGGACCACGGCAGAACGATCACCTGAAAGCCCCAGCCAGGGGGCCCCTGGCTATGACGGAGCCAAATTACCTGTTCGTCCTGTTCGTCATATGCCGTGGCTCCCAACCAGAAGCCTGACCACACGCATCAACTGGGGGAGTCCCTGGACTCGTCAACTGTGTTTCTGGTTAGACTGCCTGTAGCGAGACGACTCCAGTCAGCCACCCAACTACCGGGTACAAATTTTCCTTGGCCGTCGTGTGGGAGCTGTGCTGGTCAAGGGAAATCGCCGGCAGGTCTCGGTGATCAGGTTGGACGATCTGGTGGTTGCAGTAATTACTGTGGACTTACGAGGTAGATTGATGTTAGAGCACAGGGGGAGAGTTTAGCAGCACGTTTTATTCGCCCGCCACACATAATACTGTGTAAATCTGGCGGGCTTCGAAAGTCCTGGGAGAAAAGCCAGCTGTCATTCGCAGGCGGGGCCTCCTCCCCAGGCGTTTCCTCTCCTCTGTTGACTCTAACTCGTACCTCAACTGTCAACCAGGTCACGTCAAACATGTCCTTCTGCCTAATGCCAACTCGTATGAAAGGTGCGAAGCGCCACCCCACTCGAGGTCGTGCGCCACTCCAGCTCTTTTCTTCTGGTACCGCACAAGGTCCTGGGTCTTAGTAAGGAAGCCTTTTTGGCAGCCCAGGTGGCAGGCATGGGCGGAGCTTTTAAGTGTCAGACGGGTGAAGACCCACCACCACCCTGGGCCCGCGCACGCGCTATCGGCTCCCTTATCCTTGATCGCCCAGCGTCCTTCCATTCCGTTGGACCAGCAAGCGTAGCAGCTCCACTCTGTGATGCTTCATCTCGACGCCCAAGGAACCATGGATGCCATCGAAAGCCCATGCCTTTTTGATCCGAGCACTATCTGGTCCCACCCGGGGCCACACCAATCAGCCATGTATCCACCGCATTCTCCACCGCTCCTCTTCTTCCCGTTGCTATTTGCTGCAAACCCCAACTGCTAGAACGAAGAGCCCGTGCGCCGCAGCACCACTGATGGCAACTTGGTGTGCCCGGCTCTCCTCCTTGCACGCCCGACAAATGATCCAGCATGAGATCCAACCCTACCTCTAGCGCAGCGGCCCGTAACATTGCTTTGGAAGGAAGCCCTCTTTCCTCTTTCCTGTCTTTCCCACCGTCATCCTCCACCGGCCTCTCTTCTCACGGTCGCCTCACGCAGTCACCGTTCTCTTGCTACCTTCCAACCCCTGTTGATTCTTGATCACATCGGTGTCTTATACATTGCCATTGCCTTTCCCTTTGTCAAAGACGTACTGATACCATTTTCGCTCTGTGCCTTGTTACCCTTCCGACCGACCACGCGAGGGCCCGTCTAGCAAGCGAGCTTCTCTAGACCTCACCACCCACCTCCCAACCCTGCTTGGTTACATGGTCGATTGGCTTCCTCATTGTTGTCATACACAGGTGCGCCATTGAAAGAGGAGGTGCATCGACCGACTTTCTGCACTGCCGAAAGATTGATCAGTTTTATACCGAGGTTGCGTCTACTCAGAAAGCGCTGTCTCCCCTGATCGCGGTTGTCTGCCCAGTCTACCTGCAGAGTCACATACTTGATCAGACATGGCTTTGGTGCCGCATCCATCTCCTCCTGGCGTCCTCGGTATGCAACCAGGAGGTCATTTTGGCCCCATCAATGGAGCTGCACCCGTCGATGCTCATATGCAACGCCAACGCCTTCTGGCACAATTGAACGAGTCCACCTGGCAAAGAATAGGTATGTGTCACGTTGTTGTCCAGCTCTACCATCACCTGCTGACCCGGATGATGATAGGTTCGTTGAACGAGCTGCTCGGTGACCACGAAGGGGCACTGTTTGCGTATGAACAAGCTTTGCGACACAACCAATGGTCAACCCAAACCTTGAATGCAATCTCATGCATCCTCCGCACAAAGGAGAAGTATCCCGAGGCTATGGAGTACCTCAAAAACATCTTGAAAGTAGAGCCCGCCAATGGCGAAGCCTGGGGAAATTTAGGTAAGAGCAACTCGTCTGCTTCTGTTGAATGTCAGCTTACAGCATCAGGCCACTGCTACCTGATGATGGACAACCTTCAAGAGGCGTACACCGCCTATCAGCAAGCTCTGTATTACCTCGCAAAGCCAAACGTAAGCTGTCACCCCCCACCCAGCCACTGCATCGCGTAACATCTTGTAGGAACCCAAGTTGTGGTACGGTATCGGGATCCTGTATGACCGATATGGCTCCTTGGAACATGCCGAAGAAGCTTTCTCTCAGGTCATGCGTATGCAACCGGACTTTGAGAAGGCGAATGAAATCTATTTCAGACTAGGAATCATATACAAGCAGCAACAAAAATTCCAGGAAAGTCTTGAAGTAAGTACATGTCCTTCTTGCGATGGCTGCGACTGACATTGTCGCAGTGCTTCAAGTACATCGTCAACAACCCGCCACGCCCACTCAATGAAGAAGACATCTGGTTCCAGATTGGTCACGTTTATGAGCAGCAGAAAGATGTAAGTTTCGCCCATCCTCAAACAATGGACTCGATTAACCTTGTTCAAGTTCGAAGCCGCAAAAGCTGCGTACAGGCGGGTTCTGGAGAGAGATCCGAAACACGCCAAAGTGCTACAGCAGCTCGGCTGGTTGCATCACCAACAAAGTAACAGCTACGCAAGCCAAGACCAGGCCATCGAGTATCTCGAACAATCGGTCAGCTCTGGTATGTATCACTACAGACTTTGCTGATTTGACAAGCTGACCGCCTCGAAGACAACCAAGACGCCCAGAGCTGGTACCTTCTCGGCAGGTGCTATATGGCACAGCAGAAGTTTCCCAAGGCCTATGAAGCTTATCAGCAAGCTGTGTATCGCGATGGGCGCAACCCCACATTCTGGTGCTCCATTGGCGTCTTGTACTACCAGATCAATCAGTACAGGGACGCCCTTGATGCATATTCGCGCGCCATCCGATTGAACCCATACATTTCCGAAGTATGGTACGATCTTGGAACCTTGGTGAGTATTCCTGATGCCTTCGCTCTCACTGCAGTCACTAACGCTGAATAGTACGAATCATGCAACAACCAAACCTCTGATGCTCTTGATGCATATGCTAGAGCCGCTGAGCTTGACCCCACCAATACCCACATCAAGGCGCGTCTGGCCCTTCTGAGAAGCGGAGCTGCAACTGGGCCTAACCAGCATAATGCACCCGTACCTCAGGATGTCCATCCCCAAGCGTATCAGAACGGTGTTGGTGTTCCTCCTGGACCCCAATGGGGCGGACCATCTGCGTCAAATCAGCAAGCACAGCCGCCGCCGGTTGACCCAGCACGTGTCAACGATTGGGCGAGAGGCATTGCAGGTATCAACCCACCTCCTGGCCAGCAGCAACAACAGCCGCAAAATGGGTACGAAAGTCGTGACGGTATGAGGGCACCGCCACCCCGTGCCCCTAGCCCGCGTCAGGATGGGCCCCGCCCATACGATTCATCCAGACAAACACCCGTGCGCAAGATGCAGTCACCATCTCCTAAGTTGCAGCATTCTAACCCAGGCATGTTCCCCCCCGGTCCTCAAACGCTGCCACAAATCTCAATGCAAGAGCGTCCTCCCGCTTTTGGCAGTGGCGTCCGGCCGTCGCCCACAATGAACGGGCCGCCAGCACCGCATGCTAATAGCGCTGGGTCTGGCTCAACCCTACCGCCATATGGACGACCTTTCAGTCCTCCCAGTGAACTCAGACCTCTTCGAGACGAACGTCCCCAGTCGCCTGGACCAGGTTTCCGCCCGCCGCCATTCCAATCTGGCCAACAATTTCCCAGCATCGCTAACGGCGTGCCCTCTGCTCCACCCCCTCTCCCCGCTGTAGAAGGTCCTCCTCGCGATGAGAGACCCCCCTCAGCTATGAAGCGGGCTCGTGAGTGGGAAGCCGATTCTGGTCCCTCTAAGAAGCTGGCCAATGAAGAAAGCCGTGCACGCCTAGACGACCCCATCCGCAGGAACAGTCCTCCAGGTCGTCTGCCTACACCCAAAGATCATTTTAGGCGCAGCTCATCCGAAGCCCGCCGCGAACAGGAACGACGGGCGAATGAGAACTACTATCCCTCTGAAGCTGCACACCACCCTTATAGTCGACCTCCTCAGCACATTCCATCGATGCAGTCAATCTTAGACGGTCCCAAGGACGAACGCCAGGAACATGTTGAGCAAGCAGCTCGCAAAGTGGACGTAGACGAGGACTACGATAACAACAGCGATGATGACAAACAGCGGGGACCGCCTCCAGCAGCCGTAAGTCCTCAAGTAGGTGGACCACTTCCTTCGGCGACGCCAAAGCAGGAGCAAGTGGCATGATTTGTTAGATATTTGGTTCTGCCTTGAGTTATCACACACAATTCCCTTCGCATTCTTGGGTTGGAGACCTTGTATAGCACACGCATTCAGCGATCGCTATCCTTACAACGGGCCACCAGGACGTTACTGCGTCGCCCTGTAAATGGAATGTAGCTTTACACAATAAGACGAATATGACGAGCATCCTGAAAACCACTCGTCATACGATTCTTCTCCAGTAGGGCTGGCTCGAGGATGGTTTCTTTATAAACCAATGCGAAAATCTTGGCATAACTAGCGGGCCCCACCGCACCAAACTTCGAAATCAAACTCCGCAACGTACCTCCAAATGTCTGCAACAACTCGACAACTTGACAATTTGAGACACCTCGTCCATTGCTGAACAAGATGTAAGAGATGGTTGGATTTCTTTTCACGGCTTTGCTAACAAATGACTCAGGTCTCACCGAAAGTTCGAGGCGCCGCGACACGGTATACCGTCACCTCATCTAAATTTCCCTTGCTGATGATGAGGATCGTGGACTGACGATTTTTCTTCATCAGGTTCGCTTGCCTTCCTTCCCCGAAAGAGAGCTGCAAGACACAGAGGCAAGGTCAAGAGGTACGGTTGAAATACACTGGTTATCTAGAAGTCATGACTTGCAAAGAGTCGAAGCTGAAACAATCCCAGCTTTCCAAAGGATGACCCCAAGAAACCAGTCCATCTTACCGCCGCCATGGGATACAAGGCCGGGATGACGACCATCGTCCGTGACCTTGATAGACCTGGTGCGAAGATGCACAAGAAAGAGATCGTCGAGGCTGTCACTGTCATTGAGACTCCTCCTGTAAGTCACCATTCCCGGCATAGAATCTGTCGGAGCATCTGTTTTTGTACGCAGGCTGACTTTCTACGAGATGATCGTCGTCGGCCTCGTCGGCTACATCGAGACCCCCCGCGGCCTTCGATCCCTCACCACTGTCTGGGCCGAACACTTGTCAGACGAACTCAAGCGCCGCTTCTACAAGAACTGGTACCGGTCGAAGAAGAAGGCTTTCACAAAGTATGCCAAGACACATTCAGAGGGCAAGGGCAGCTCTGTCACCCGTGAACTCGAGCGCATCAAGAAGTACTGCACCGTCGTCCGTGTCCTTGCGCACACCCAGATCCGTCAGACTCCTCTCAAGCAGAAGAAGGCGCACTTGATGGAGATCCAGATCAACGGTGGTTCCGTAGCAGACAAGGTCGAATTCGGCCACGGTCTCTTCGAGAAGCCCGTCGAGATTGACACCATCTTCGAGCAGGATGAGATGGTCGACTGCATTGCCGTCACCAAGGGTCATGGTTTCCAGGGTGTCACATCAAGATGGGGTACCAAGAAGCTTCCGAGAAAGACACACAAAGGTCTCAGAAAGGTCGCTTGTATCGGTGCTTGGCATCCTTCGCACGTCCAGTGGACCGTTGCTCGTGCTGGTCAGATGGGTTACCATCATCGTACCAGTGTCAACCACAAGGTCTACCGCATAGGAAAGGGCAAGGATGAGAAGAATGCCGCTACTGATTTCGATGTTGTCCAGAAGACCATCACACCGTACGTATACATCCTTTTCTTTGGAGGTCCCACAACCATACTAATAATCCTGCAGAATGGGGGGCTTTGTCCACTACGGCGAGGTCAAAAACGACTTCGTCCTCCTCAAGGGCTCCGTTCCAGGTGTGAAGAAGCGAGTTATGACTCTCCGCAAGTCGATGTTCCCTCACACTTCACGCAAGGCCTTGGAGAAGGTCGAGCTCAAATGGATCGACACCTCGTCCAAGTTCGGCCACGGTGCCTACCAGACTCCTCAGGAGAAGAGACAGTTCCTGGGTACGCTCAAGAAGGATCTCGTTGCTGCTTCGTAACTGCGATCAAAGTGGCAAGGGGAGTTGTGAATTTTCAGTACTTGCATGTAAATGTCTCGCCAGAGACCAGGGACATGGTCTTGTCACGCCCTCGTCAACGGAGGTCGAGCACCGTCACCGCAAGATACCAACGACGTTTCTTGCTGTTGTCTTTTGTGCAGGCTAGTTAGCATGACAAGGGGCAGTCGGGCAATTAGTATGGTGGAATGAGAATGAAGAATACCACGAAGTCCATCTTTCGCCTTCCATTTGTATTGGTGTATGGTATTCTGTGACTTGTGTGGACGAATTGCCGTGTCCTCGAGGCTGCCTTTCGTCGGCAGCAGCAGCAGCCTCATTCGCCAATCCAATGCTCGTGTCATAACGCGGAAGGGAAGTCTGAGTCTCGATCCTCCATCTTCTCGTTGGAATAACTTCCTGACGGCGGAGTACGTAATTTGAGCTAGGGTATTATTGAATATCCGGAGTCTATGTAAAAACAAATCAGCCATCTGAACCGAGCCATATCCCTGCCTCGGTCTCGCGGTCGGTGTATTTGAGGTTCTCATTACAGGGCACCTTTCACATACATGCGAGCAAAGCCACGCCCTGGTATGGCACTGGCTGATACAAGTTGAATGCCCTCAAATCGGATAGTATATTATTGAGCATGGGGTCAATCTTCGACTCAAACAGATGCTGGACACCCATCCCTACCAGGGCCAAGCTGCCAGGAAGGACATCAACTGGACCAGGAAAGACCACATCCCCACAACAGAGTTGTCCAAGATTGTCTGTGACGAGGCTTCAGCACAAGGAAACCCGTAGGCCTTGAATTCAGCCAAGAATAGCTCCAGCCTCAAGAAGAGCCTGCACTCCATTTCCGACCCGAGCACGCTTTATAGTGCGCCATTGGTATACGCTTCCTGACCTCTTTATGTCTCAACAATCATGGAGAGTCGGATTGATTAGGGTAGCGGCGTCAAAGGCTGGTGGTCGCAGGTAATCCTACTACAATCGATGGTTCGTCATCCCACTGCAGCCGTGGAAACACCTGGACTTGACCTCTTTGACGACAAGCAGTTCTTCTAAGTCCACGGGCTTGTCCACCGATGCGAGTAGCTCACCCGTCGAACCGCGACGCGCAGGAGGCAGCAGCATCACCGTCACCAGCGTAAGTCGGTCACTGAAAAAATCCTCCTTTACTCATCATACCATGTCCCATTGTCTCCATACGTCACCTGTTATCGTTTCTCTGCCGCAGCCCCTAGTTCTCCCTCGTACCTACCTTCCCATGCTGATAGACTCCTTTCCTGCGACAGCGGCACATCCTGCATCGAAGGAACGGATTCTTACACGCCCTCTAGGGCCTTGCACGCCTGTGACTTCCACTCCAATACCTCGCGGTGAAGGCCACATCCGCGCCATTGTCGGCTCCGTCAAGCCCATAAGACCTGCAGTTGTAAATCAGAACGCACAATCGGGGTCAAGGTAGTTTCCACCTTTTGCGAGGTTCCGGATCTACCCCAGGGGGATGGTCGGTATGGCTCCGATTCAAGCGCAACCATTACACCATGACCGCTGGTACAAATCCCTCGACAATGTCTGCTATATTACTGCAGCTCCGTACCCCAACGCAGCAATAACTGTTCTCCATTTTCGATATGAATGTCTGTGGCAGCGCATTGTGTTGGTGCAGTCTGGATGAAGCCGGGGGGGGAGTGCAAGTGCGAGGAGATTGGAGGGATGATGAAGTTAAAGCGGCCAGTCTTGTTTTGCAGCACGTGCGCCCGGGACGGATTCTTCTTGTGTTCCGACACCAAGACAACTATTGATGACGTCATTCTAGAGATATCAAGTCACACCTTGGGCTGGAACTGCACCTGGTGGTACACGCCTTCACATGGTCGTAACCAAGGTTTGTAGACTTTCACATCAGTCAAGCATAGCTCGACCGCCTGCCCTCAAGAGCGGAATAGCTGAAACATCAAGTCGCCATCCGAGGCAACTAGTGAAGTGCATGAAAACTTCGAGAGATCTTCTGCCGTTGCCGTTACAGCCCAGAGGCGGCCGAGTTCAAAGCCTCCATTCACCCTTCACGCTCAGCTCTAGAACAACCACCGGCGTCGCTCATTATACAAGCCACACCATGTCCGACGACGCATCGTACATGTCCTTCCTCAACAAGGCGAATGCCGACCCTAAATCTGGCCAGGGCTCAACAATGGCCGAATCCGAATCGACCTCACAACGCCGCTCGTCGTTTGATCCTACCTCATCCTCATCCTCAGACGCCCTTCCAGCGACACTGAAGTCCCTGCCCGATATAACATATACGTCGGATACCGATTCACCGTTTGAGCCCGTGCTATTCAATTACTCGGGGTCAGGGTTGCCTTCTGCAAGCGAGTTTAATACGGTCCTGAGACATGCGCACAAGGGAAAGGGGGTTGTAGAGGTAGAAGAGTTAAGTGTGGGTGATTTCGATCCCAGAGGCGAGTACAAGGAGATCATTCAGAGGGTCGAGCAAGCGGGAAAGGCAAAGAAGGGTGTCCAGGTATTCAGAGTACAGGCGAGCTCGACGAGGGTGGAATACTATATTTTGACTGTGGGCGAAAGGAACTTGATCGGAGTGGTGACGAGGGCAGTTGAGAGCTAGAGACCGGAAGCCCTGAGAGCGCAAGCAATGACGCTGGAGCAGCAGTCACCATCGACTGTCGACTGCCCGGAGAATGCCAAGCAAACAGCTGGTAATGCATCAGGCAGGAAGGAAGCGAGTCTTGATTCGCGCACGGAGCAGTTGTTCTTTCCAAATGCAGCTTGACTCGTCACCGTACGAGGATCCAAGGGTTGGCATTGCGGCTCATTTCATTACCTGCGTCCTGGGCGCGGGTGATGCGGTCGCACTAGCCACGGTAATCAGCACAAGCAAAACACAGATGGCCTCGCTCTCGAAAGCAACTTCCGCCGAACGTGTAGAATTCACCGTCGTGACCCCGGACCTTGATTTACTACCTGGACGTGGCAGCAGAAGCGTTTAACATGTGGTGCCCACTCCTCAGTTGGGGCATTGAACGCCTTCGAAGACGTTGAGGACGTGCATCAGCACCCGCACGCTGGGCGATTTCCACAACCAGAAATTTGAACATCCTGAAAGAAGCGTACAAGTACTCGTACGGGTCCACCTTCGCACTTCTCAAGCAAAGCACGTGTGCACCTCATGCTCGTGTGATCAACACAGTTGTTCCGTGAGACGGGGCTGTTGAGCTGCGAGAACGATCCTGCGACCATACACAGTAGAATCCAGAGAATGTCACCAGCACTAGGAAATGCTCCGTGCGGATCGATTGTCCTACTGTGTGTGGGAAGCAGGGGGGGGCACCATCCGACTTTCGACTTCAGGGGGGATACCAGTCATTATTTTTGTCTACGAGTACAGTCCGCGGCGAGTCGGCAAGCCCGCCAATATCTCTCTTCCATAAAACGAACAAGAATATCCGCGATTGTGCTTGTAGACAGTACGATGTCCGCGCGGCTTTTCGAGTCTTGTCACTATCCTCCGAACGAGATACTCTGTGGTGCGTCCGAATTCGCTGAAAATTGGGTTCCTGGAATCGGTCAAGTCTTAAGCGAAACGATCTCAGCAGGAGCCGCCTATCATGGACAGGGATTAACGGAGCAGAACCGAGATGATGGAGTTTCCTGTCTCGAGTCTCGACCATGCAAGTATGATCTGGGGTCCGGTTACTCTGCTATCTGTGGACATCGCGCAGAGCGGGTTGAATGGCGAGCGTGTTGGTGAAAAGGTGTATCTAAACCTATCACAAGGACTGCTTGATTTTGCCAGCCCTTCGGAAGTGCCCAGCAGCAGGAAGTAAGAATAGAAGCCAAGGAGGCAAGTCCAACGGGGCAGCATGTGCCAGCACACTCAGTATTACAGAGTATGCGCACAGCGAGACAGTACAGGGGAGCGTCCTTACCAGTCGCGCTGATTCCCACCGTTTCCCCCTAAAGGCGGGCCAATCAAACGCACCTCAGCCTGAGAAATGGAAGGAAATCAGGGCCTGTCAGGTCGGATCCCTCTGGCATAGTTTCCGGATGTAAGCAGCTCATGATTCGACAGCGAGAGCGCCACTTGTGATCCTAATTGGCCTTCTAGTGTGCATCAGACTCATGGGGCTCAGCAAAAACGAGTTAAGGCTGCAGTGCCGATGGGGCACTGCTGTGGCAATGCGCCCGCTGAACGCGTCAAACAGCCTTTCGGGGGCCGGGGGCTCTGTTCTCAAGGACGGCCAAACAAAAGCCGCCTTCCAGTCTGCTGCTTGGAGCTTGCGTGGACTGGCTGCCGCGTCGGCTGTGACACTTCGAGCCCAGGGGATGAGGGAAACCAATCTGTCGAGCGAAGCAAGATCTACATCTGAAACTTGTCACGTTAGGAGAGGGGAGGATCTCCGACCTCGAAGACGCTACGCGGACATGCAAATCCCATCCGCCAGAACATCACCTCCAGGGAGGTGAAGGGAGATTCATTCCTTCTCCGACCACGGGCCAAGAGGCAGTCGATACGAAGACCAAGACTGCGAGTCCCGGCCTCAAAGCGAGCCTTGAAGCCCGCGGTCGATCGCTTTCGTCAGGTAGTCAAGACTCTAGACTGTGTTTCATCGCCGGCTGTCTGTTGCCCAGCGCAATCGCTCATCCACATGCAGGTACCAGAAAAAGAGGGGCGGGCGTGTCGACGAGACAACGATCGCGGACTGAGCAAGATATATACACGTCGCGACGGGCTGTGAGAGATCAGATTGATCCTGCAAATAATTAATGGGTCATCTCGCTGCACCTGAAGCCCTGTATCTGGCCACTTGCTCCAGCTGAAACTGGCGATAACATAACTGTGCAGAAGAGGCTAGCAAGTCGTGATGGTGACAGGGACAGTTGGGACTTTGCGGCTCCTAACTTCCTTAGGCTCGGCAGTGGAGCCAGTTAAAGGAGGGCGCCCGTCGCAGGACTGGGTAATTGGGCTCGGCCACTAGCAAAGCCTCTCTCGTCTGTCGCCTGGAGCCACTCCGAGTCCTGGCTGGGCCGCTTCTAACTCCTGTATCTGCAGTGAACTCGAGAAACACAAACAAGTCCATCACGAGTTCATTCCCATCCGCATCGCAGTATACGACTTCTTTGTTCTTTGCTCGATTATCTCCAGCCCGAGCATATCCATTCGTTTCAACCCGATTTTCTCTTTTAGGGTCTCGCCTCGCGGCTCCGTCACCGAGCCGATCCTCCTGTCGCGCACCGAGACTGCGTGCTCCTCCCCTTTCGCTGGCAGAAGGTGTATTTCTTTGCTGCCGGCCAGAAAGGAGTACGACGACTTTGCCTGGCCTCATCACCACCTCAAGTCACCCGAACACATTACATTGCTAGCCTTCGACCACACACGACCACAAAGAGGACCAAGTCCCCGTCTTACGCTGACTCCCCGTGCGGCGTGCTTGCTATTTTCAACCACCTGTTCGCCTAATCTGCACTGCTTACGCCTGCGAATCGGCCAACTGTCGTCCACCTCCGTCCTCGTATACTGCGGCCAGACCACGCATCCTCTAAAGATCACTCCGCCCTCTTCGATCTTATTCTTCAGCTGAACACATACCCTCTGCCTTAACAATCCCCTCGATCCGCAGTGCTGGCGATCGATCTCCCTGACGACGAGGCGGTCGCCATCTGATAATGTCGTCTCACAGCAACAGCAGCTCCTCGTCGCCTCCCCGAGTACCTCCCCATATCCGCCTCAATTCAGGCCAGGAAGACCTCGTGAACAGCAATGCAACCAGTTCATCGAGGACGTTAGTCCCCACAAACTCCAGGCCGACAGCCTCTAGATCGCCGTTGAACACCGTTTACGCCCAAGAACAAGTACAAGACTCGGCGGAAAGGTTACTTCCCCCTGTCTCGGGCGGCTCAAGGAGGCTCAGAGATGGAGAATCGCCCTTGAGGTCGCCCGCTCGCTCGAGTTATTCTTCCAGAAGGTCAAGTTGGGAGTCGGACCGAAGCAGGGACAGCAGAGGCTTCGAGAACCCCTTTCGAGACTCTAGTCAATCGAGACCTGGATCACGGGCTGGCAGCGACGACAACGATGTCAACACCCAGACAGTATCAGAAAAGTTCAATATCTTACCCTCCTCGGGCCTCCTTCTATTCCCCGAAGACGTTGAAAAAGACGACTACCTCCACAACCCCGACCCGAATGACAAAGACCGCGACTGTGATGTATTTAACAAGAGAGGCTTGGTGAACATTGGTGGTCTTGCGTTCATCACGCTAGGAATATTGACCCTATTCGTCGGATACCCGATCCTGTACGTTCACACACCCTCATTCCGAACACCCGGTGCTGACATGTTTCTAGGACATTTGTACAAAAGATCACCTCAACACCCGACCCCTGTGCGGGCAGCGACGCTTGCATAGGAAGCGGCAAGGTACCCCATCTGAAGAACATGCGTACGAGCCTGATTGATCCCGACACGCCTCAATCGGCCATGACGAAGACGGACTACCACGGCAACACATGGAATTTGGTCTTCTCCGACGAGTTCTCTAAGCCTGGGCGAACATTCTATGAGGGAGACGACCCGTATTGGACGGCAGTGGACATCTGGTATGGTGTGACACGAGACTTGGAATGGTACGACCCGGATGCAGCCACCACGAATGATGGAGTGCTAGAATTACGCTTTGACGCTTTCCAAAATCACGGCTTGAACTACCGCTCGGGTATGCTGCAATCGTGGAATCAGATGTGCTTCAAGGGTGGTCGGTTAGAGGCCAGCATATCCCTCCCTGGACGTGGCGACACGGTCGGCTTCTGGCCTGGTTTCTGGTCGATGGGCAACCTTGGACGACCGGGTTACGCAGCGACCACCGATGGCCTGTGGCCCTACTCCTATGCCGACGTGTGTGACGCCGGTATCACTGCAAACCAAAGCTCCCCCGACGGTATCAGTTATCTGCCAGGCATGCGACTCCCAGCTTGTACATGCTCTGGTGAGGATCATCCAACTCCGGGCAAGTCCCGATCCGCCCCTGAAATCGATGCCCTCGAAGCCAGCGTGGGACCTCTTGACGAACTAGGCAATCAGATCGGCCACGTGTCTCAGTCTTTTCAGGTGGCTCCTTTCGACATTTGGTATCAACCCAACTACGACTTTGTCGAAGTGTTCGACTACTCAGTTACCGCTATGAACACGTATAAAGGTGGCCCATTTCAACAGGCAGTTTCAGGCTTGTCCAACTTGAACAATGCGTGGTATGATGGGAACGCTTACCAAGTATACGCCTTTGAGTACACCCCTGGTGCTGCTGGAGATGTTACCTGGTTCGTCGGCGACAAGGCAGTCTGGCGGATGCAAGGTCAAGCTCTCGGTCCCAACGGCAATGTTGGGCAAAGAGTTCTTCCCGAAGAACCCTTGTCCGTCATTGTCAACTTTGGCATGTCGCCCGGTTTCTCGCCTCTGAACCTTACGGGGTTGGCCCCGTTGATGCCAGCTGTCATGCGCGTCGACTACATCCGCATTTATCAGGACGATAACGGCAAGATGACCTGCGACCCTGAAGGGTATGAGACGACCGAGTACATCGCTAACCACTACGAAATATATCACAACCCGAATATAACAAGCTGGTAAGTTTGCCTTGGACAGTGTGCACTCATCCCCCCGCTAACGCACATTTGCAGGGCTGATACTGGCTACGCGTGGCCGAAGAACTCGCTTGTTAACGGCTGTTAATATTAATACATAATGTCCTGGTGCGGTCCAGTTTCGGTAGCCGGCTTGTGCTGGCCTGTACAGACGTCTGTTTCGTCCTGAAGATTTAGCGGCATGGCAAATCAGCATCGCGGCGTTGTACGAGGGATTGATTTTGGAGGACTGGAAATCTGGGACTATTCGGAGTACCATCATGGCGGGTGTCGGCTTCAAAAATCTTGTCTACAACTCCTTTTACGACTGAAGGAGGGAATCATGACTTTTCCCGGTACATTCAGCGGACAGCACAACTTTAGAGCGAGGGTGATAGCCATCACCGAGAAACAGCGAGATGTGGGGATGAAATGTCGAGCATGAATTGATTGCGCCGGAGAAGAAGAGATGCCAACGGCCGGGCTGTGAAGTTCTGGCGACACTGGAGCTGGATGCGAGAATGTATTCTTTGTCTTGCTCAATGGCTCATTGACGACTGACGTGTCGAGACATTCCTATCAATGCAAGCACAATTGAACAGAACCCAGCTGCTAGATACTGAACCCGATGTGATGCGTGGAATTACAAGGCACGTGCCTAGTCTGATAATCCTGCAGTTCGTGACGGTCATTGCCTACCTACTTTACACGTTCTTCCATGTACTCACTTCGGCCTCTATTTCGACTATGAGCACTCTCAGCTCGGGCTGACCTATTTAGGAGCCATATACGGAGTAACAGGGCATCATCAGGCTTCGCATCGACGTCGAGTCTCGTGTGACGCAGCATGTTCTCGACCACCTTCTCATCCGCCAGCAGCCAAGCGCCAAGGATCTATGCCACCGCTGAAGAGGCAGAGGCAGCTGCGGCAAATGAACGGCGTCAGGCTCCATCTCCCAGGACGAAAGACGACTATGCGACAGCCCAGAGCAAGCAGCGCGCGGAGATGATTCTGGGACAGTACGATCTATTGATCAAGTACGCCGTGGAGAATGGGGTTGTGAGTTACCCAGGAGTCCTGGATTCCGCTGGATCGTCGTCGCCGCACTGACACGGCGTCAACAGTCGATACCGCAGACGAGGGCTTATTTTCGGAAGGTGTCGTTGGGCATTGCCACGGAGCCGATTATCAAGAATTGGTTTTCGTAGCTTCTTGAGCTTGGGTGGGCAGAAGTCGGTGCTCAAACTGGCTCGCGATCCGTACCACGGACTGCTTGAGCTATTGGTAGCCAGGATGTGGCTACATCGTCCGCCTATCACAGCTGTAGTTCTTACGAGAGGAAACACATATGATCAGCACGACGCTCACGCGGCTTTGGTGGCTTGTCACACATTTACTCCGTACACAGCACCCAAGTAACAGCCACACGACCCGATAAGATAAGATGCACTCGAAAGCCGGGAAAACTTCGGCCTGCCACCCAAAAAGTTTCATGTTCGGTGCAAATACCATTTGATGCGCACACCGCAATACATACGAACACTCGTCGTCGGTGTTGTGGTCGCCGCCATGTCTCTAGAGGAGAAGTTGGCCAAGATCAAGTCACCTAATCTTCAGAGCCAAAAGCATGTATGTTATGGTCTCTGCGAGGGACAGCCGTATACTGACATGAGAGAAGACAGCGGTGGTTCTGTCGTCGATCGAAGAAACCCTCACCGAGCAGAGGACAAAATTTACACCGACTGCATACTTTGCTGCCCTCCTCGCCCTCTTGAAGCAGTCTGCCTCCGGTGGTCCTGACAATGATGTCGTTGCCTCCACCATCTACCTGCTCGACCTGGTCACCTCTCATGTGCCCGCAAACCTCCTCCGCTCCCAGTTCAACACAATCGCCTCTCTGCTGGCGCCCTTTCTGAACGCTTCTGGCTCGAATGCGCCACTTCTACGGTCGGCAATTGGGTGTCTCGAGTCACTATTGGTTGCACAGGACTCGGCAGCATGGAATCTCCCGCAGACACAAACGAGCCCGAGGCAAGCTATCCCGGTGCTGCTCACACTGGCCATTGACTCAAGACCCAAGATAAGAAAACGAGCGCAAGAGGCATTGACGAGTGTTTTGCAGAATCCTCCACCTGGGCCAGCTCTCGATCATCCGGCTGCCGAGCTATGCGCCGTGGCGGCGCAGAATAACCTGAACAACGCTGTGGATGTGGCGCACCAGGCGCGGCGGCAGAGAGGCCGACCCGACGACAGCCATGAACCGGCAGTGATACATGCCCTTCAGCTGACCAAAGCTGTAGCTGTCGCTTCGGGTGGGTGGCCGAGCAAGAAGATCGAATCACTGTGCGAATTGCTACTGTCGATATCCAGATCGAGGAACGACTACTTGGTCATGAGTGCTTTCGAAGTGTTCGAGGTCATATTCGAGGGCATGCAGGATGAAGTCTCGTCGTCAAAGCTACCACGGCTGCTCGAGGCCATAGTCGACTTGAAACCTGCCCAAAACGACTCCCAGCTGGTTCCGTCATGGATAGCGATTCTGTCGCGAGGCTACGGTGCAGCAGCTGTAGTCGAGCCGGAAGAGACTTTCGGGAAACTGCCAGAGCTGTTCGATCTTGTTGCGCCCTACTTGACCAGTCCGCCTCACAATATCAGGGTCTCGGCCTCGGAATGCCTGATTTCGTTTTTCGCCAACTGCATACCAGACACCGTTATTTCCGATCCGTCCGTGTACGACGAGAAGCTGCTGGAGCAGATCTCGAAAAAGGCACTTGACCTACTGTCGGTCAAATACCAGCCGGCTTGGATGGAAGTCTTCAATACGCTGTCGGCACTGTTCGACGCTCTACGATGGAGAGGCGACCCCTTCCTCCTGCCCCTTGTCAGAGCCATGGGCGAGCTGCGTGGCAATGAAGGCTTTCAAGGCAAGAAGGAAGCCGACGAAGTCCTTGGTCATGCCATCCGCAACCTTGGCCCCGGCGCAGTGCTGAGTGTGCTGCCCCACAATCTCATCAAGCCACAGCCGGATCAACCGGGCAGAGCATGGCTGCTTCCTCTGCTGAGAGATTACGTATCGAACACTAGCCTGGGTCACTTCAGGTCGGATCTAGTCCCTCTCAGTGAAGCGATGTACCAGCGCGTCATCAACCACGGTAACGTGGAGAAGACCATGAATATCAAGGTCTTCGAGACTGTGGTACAGCAGGTCTGGGCGACACTGCCGGGCTACTGCGATTTACCACTCGACCTGCAAACGGCCTTTGACCAGCCTTTTGCAGAGATGATCTCGAATCTCCTTTACAAGCAGACAGATTTGCGAGTTGACCTCTGCCGGGGCTTACAGAACCTTGTCGAATCCAATCAAGCCCTTCTGGCATCCGATCTTCCGGATGAAGTGCTGCAGCTTGAACGGAGGCTGTCCCGTTCCGACGCAGAGAAGAATATTCAACACCTGGCCCGATTCGCAAGCAACTTGCTGGCCGTACTCTTCAACGTTTACAGTCAAACGCTCCCGCAATCGCGAGCATGCATTTTGCAGTGTATTAACAGTCAACTTGGCATCACACCCGAGAAAGACCTGGTGGACACTTTCGAGAGGGTGTCCACGATGCTCCAGGATGCCCTGCCGAAGGCAGACCAGCCGCCGCCAAAGAAGGAACAGAACCCGGCTTCTGCCAGCAAACTCCCACCCACGTCTCACACTCTACTCGACCTCGTCATTGCCCTCTCAGTCCACTTGCCCCGATCGACCTTCGCCTCCCTCTTTGCCATTTGCGCTGGCATCATCACCAACCCGACCATCCTCAAGTCCGACCCACAACTCATCAAGAAGGCGTACAAGCTTATACCCCGATTGTCCACCTCATCCACCGGAATGGAAGCTCTCAAGGACCGAAACAAGGAACTGCAGGAGCTGATGCTGCGTACATCAGAGATGACACCCGTTCCTGCTCGACGCGATCGAATCCTTGCAATTGAGACCATTGTTTCATACCTCCCTCCAACAGATCTTCATTTCATACCCAGCATCCTTAGCGAAGTTGTGCTCGCCTGCAAAGACAGCAACGAGAAAGCCCGAACAGCTGGCTTCGACCTTCTCATTGCCGTGACGAACAAGATCTCGGATCCATCAAATCCACCGGACACGAGGATCCGCAACCACCTCGTCCCGCATATGCCGGATGACTCTCCAGATGCACCCGCAACCCTCGAAGAGGTCTTCACCATGGTCAGCGCCGGGTTGGCAGGCGTGGCGCCACATATGGTCGCTGCAAGTATCATCGCGTTAAGCAGACTGTTCTTCGAGTACCACTCCCGACTGACGGACAAGACGAAAGAGGACCTTGTTGATACAGTGTCGATGTTTCTGCAGTCTAACAACCGTGAAATCGTCCGTGCGGTGCTCGGCTTTGTAAAAGTCATGGTTGTTGTGCTGCCTGGGCAGATGTTGGGACCGAGGATGCCAAATATCATGCCGGGGTTGATGGTGTGGAGTAAGGAGAACAAAGGCCGGCTGAGGGTGAAGGTCAAGGGCATCGTAGATCGATGCCTGCGCAGGTTCGATGCAGCCAAGGTGGAAAGCTGGGTCGGTGGTGAGGACAGAAAAATGGTGGTCAACATCCGTAAACGAAGGGAACGGGCGAGGAAGAAGAGGAAGGCTGGCGAGGAGCCTGAGGAGGACGACGAGACTCCGACCAAGAGATACGATAATGAATTCGACGAAGCAGTCTACGGCTCCGAGGATGATGAGTCGGAGATTGAAGGCAGCGATGATGGAGCCGACGACGACGACGATGACGACGATGACGACGCCATGACAGGGGTGTCGATCAAGAAGCATAACGATCGTGG
Source organism: Cladophialophora carrionii CBS 160.54 (assembly GCF_000365165.1). Classification (NCBI taxonomy): domain Eukaryota; kingdom Fungi; phylum Ascomycota; class Eurotiomycetes; order Chaetothyriales; family Herpotrichiellaceae; genus Cladophialophora; species Cladophialophora carrionii. Next base: position 173,568 of record NW_008481832.1, read on the forward strand.
GAAGAGGAGGAATGACCAGTACATCCGTCAAGAAGCTGACGAAGATGAACCCCTCGACCTCCTCGACCCGAGAAGCATGGCAAGTATAACGACTAAGAAACTGGGACGGCTGCGAGATTCGGATATCAACCCGAGGAAAACGAAGGCTCAAATCAACGAAGACGGCAAACTCGTATTCGGTGGTAAGCCAAACGAGGGTGTGGCCAACGATACGGTTATGGCCGGCGGCGACCAGCAGGACAATTCCATCAACGCATATCTTGACGCCGTCTCGGGTGCGGACGCCGTCCGAAGAGGTCAGAAGGGCCGCTTGAAAGTCAAATCGGGCATGCAGAAGAAAACGAAGCGAGAAGGACGTGAGCGGGAGAAGGATGAGATGGAGCTGGACGTCGAAGAAGCCCGACAGGTTGCCAGACAAATCATGCAAGGAAGTGCCAGTGCCAGTGCCAGTCTCAAGTCTCCAGGCGGGAAAACCGATGCCAACAAGCAGCAGCGGCGAGGCCTGGGCATGGAGAAGCGGCGGGATGGACCGCAGAGACAGAAGTTTCGAGGCGGAAGTGGCGTCGGCAAGCGGCGCGGTGGAAAGGTGCAGTTTGCGGGCAGGAAAGGAGGACGAGGATGAGGATTGGTTCTCTCTCACTCTTTCAGACACGACGGCATGTAGAGATGAAAACATGGGGACACTCATCGGCGCGTGGCACAGTGATGCCGCCATCCTGTTACTTACCTCCTGTGGCTACATTTCCCTTTTTACCGTCCTGATCACTGCGACGACAGCGGTGTGTGTGTGTGTGTGTGTGTGTGTGTGTGTGTGCGGTATGCGATGTCGTGATCGTCAACAACGAGTCTTCCTGGCCTTGTGACTTCCATTTAGACTGCAACGACAGCGGTGTGTGTGTGTGTGTGTGTGCGATGTCATGTTCGTGAACGACGAGTCTTCCTTCCTGGCCTTGTGACTTCCGTTTAGACCTTGGATTTCGCCGCAGCACATTGTACAGTAGTAGTTGTGCGTCGGCCTTTAGGAATGTCCCCGTGTACGGAGTACAGTAGAGGTGAAGAGCCTCACTCTGGGGAATTTTCTCGCGTTATACGGAGGTACGGCAGAACAATACCTGATATTGCGCATGGGCGAGATAGGGCCAATACGCCACACGCCACACCACCGATAAATGGGGTCACGTCTATATTCGCGCACTTGCTCGCTGCACCCGGTTCCGGGATCGATCAGTTTTTACCCCTTTGGCGTTCAGGCTTGGTGGCAGATCAATGCCCAATTGCTCGCCAGGGGTATCGGTCGAGTAACTCGTATCGGCAGCCAAAGACAGGAACACGTTCTCTGTGACTCTTTTCGGGGGGGGACATGATCATGATGAATTCATCACAGAGGGGCCTGGGCCCGGGGGGCAGACCTGACCTATATACCTTAAGTTACAGAGGCCTACGTAGACAATATGGTACTTTACCACAGGGTGGGGGGGTTACGGATCCATGAACACCTACCCCTGGGTTGGCGCTGTCTGGCCGATTGTCGGGTGCCTAACCTTCCCAGTCACATCTCAACGGACGCGCCATGTCACGATGACCGGCGTTCATGTCCTTTTGCGTCGTACCCTGTTTTTGCGGTCGATGCGCACAATGCTCTGTGTGATTGTATTTTGCTAGAGAACTGTCGATGCGATGCGCCGGCCACGGAGAAGTGCCCGGTGCGTCTTGCGCCACATGAACTCCATGCACGTCTCGACTTTCGTTAGCTAGCAAGAGGCACGTTCACGCCCAATACGTTTTGGAGACGATGAGGGCGTGAAGACTCACCGTTCATTGAACGGCAGGCACGATACCCCCCCACCCACTCACGAACATCTCCTGACAGGCCGCTGTCCTTGTTGGATTTCGAGCCGTTCTCGCTATACCAGCACCGCTACGGATGAGTGAGTGAAGAACTGATCCGATGGCTGTCGGGAAAAGACCAGGTGAAACTCATGGCGTCGAAAGAACGGCCGCCAGAACCGGACTTTTGGAGGGGGGGGGGAAAAACCACAGTTAATCTAGGATGACGGTGAGGGAGAGAGATGGAAGATGTGGTCGTACGAGTAAACACAGAGCGTGATGACGAGATGTGAGGGAGGGGAGAGGAGAGCCAGGGGGAGCTGTTTTTCGCCCGAGACGATCATGCGTGTCCTTCTCTGAATGTGGCGGTCGGATCTTCTAGCGGACTCATCATCCTGCAGGTTCTGGTAGTCGTGCCGCATGTGTGTAGGAATAGGTGTCGATGGATCGGTCCCTCAGTGAGGAGGATAGACGATATACGAGTCGTGGACTCGGGCGAAAGCTCTTGGTGCTTTGGCAAGTGTGATAGAAGGAAAGTGATGACAGGAGATCTGGACTTCGAAAAGAAAGGAGGAGAGAAAGAGTGAAGCGAAGGACGCGTCTCGGAAGACTCTCTTGCAAATACATAGATAGCCGGGCTGGTTCTGGCAACCCCCGTTCGGCAGATTCTGGATGCCCGGAATGAGTCGAACTTGACATTGAAAACGTTAAACTCGATAAATAGCTACCGGGGAGGTCTGATGGTCCTGTAGCAAAACATTCACGCCATCGTTGCTTCACAACTGTGTGAGGGTCAGTGGGTACTGTAATCGACCCGCTGACGTATTCCCAGGAGGCACCGCAGAACAGCCCGACCACAGAAACAGGGGGCGGTCGTGGCGGTCGACCTGGGAATGAGCTGAGTGGGTCTGACTGATCCTGCTTTGAGCCAGGCAACTGCTGTGCTGGTGTAGGGCTGGATGCCGGACCACAGCCCTGAGACGAGTCCGTTCAGGGAGAAGTGGTCAATCAATCCGATCGAGTTGCCGAACATGGACATTTCAGCCGAAGGGCGACGTGTCAGTGCATAATGTAATCCAAGGCGAGTTTTATGCACTGGTGAAACCTCGAGAATCCCGGCAGAAACCTCAATACCCTTGACCGTGGAGGTAAATCAAGTCATTCAATCACAGAACGCTCGTCGATGTGGGTAAAGTCCGCTGGTCATTCTTGGCTGGCTACTCATTTCCGTCTCCCGGGTTGCCTGCCGACGGGAGCAGGTTGTGCCTGCAATGTGCCTTGTTTCATCGCATTCTCTGTAATTACATTGTCGTCAATTCAATATACGCAGTGGTGGTGTTTGCGGCAAACCTGCCAAGAATGAACCTCACGGGAAAGCGGCGAGGCTGCCATGACTCGGTGGGATACTCGGCTACGGAGCACCTGACTCGCCATCGGATTTACCGGGACTTCGTAGGTACAGAGTAGTCGGTACGGAACATCTCCTGAGCGAGAATGGCATATGATTGTGACGGGACATATAACGATCGCGGACATGATCTGAAACTAGGAAAGAGGCACGTCTTCTAAATGACTCTCGCTACCAAGATCGCCGCCACCTTTGCTCATGGCGTGGGAAACCTACCTAGGTAGCCAAGGGGACAGGGTTGAGGGAGTGTTAGGCATGGGCAAAGATGTCGCGGAGCCCGCCTGCGGCTGATTGTTGGGGAGTATATGTTGCACGGGAGACATTCTCTGCTGTTTGAGTGGCTGGGATTATGAGCTTCCGGCGGACGTCGTGTACGTCCAGCGATCGTATGCGTGGAGAGACGCGTCTCTCCAGTCACGACCGAGGATCGATGATGATGACACTGATGTACTCCTTGACCGTCGTCAACACACGATGTCAGTTGGTGGCAGCTTCTGTGGAACACGTCCAGGTCAGCATTGCGACACGCTGGTGGAGAGGACGGCGAACTCGGTCGCAAGCGAGACACTGAGAAACAAGGGGCACGTCCATTCCATGCCAGTAAACATGCTATCTTATTGCTCTGTTTGGCGCCATATGGAATATCGTATGTTATTTTGGGGCCACTTGGCCATGACGGCCGTTGCTCATTCCAGCCACTGACTCGCCCCCCCAGGTTGCACGACGCTGGGCTCCTCGTTGATCATACTTTCGGTGTCGCCCACCTGCTTTCGCTCCGACACCTCCCCACTCCGCAATCGTGAACGTACTGCGGCTAGACGTCCACTGCTGATGCTTGGAATGCGTTTGCGCTCATCAGCGTTGCTAGTGCCCTTCAGCGCCAATCCTTGGGACCCGCGGTTGTCCCTCATGACTGCTGATTGTTATTGGAGAGGCTCTGCAGAAGAAGAGAGCCGGTTGAGGTGCAGGTAGACGTCCGTACCATATCTAGACGCAGTGTTAGCAAAGGCTCCGACCTGGGGGGAGGCAAGGAACGAACCCTTCCATGGAGATCAGCTTAAGATCCCCTCCGAAGTACCGTGCATACAACCGTGAAAGTGGCAACCCGTACCCAAATCCAGCCATCGGCGCCTTAAAGTCACTAGCGTTAAAACCCGGGTCCAGCTCTGGTGTGGTGTCGACAGTAGTGTACATATATGTCCAGACGAGAGGAATGGCCGATCGTGGAATCCCGCCTCCTTCGTCGCTGATTTTGATGGTGATGTCTTCCTTTCCCTCGGCAACGATCACTTTGGTCACGGGAAATTCGTCCTTTTCCGCACCGTGTGTCTCAACGACAGCTCGAAGCGAGTTCTTCAGCGTTTCGAACAGCATGTGTGACAAGTGACCCGGAACGTACATAAAGTTCAGGTGCGGAGGACAGAAGAGCTGAACTTTCGGGGCATCGAACAGGCCGTAGTGATCCTCACACACGAACCTGGCATTCTCGATCGCCTCCTCTGCTAGTTCTCGGACATTGGTCTTTGTACAGATGATGCCCACATAATTTGGATGTTTGTTGGTGGTCTGGTCTGTCAACGCAATGTGTTGCCCAATAAGCATTCGGATACCAATGCGAGACATGTAGAACCGGTCGAGGAAGGATTGGATCGAGGAGTCGATTTGCATTCGTTGTTGTTTCCGCTTCCACTCATTGATGCCTTGAGCCACGGTCGTGACGACGGGGTCGTGTCTTCTCTTGATCATCTCGAGAGTTCGAGCGAACTTGCGGTTGTACTCGGACAGGACTGGCGGCCATTCCTTGCCGTCATCCAGGGCAGCAAAGTAACGTCGTGAATTCATGCTACTCTTGCCATTGCCGTCGTCTTTGAGACTCGGATTCCGTGTAGTGGCGGAGAGTTTTGTGCTTTGTTTTTTGGGAGGATTTAAGAGGCGGTCCCGGGTGGTAGAGTCTAGGTTGGGTCGCGGAAGGGTTGTGATCTCTTCGAAGGACTGGGCATACCAGTCTCTGACCTTTTTAATCGAGGGCATGTCATTGAGGCCATCTGGTAGTTTGCGGAGCTCTTCGACTCTGTGCGCCAGACGAACTGGAAGCTCTTCGGAGAGAAACTGCGAGGCACGAAACAGGGTCCCTGACGGGTAGTCAGTATTAATTGTCTCGTGATGAGTTCGCCGTCGACGTACCGGCTGAAGGCTTGTCTCCAAACTGCACCATCTGTCGCAGACTGACTCCAGTCGGCGGAAAGCTCGCATAGTGAGCAATGGTTTGGACGAGCTTCTCGGAAGGTTTCCACGCCATGTTGAATGAAGTTCAGGCCTTGCGGCCTGCTTCAGTAGGGACGAACAACTTGAAGGCGTGCAGCGAGAGTATGAAGAGCAGCGACGGTGACTCGAAACTGCAAGCCGCAAAGTCGTGTGGATATCAGGTCCGATGTTCTCCGACTGAAGGGTGCCGAGGCAGGCTCAAGGACTCAATGACGCCGGATGCTCGCCAGTGAACTCGAACGAGATGGTTCTGGAAGTAGGAGCTCAGTCCTCAAAGGGAGCGCCCAAGCTGGTGTAGAAGTCAGGAAGATTCGGTGCTGTGCAACACACGTAGCACAGCCGGGGAAAGGAAAAGCTGAAGCTGCGAGTGACGGACGACTTTGTGACTCGTGCGTGTGAGCAACTGCCCGCAAACCGTGGAGGGCAAAAGAGGGACAAGGGCCAAGGGACACGAGCCCACCGCCGCTTCACCAGAGAGCCACCGGACGGTGGAGTGAATGGCCCCGACGTGATTGGGTCTCGGCCCTAGGGACTGACTGGGCACTGGCCTCCCTGGTCCTTTGGGGGGCAGCGTCAGCCTTCCTGCGCTCCAGCCTTTCTAGCTTTCCCCTTTGCTCCGGGCGTCGGTGTGAAAGCCCCATGGTCCCCCCATCAGCGTCATTCCGGCCGACGAGGCTCGAGCTTGCTGTTGCTCGCGGGCGATCCTTCTGTGTTCCGAACGACCGCCGAACTCTCCGCTTTTGTTGTCATCCTTCGTCCTGCCACTCATATTCCACGGTGGCCGTCTTCAATGCGAAGTGCCTCTTGAGTCTGGTTCTCATCACACAGCAATGCACCAAAGTTCCGACTCGATACTTGGCGCTCCGGACCCGACATGTTCAGGTAACAAGATGCCGGAGTGCTGCGACTGTTATATATTATCGTTGGCCGCAAATGCTCCACCAATGCGATTGCGGATGATGTTCGATCGTAGGGCCGAAGCCCCCAAGATGGTCGGGCAAGAAGGTCTTGTTTGGAAGCAGACACCCCCTCGGAGACGATCGTCGTGATTAACGATCCCGGAGCCATCTTCCCGTTCAAACAGCAGCGTTGTACGCTTGCTCAGCGGCTGAGCAGCCTGAAGCGTCTCGAGCGCCGTTGTTGTCCTCTTAGGTGCTGTCGTTGTCATACCGTGATCTTCTCCTGAGCTCTGGTCGTGGCCTTGTACGGATCTTCCAATTGCCTAACAATCTCTGAGAGCCTTGAAGATCCAGAGCGATACAACAGGCTTCTCCATGTTACTGTCCCTTGGTGAGTACAGACGTGGGCCAGCATGGTATATGTTGTTACCACCTCACGACGACCTACTCGCAGGAGGCTGCTCGGATAATGCTGAAGATCCAAAGGATGATACCAGATGTGCACACAGTCTACTACACGATGTGGTGTGGTGCTCAAATACCTTGATGGAGAAATGTCCCGTTCCAGTTTCTCGTCGTCCACGCCTTGAAATACCTGGACCTTCAGTGTCCCAGTGACGCTCATGGAGTCAGACAGGAAGTCACTGAACAGCACGTCGAGGGGAAATTGGCAGGAGGACATGAGCAAGCACCCAGCGAAGGGCCATTGCCCAGCGGTTCTGGCTTTCATTTGCAAGGCGAGCCTGGTAGGCGAGGCTGACGGACGAGGCTGAAGAGCTGAAAGTGAATGGATGGGAATGTCACGAGGCAGATTTCAACACAGCAAACAAACAGAACAGTTCCTTCCTCAGAAAGCGGAACAACAGGCTTGTAGGTACGAATGGCTTGATTGTTCGAGCGAGAGAAACCGCGCTCTTGTGATTTGATTGTCGTCAAACCTGACGGGCGACATCATCTTTCAACAACGGTCTCCGCTTTATCATCACCTTCCACCCGGCGCGTTTGCAGGCTTTGTTCATCGACGCTGTGGTCGCTTAGTCGTCGCGTTCAACCATGGCATCCAGCGGAAAGCCACGGATTCACTCTGCGGAAATGACCTTGGCTGAGAAGTTTTCGGACATTCCTGAGTCTCACGACGACGACAACATCTCCCAGGGTGTTTCTGAGCCACCTCTCCCTCCATATTCCAGCACGACCTCGGACCCGAAATCTCAGATCGACACCGAAACACACGACGACAACCTTCATCTTCAGGCAATCACCATGACTCGGACTCCAGTTGTGCAACGTCCAGTCGAAGCCGCTGCGAAGCGCGACGACGACCTTCGTCGAGCTCGCAACCCTCAGCAACCACCCATGCCCACCCAAGTGGCCTGGACAGCGGCAGAGGCCTGGAACAACCATATTCGCAACCTCAACTTCCCCAAGTTCATGTACCACCTCGTCTCCTCGATGTGGTTGTGCTTCATCCTGTACCTGACGTGGTGCTTGTTGCCGATCCACGGCCACTGGTCACTGACAGGGCAGTCAGACAAAGTGCCTCACCAGGCCTCAGATCTGAACAAGTGAGTCTCCTCTGCAACGGTCAAGTCACAGGGCCTACTTGAAAACAACTAACTCCGAGTCACTGCAGCTTCTTCAATGACTTCCAAGGCTACTCTGAGTGCAACATCCGCATGGCAGATCTCTACGCGCCTCTCGGTCACGATGCGTCGCAAGTCTCGCACGACGGCTACTGTCCCCGCCGCAAAGATCTTCTTGAAGCCATGTCAAGCGGAGGCCGAATCGGGTTTGACGCACCATACTTTCCCAGAGGTCCGCAGTCCCGGGCCGCCAATCTCCTTCACTCAATCATCTGACTTGTTACCTTTAGGCTGCCACTACCGCTGGTATTCAGTCGAGGAGATCTGCATGATCCTGGAACGCTTCTCTGCCGTGATCTTCGTCGGCGACGACAGCCTGCAAGCCATCTACACGGGGCTGAGCATCCTGCTGCGTCGAGATCTGAGCCACGGCGCCGTCAAGACGTGGGAAATGGACCAGCACACCCGCCGCCAATGCAGCTGCGACAACCAATTCATGTCGACCAGCTGCGCCACCCACCTCGTCAAATCCAGCGACGACCTCGGCACCACCACCGCCGTCTCCGCGGCCCGCAAGGGCAAGATTGAAACCCCCTACCTCTGCGGCGCCCGCACTCCGCATGCCTTCCTCCGCGTGACCTCGTCGCCGGCCCCCCCATCGGCGATCGACAAGTTCAAGGCTCTCACGCCCCGCGAGAAGCGATCAAACTACCACCCCGTGCCCGTGATCCTCGCCCTCTCGCCCACGACCGTCAACGCGGAAGCGGCAGTGTCGAGCCTGCAAGAGTTCCTCGCCCTGGCAGACCAGTCCCACCGCAAGATGCCCATGCTGTGGATCGGCCCGCCAGCCAGCGGCCACACCGAGATCCGCGGCCGCAAGGGCAACCAGGAGATCTGGGACTTTGACCGTCAGCTCCGCCAGGTCGCCGAGGACAACGACGTCGAGGTGCTGGGCATGTGGAACGCCACCGTCCAGGCGAATTCGTGGGATGGCGTGCGGTTCGGGGAAAAAGTCGCCCTCACGCAGGCCATGATGGTGGTGAACTGGCTGGCCAGATTGGAGAGCAGTTGAAGAGGAGATGAAGACGGAAACGGGCCATGACGTGAGTGTGAGCGTGTGTGTGTATGTGAGCTGGAGTGCAGACAAGAAGTGGTCTCACCACCGCCCCAACGATACAAGGACACAGGAACGATTGATCCAAGTGGCGCATCTCACGCAAAAGACCATACCGCGTCATTCAGCCAGTTAGCTGATGGGTTTGTTCTACTCGTCGGTCAGAAGCCCGAGACAGGCAAAAACACACGTAGGAAGATGGCCGGCACTGTAGAATGATCGAAGTCGGCAATGGATGCCCTGCCATGCCATGACATTCAACTGGCCTTGAGTGAACCAGAAGAGCATTTCACAATATTCTGCTCTTACCTGCTTTGCTGGTTTCTTTCCTTCCCCCCTTTGCAGCTCTCTCGCCGCTCTATGAATAAGTCGATATTTGGCGTGGTGCAACAACCTCCACGTGTTTGCAATGGACGTCCCGATGTCACAAAAGCGTCCGTTCCAGACCATCTTCTGTCAACAGTTCGGAAAAAGTCTCAGAAAAGCACCTCCCCACTCCCCTCTGGATCCCTCCACGCGGTTCTCTTTCCCCTCGCCTTATCTCTCCGCTTCCTCTCCTGTTCGGCCTCCTTCTGCAAGCGAAACACCTCCTCCACATCTCCCTCCTCATAACCTGGCGGCGGGTCGTCATCCTTGTCGAGATCCACCTCGCCCAGCAGGAGCACGTTCTCGCCTCTGACCAAAAACGTCCCGCGCGGGATATCGCAGTATAGATTTCGCGCGTGTTGTTGCGACTCGGAAGGCGTGATCGTGCTGTCGGTGTGCGGATTCGTCGAGGTCGAGACCGAGGGCGGCGCCGTCACAAAGTACCGCTCTCTGGTCTCGGTGAGGACGAGGTTGGCGAACTGGTCCCAGCTGCGGAGGACGCCAAAGATTTTACGCCCGTCACGAAGGACGAGGAGAAGTTTCTCTACGGGAAAACACGCGTTAGACGGGCGGGGGCCTTTGTTCTCCTCCATGGATTTGAAGAGGTCTCCCTCGAACGTACTATCTGTTAGATCGAGCAATTGAGCCGCCGTGGTGAACATCTGCGGGGGCAGCTGAGGGGCGCCTTGAGGCGCCGACGGGCCTGGAAATACTGCATTTTGCTGCTGCTGCTGCTGCTGCTGCTGGTGTGGGTGCTGTTGTACCTGGCCCTGTCTCCGTGGCGAAGAAGGGTGTGCAGGAGGTTCGTTCAATGAGAGGTGCTCCATCGTCTCAAACCGAGAGGTAGTAAACGCCCCCTCCCCGAGCAAAAGTTACAGAAGGTCGAATTGCGCGCGCGCTTTTGTTATCGGTGAGGCACGAGGAAGATTCGAGTAGCGACTAAGGAGCGATTGGTGTCAGTTGCAACCATGGCAGCTACCTTGTAGCCACAATATCATCTGAGCCAGGAAACTGTAATTGACATTTTGCTTCCTACAGTAAAGACGAGGAAATGACGAGTCGATGCGACTGATTTGTGCGCATAACGAGCAAAAAGATCCGCCGTAGACAGCCGCGCGGCACTAGCACCCTCGTATACAGCACCGAGACTGTCTCGATACAGAGCCACAAAGAGCCAAGTCGCAGTAGCCGCTGCCTCATTCTCTACTGCGTACATGGCTAGGAATTGTGCTGGCGACCGAAGTCACAGTGTCGGTCCACCGTGTACTGTAACTCGCCTCAAGCTGGACCCTTGGGTGGCGTAGTATCAGGTGTCACATGTTCTGGCGACGGCGTGGAAGCGACTTCGGCTATCAATACCCAGCCGCGAAGGCCCCCTGTACCCAGTATGTGTGAAAATGCCGGGCGGGAAAGCAGTTTTTCCAATGCCGCGCTCCCTTGATTGGCCAAATCTGCCGTCGAACCGCTGACAAAAGAGTAGGTGGCAAGCATATACAACGCGACTCAACATGGTCGCCGACCACCTACGCAATAGTACGTGCACCCAATACCCGACGTGTCTGAATGTACGGAGTGGTTTGCTTGCTTATATTATCACACTGGCCCGCTGTGGCGAATAGGCTCTCATCCATGTTCGTGGTAAGCTTTCTCCCGAGTGGGCAATAGCCGTCAACAGTAGAGACTCGGCGTGTTTAGTTGTTCCTTCTCATCTGTCAACCTCTCCTAATTGCCGCAGAAGCGCGGAACAACATCAGTCCGACAGCGATGAAACCAGGTACCTGGGCCAGAGGAGAGTATTTATGATCACCCTAGCACACCGCTTCCCTCTGTACATGTCCCGTCCACAGTTCGGAGTGATCCAACACCACGTCCCCCACGACTAGGACATCAAAGACAATACTTATCACAACCTCGGCTTCAGTCACGTCTCCAAAATGTCGGTCTTTGGTTTGCAGCGTATGCTTGACCAGAGACGGAACCCCCCTAAGCCAGCCACCGAGTCATTCGCCGGCAGGACCATTCTCTTGACTGGCGCGACATCTGGCCTAGGCTTCGAAGCCGCCAAAAAGTTCGTGGGCCTCAATGCAGACAGACTCATCATCACAGCGCGCAACGAAAGCAAAGGTCAGGCAGCGAAGGAGCAGATCGAAGAATGGGCAAAGTCGAACCACCCGGGGGCTGCCGATGCGAAACATACCGAGATCATTCCGATGGTCCTCGTCATGAGCTCGTTCGCCGGTGTTCAAAAATTTGCAAATGAGCTGAAAGCAAAATTCCCAGGAGGCATCGACGGCGCCATCCTTAACGCTGGAATGATGAACACAACCTACATTCAAAGCAGTGATGGCTGGGAAGAGACCCTGCAGGTGAACACCCTGAGCACCTTCCTCCTCGGTCTCCTCATCCTGCCACTTCTCATCGCCTCAGCAGACTCGGGAAGAAATGCAAAATACAAGCCTCATCTGACATTCATCTCTTCGGGCACCGCCTGGATCATCCAACCAGACGAGATGAAGGCGTTCATGGCCAGCGAGAAGCCTCTGGAGGACCTAAGCCAACAAAAGAACTTTCCAGGCGGTGTGTCCGGTGGGTCAGGACAATACTCCAGATCCAAGCTCGTGCTCGAGTACGCCGTGCGTCATTTGGCAGCCTCGCCCGCCATAAGGGGGCTCGACGGCAAGCCCAAGGTCATCATCCATACCAATTGCCCCGGCCTATGCAAGAGCGATCTGAGCCGTGAGGTTGGAAAGGGCAATCCACTCATTCAGCTTGTCAGCTGGGTGCTGCAGACCACCTTTGCCCGCGCAGCCGAAGACGGCGCTAACACATACGCAACGGCACTAGAGCTTGGCGACGAGGTTCACGGCGAGATGTGGAAGAATAATCGCGTCTTCGAGGTTGGGCCGATGTTGACCACGGACGAGGGCAAACAGTTTGGTGACAAGATGTGGAATGAGATTGTCGGCATTGTGCTTGAGGCGGATGCCAGTGCAAAGGCTTTCTTGGGCTGAAGTGGATCATTCAACGCATCTCGGAGCCAGCCTCTGGTGGTGTAGTGGGAGATTACGGAACTTCTGAAATTCATCGTTCACTTCGGCGCGTCGGGAGTCTGGTGAGATTAGCAACCGGCAGAAGGGACCATAAACGCTGTATTGTTCGTCACATATCGGTACTGGACCTGCCCGATGAACGGGTCTTGTATATGTAACCGGTTTATTTTCGTTCCACGACCAAGTAACAGACTCGACCGGACCGACAACGGCGCGTATGACTTGTCTTCCACTTGAGCATTGCAGCTACCTGCTGGATTGTTGTCAGGACGATTGTCGAGATTGGTCTTGGAAATTGCAACAGAGACCCGCTCATCCCTTGGTATTGTCATGACTGTCCTGGCGAACCCTATCAAGGTGGATGAGCAATCGGTCGTGCATGTAGCTTTGCGCCGATCAAGCCGACTGGCCGGCAATGCAGACCGGTGCGCTGGCCAGCAGCTGACACGTCGGTCTGCATGCCTCTACGTGCTTGTCAGTGGTCGCTATTGCAAGTCACAGAAGTCTCCAAGGAAGACCCATTGAGGCTCCGAGCTGGCGTGCGGATCTGCGGTTGTCGAGTTCATGCAACCCATCTCTTCCTGCGCCCCGCTTGCATCAGACAGCGAGAGAGCAGTAATCTCTCGATCTGGTCTGCCTCTGTTGCATCTTCTCGGGAGGGTCAGCCGACGTGGCCTGTTGGATAACAGTCGCTTCCCCGGAACGAGGGACGACCCCGCAATCCGCCCGTTCGGGCTTATCGATAGCGTGATTTTCGACGTCGACACTCCAGGTCGACATCGCCATGATTTTGGTAGGTCGCTTGCTGAGATCTAGATCGTTTTGCGGGTTGCTGGATGCTGATGGGAGTGCAGGCTTGCTCCGCTTTGTGTCGAGGCTCCTCCACGGACAACAATCGAGCCGCAACGGCGTCGCAACCCGATTCTGTGCCATCCGTTCAGCTCGCAATCTCTGCCACAGCGACACGGAGGCGAGAGGGTCGCAGGGCTCTCGACTTGATGTACGCCAGGAGCACAAGTTCCAGATCGGCCTCTGCAGTGCAGGTCGTCCAGGAAGACGATGACGCATCCATGGCCTCCACGCAAGCCACCACAAACACCACAGATGCGGTACCACCGTTGACACGCGGTACTTCGTCCGACTCTTCTGCAGGATCCTCGGCGGACACCGATATGGCCAGTAGCATACTGGGAGAGGGGTACATGCTGGAATCACAAGATGGGGTGTTGACCGTGCCGTTCCGATACCAGGAGGATGCCGACCTACTTTGTCCGTTCCAGATACTCGACTGCGACAGGGTGTTCGCCGACATCGTCCACTTTAAGATGCATGTGTTTTCACACTTTCGGGGCCACGAGCTGCCGACCACGGCCGCCTGTTTCCTATGTGACAGCAAATATGTCAACCGCCCCGAAGACGATCCTGCTTTCGCATGGAACACCATGCTGTCACATATGGTGCATGATCATTTCCGGAAAGGCCAACAGCTCGCCACGGTAAGGACAGATTTTGGCCTCATGAAGTGGATGCATGCCCGGCGGATCATCACCGATGCTCAATTCAAGAGAACACAGTTACTCCCAGCTCAGACTGTGCTTCCTGCACGGGCCCACAGAAGAAGACCAGTGGTCAGTGCCACAGAATTGCCGCGAGCACCTTCAGCGTCCCCACCAGCTAGCGTGCGTGCACATCGAGCACAGTCTCTTCAGTATCAAAACGAGCCGTACACAATGAGTGCGGGACGAAGGCAAGACAGACGTCGTCTTGACGCCACTCGGACTCTGATCCGAGCACACAGTTATGTTTGAGATTTTGAGTGAGAATTGATTGATACCCAGCGTTGAGCGTTCCAACCCGACGTCGGATCGGGTCGAATGAGAGCTTGAGTCTAGCGTTACGCACCTTTTTTTGTGCTGAATATTTGCATTGCGCCAATTGGTACGCATCAGGCGTTCGAGGTCGCTGAATCACTGGCTTGAGCAAGCAGATCAGGTTGGCGTTGGTGGGGGGTTTCGATTGTCTCCCTGCCCGTTGGTCGAAGGGAGTTGGATCTGGGACAGGCCTCGATCATATGAGCAACAATCTGTTTCGCACCCGTTGAACCTTGAAGGGATAAGCTCCTCGGCCATTAATGTTTAAGCGGTCCGTGTAATCTTAGTGAGCTTACTCGTATTCTGCTTGAGAATCCTGTAGAAGTATGGCGATACCTCCGCAATTTGGAAGGACAAAGTAAGAAATTTTCTAAGACTGTCCCATGACCGACTGTACGGTAGTAGGTCAATCATTGACCGCAACATGGAATCGGCAGCCTTCCGAAGGAGGCCTGGTCGTTGCCTTCTGACGCGCCGAGCGTCGCTGTCGAGTTGCAGGGATTGGCGCGTCTCAGCAGGGAATCGAAACCGAGGTGTCTGCGCCGATTCGACGACCAGTCCTGATGTCGACAGGGAGACAATCTCTCGCAGGACTCTTGGGCAAGACGGTGTACTATGTACAATCAGGAAAAGAAAGATGTCTTTAAATTGGTCAGAAGGAAGACCCCTGGAGCCACCTGAACCACATGAGCCCCCAAGAGACCCCCTGATCAGCAGATGCCGCCGCCAAATTTAGCGACGACCACGCGTCGTCTCAACCAATCACTTTACGCCAAGGCGTCCGCCTGTCCGAGTTGGATGACCACCTGTTCCACCAGGTGGTTGCAACTTGCAACCTACATTATCTACAAGTACGTACGAGTACTTGTACCCATTAAAGTACGGAGTAAACTTGCGCTCTTCTCTCGATCCCAGAATTTCATCGACCTCAACATGCGCCCGATGCTGGACATCGCAGCTCGGCACACCGCGTGCTGGGCAGTAGCCTCGCCACCCGTGACACGATGTCTGAATCCTCGTCTGTGGGGCCCCATGGCTTGAAGGATGACTTGCACGTGGCCATGAGATAACCGACTGCAGGCATTTCCAGAAAAGGTCGCTTGATTGCCCCCCTGTGAAGTTGCATTGTCAGCCTCATGGAGACCGAGAGATCCTGAAGGGTGCCGGATGAAAGCAAGATCAGACAGCAGTTGGTACATATTATGTCGTTTCCACAAAGAGTTTCAGAACAGGTCTGTGTGAAATTGGGCTTCATCAAGCGTTGCAGAAGAAAGTGTGCAGGACACGAACAAGACATACCGATTCTACCAGAAGCCAGACTGTTCGTTGGCCGATTGGACATGTTGTAGTTGGGCCTAACGGACCCACGATCGTGGCGGATGAATCCAGCAGATTGACCTCGCAATCTGCTGGCTGCTGACCAAGTTCGCATTCCACTAGTTTGTTTCCCTTCCAGTCTTGATATTGTAGCCCTGTATCGACCTCTCTAGGACCAAAGATCAGCATCTAGTAGAGTGCTAAACCTTTGTAGGCCGGGGGTTTGTCTGATGATCTCTGGGCTGCAGATAGCGAGCTAGAACATCTGTCAGATGGTTCTTTCCGGAGCAGCAGATCTTCATGTCTTGACCGAGAGGACAGAATGTCGAAAAGGGAGTCGGCAGAAAATAAAACTCCAAGTCTGCAGGAAACAAGCCTTCGTTGAGAGATTACTCGGTGGAGTTGGTCCGTGGTAGTCATAGGCCAGGTTTACTTCGGTCGCTGGAAAAACCCATCAAGGCTCCGCTGCTTAGCATCATAAGCAACGGATCCCAATCCCCCACGTGCACGCTTGAGATCGAGCAGATGGTCTTTGTTGTTGACACTGTGAACCGTCATCGAGAAACCGCTGAGAGGTGACAGGACCTGATCCTTCATGACAGGCCCGGAGATGGCCGCAGCAATGTCATCTATTCGACTATCAATGGTAACCTCTAGAAATCCGGTGTTAGCCCATGATGGTAAATACTCCAGAGGTCGACTGTAGCTTGGAACCTCGATATTTGGGCCGAGGACCACGCGACCAGCATCGAATTTGCGCAGAAGCGTTTGCCACAATACAGACAGAAAAAGTCCGTGAGACACAACGGCCACACATTCCTGGGCAGGACTTGAAGTATCAGTGGCGGCGGCAAAGAGAGGAAGGATGAAATCAGCCAGGAACGCTTCAGCCCTATCCGACATAGCCCCCGCTGTTTCCTGTGGTCGAAATGATGGATCTGTGGGACCAGGTACGCTGGGGTTCAAGGTATTTTGCGCCCTCCTCGACGACCACGGCACGAGCTCTAAAGACCCAAAGTCCTGTTCTCTGAGCAGTTCGAGTTGGACCACTACAGGTACTTGGCCGACGGGGTACCGTAGCGCCTGCTGCCTTTGTAGCTCGTTGGCGGTCATAAAGGCTCGCTGCAAATCCGAGGCGTAAATTTGGGTGAATCTCAAGTTGCGGTGGGATGTGAGGTAGCGTCCGAGTCGCTGAGTTTGCAGCACACCGTGGTTTGTCAACCTGGAATCAGAAACACCAGCAAGAAGACCAGCCACGTTGTGTTCGGTCTCACCATGGCGGATGAGAAAGAGATGCATGGGATGGCCGAGCAATGAGGCGCAGGTCCAATATTGAGAAACCAAAGCAGCCGGTGAGAGGCAGAAATGAAAAGGCGGTACCTAGTTAGAAGCAAGCAGGTTTGCCGAAGTCTCGCGCTTTGCTCGCGTGGTCGTCCTGCAGGATAATCCTCGAAATACCCGTCAACCACGGAATTATTGAAGCCAGAACTACCTAGGTGCTACGCCATCTGATCTTCTATCTCATCATGGACGGGTTGGTTCAATATTCCAAGTGCCAGTCCGCAAGCTCACTGATTTCTCCGCAGTCTCACACCCGCAGAGCAACGAGAGCTCAATGCTCGTATGGAAGCGAAGCAACTCAAGGAGTTTATGAAGGTGAGTGACCCGCAGACACGTCGAAGTGCAAGGCGCGCCAGTGGGCCAAGAGTGCTAAAACAATCGCAAATGGCAGACATACTCAAACCTCGTTCAACGCTGTTTCGATGACTGCGTGAACGACTTTACCACCAAATCGCTGGTCTCAAGAGAAGAAGGATGCGTGATGCGATGCGTCGACAAGTTCCTGAAGGGATCCGAGAGGTTAGGAGCAAGGTTCCAAGAGCAAAATGCGGCCATTATGCAATCAGGTCAACTACCAGGGAGATAAATCCAGAAGGCCTTATCCCTGCTCGCCATGAGAAATTGTGTACAATATGGAAGGAGGACTCAATGCACAACACACCACCCGGATGGGGAGCTATGGTCTTCCACTTCACTCGAGCCGCTGTAGGATATGTTATGGTGTCTCCAGTATGAATGAAATCAGACCTTCGGACCGTCATGGACGTGTTGGACGGCCAGGCATACGGAGTACAGGAACTTACCTGCCTCCAACACTCGGATTACGCTGTATCTATGTGTGGATCGGGATCGCTGGGTATATGTCTCGGACTAGTGGCATGTGTCCAGGCTGTTGGACAAAAGATATCTTCGAGTTCCAAATGGATACCAAATTCGAAGGAGGCCAAGGTAGACAATTCCATTGCTTGCATCTCACCTGTGGTTCTACCGTTTGCTTGTGAGAACGCGGATGAGCACAGCAAATGGTCATCTTCCTGCATACAAACAATTTCTGTTGGTAACAATGAACCAGCTGAACGACTATGTTGAAGTGTACGGAGTAGGTTTACCAGAACTCGCAGCATTGCCTCTCGGTCGACGCACATATAACAAGAGCGCCACAGTGTGGCGCAAGGATCCGGAGTGCACGGCATTATTTTGGTTGGTGGTGGGCCCATACGAGGCTCTGAGCGGTCCTCAGACATTCCCTCGGCTGGCTTACTGGGGGCATGTAGCGAGTGCCTATTTCGGGGGTCCAGGCGCTCAATGGCTGGGATGTGGAAACGAAACGCTCTTGGTTCAGCTCCTCCAGGCTTTCGGCTCAGGAGCTGCCGGGCATCAAGCAATCAACTCTCTAGTCAAGCCACTGTTTGCCTGCGACGCCTCGGCGCCTCTATTGCACACGGTTGCATCAGTGTATTTCGGACAAACCTTGTCGGCTCTCTAAAGGTCAGGGTCCCACACGCCCGTACCAACCGGGCACTTTACACGCTCGAGCTGTGGTGGCCGTGTCTAAGGTAATTTTCACCTGGTCTTATTTCAGCTCCCGACTTTTCCAAGTTCACTTTTAATTCTCCTGATCATTCCCCTGCTCTGAGCCTCTATTCGCCTGTTAGGGGGTGTATTCTTTTGACGGATCTCGATTTATCTGCCTTGTTTCCGGTGCTCGCCATCGCCTGCTTACATACCACGCGTCTATTACAGTAGTTTAATCCTGTTCGGCTCACGTCGTCGTCGTGTCTGAGACACGTCGACCAACCGTACCGCCTCCTCACACCAAAGAGCGCTCTGCTCCACGTTCTGCTTCGAAGTTGCTGCGCGGATCTTCGGTTCGTGAGAAGCGCGTTCTCGACATTCCTTTCCCCCTCGCCCTCCGTTGTTGCCTTGGACTGGATCCAATCGACTGCTGTACGACAGACTGTCACATCAAGCTTCCCAATCGACCTCCAATGATTTACTAGACCCGTCTGTGTGACCGACCCGAAATCTTCGCCCACTCAACCCCTCCCCTCCGCCCGTCATCGTACTTTGTGGTACACGACCCGAAGACGCGCCTCGACACAAGCCCACAATGGCAAGCAACATCATCGGCAACAGGAACAGCACACCAGAGGCGTCCAAGACCTCACTGCGCCCTCCCAGCTCTAGGACTATCGGCACATCCGGCCCTCATAACCAGCCTGTCCGTTCCTCTGCCGATATGTCTTTCACTTCTCCTCTGTCGGCTCGTTCCATCCGGCCCGCGTCCGAAGTCTTGTACAACCAACAGTCTCAACAAGGAAGCATGGATGACTCGAGCAAACTCGGCGAACAATGGATTCAGGACATTGAACAATACGAGACCATGCTGGAAGAGATGGCTGCGGCAACACTGGACCAGGATTTCAAAGATGAGTTGAGTGCAATTGAGCAATGGTTTCGAGTTCTCAGTGAGGCTGAGCGCACGGCTGCCACCTACGCCCTGATCCAGCAAACCACTCAAATGCAGCAGCGCTTCTTTGCCCAAGTCTTGAACCAGATGTCGAAAAGCCATCCTATTTCTGGGGTCTTATCTCCTGCGAATTTCGGCGAAAAGGATGCCATGTCAAGCCGACTCAGCGACGCCATGTCCAAGTTGAACGTGGAGGACCGCAGGACATCACTTACTCGTCCGCCGGTGTCTCCTGCAGGCAACAAGCGCAACTCGGGTTTGGATCAGTCGACTATTCACGCCATGTTTCCAGATGCTGTGGCTGCAATTCAGCAGCAAAAGGCGGAATATGCCCAGCATACAGGAAATCAGCCGCCGTCCAACAGGAACAGCACAGTAGTTGGCGACCGTAGCTCACTCGTGGCGCCCACGATATCTGCCCCAAGGGAGTCAAAGACTGACGCCATGAGCTGGCGTCAGGGCGGAGGAGAATCGCACCAACCTCCTATCTCTAGACCCAAATCTTCATCCGGTCAACAATCACTGCAACAGCCAATGGGTCAGTTCAGTCAACCCCAATCCTCCGGCGCCCTTCGTTCTCCACGCCCCTTAGGACACACAGGTGGCAACATCCAGAGTACTACCTTGACCG
The DNA here is from genome assembly GCF_000365165.1 of Cladophialophora carrionii CBS 160.54. NCBI lineage: Eukaryota > Fungi > Ascomycota > Eurotiomycetes > Chaetothyriales > Herpotrichiellaceae > Cladophialophora > Cladophialophora carrionii. The sequence goes on from NW_008481832.1 coordinate 193,710, forward strand.
CGCCGGACCCAGCGTCGAGCGAATACCCGCTTCTGTCTCCGTACAACGTGGGAAATCAAAGTTGGGCTTCCCTGAGCAACACCCCGATGGTGCCCAACTTCAGCCAGGCTCAGTCCCACAGTGAAATGGTAGCTAACGCAACAGCCATGAAGCTTGCGGCTCTGTCCACCGTGAACAACCGCATTGCCTTGGACGACGTCAAGAAGTATAGACGTGCAAGGTCTAACGAGCCTCAGCCACCAACCCAACCCCCATTGACACCTGGACTCACAGCTTCGGGCATTCCCGGCATCAATACCATCATGGTCAACGATCATGGCCAGATCCTAAATGCTCAACAGGTGGCAGCGATTCAAGCGCAACAGATCGTTGCAGCTCAAGGACGCCGCTCTCGACCCAACTCTCCTGGTCTCCCCTTGCAGACTCCCCTCGGACAAACCGCTTTTGCCTCTCCTCAGCACAATGGATTCCTGGCCGCATATGACGGGACACCAATCATGATGGGTGCAGGCATGCCTGGCATGGTTCCTCAGACGGGAATTTTTGGCGCGAGTGGTGAAGGCTATCTGTCTGACCACTCCGAGATCAACCGTGGTCGGTCGCCCAGGGGCAGGCGAGGTAGTAGTAAACCTCCTGAAGACCCGACCGACGTGAACTTGCTGAAGGACATTCCGGCGTGGCTTCGGTCACTGAGGTTGCACAAATATACCGAGAATCTCAAGGACTTGAGCTGGGAAGAACTCATCCAACTGGATGACAAAGGACTCGACGCTCGCGGCGTCAATGCTTTGGGTGCGCGAAACAAGATGCTCAAGGTAAGCCAGAAGAAGATCAAGCTGAAACTTGGATGCTAACCGGTACTCAGGTTTTTGAACAAGTGAAGGAGGCCCAGGCAGAAGGCAAGCTCTAGGGAAGCGAAATATCCTCCACGCCGACATCCTCCAGCAACACGGCCGAGAAAGCGCATGCCGAACATAGGCCCCCGGAGGACGCATCTCCCCTCAATCGCTGGGTTCACGAGCAGGAAGGGAAGAAAGGGGTCACTTACCGGTCTTGATCGTGCCGTCATTTAGTCATGTGCTGCTTCATTCTGGCATTTTGGCGAAGACCACGCTCAGGTGTCCACTTTTGAGTGTGGCACGTGGTCCGACTCTACTAATGTACCTATCACGGCCGGCACAACGAGTACTCCCTTGTCGGCATTCTGCGTGCAGAACGGCTGACTGGTGCGGGAGTCACGAGTTCACGTTTTGATATAGCGTGATGAGATAAGCGATACCACATACGAGTCTTTGATGTGAACATGTTAGTTGAACAAAAGCAAAATTAGACTTGGTTTCTCCAATGCTTCTCCTTCATCGCGTGGTTTCGTCGGTTGCACCTGTGCCAACCGACCCAGAGATGGTGAGGACAGGAGGCTAGCCAGCTCAGCCTGCTCACACAGCCTTGCCAGTTCTTACTGGTCAGCTGCCGACCCACCGGAGCCGAGTAGCAAAGAGAGCAAGGTGATACTGCTGCTGAACATCCACCGCGACTTGCGACTAACGGGGCCAGGACACCGGCAGTGACTTCACTTCGTCTGCAAATCAAGACCACCACCCCGAAATACATCATGCCTGCCTCGCCGCAAGAACTCTCCCTGCTCCTGGATCCCCTCGTCCCTGAATCCATTCAACACAACACCCGCGTATGTGAATCCAGTTTACGTGCAATTCCACCCCGGGGAAGCCGTCCTAATATCTGTGACATGCTAGGTTCTCTCCAATATCCGCTCTATATCCGGTCTTCTTCTAGGCATCGCCGCCGGCATCCTGGGCCTTGAATCCCTCTACGGCTTCGCCTTCTATCTCGTCTCCAACACATTGATCTCATTATTATTCTACTTCCTCCTCGCCAAGGGCACACCGCAGAGATACTTTGCCGGGAGTGCCGGAAGTAGAGGACTGAATGAGAAGGGGAAGCCGGGTCGGAATCCAGGGACGGGCGCATGGCGGGAGATTTGGTTCGGCGGAGGATTGACTACAGAGGCTCTGAGTGGGTTCGTCCTAGGATGGGCAGGAGTTGGCGGCGTTATTAGATGATGAGGCGCGGAGCAAAGACTTTCACAATGGAGAACAATGGCTGTTGTGCCGCGTCATGGCTGGCACTTCCTACAGAATACGAGGAAACAGCCCACACGGGGCAAGGGCAAGGGCATGGGCAAGCGCTGGATGAGATCTCCCGGCTGCAGTTCGCTGGAACGCAAGGAGTCATCACTTGATCCGTTGTCGTGGTCGGGTTTATCATGAAAAGTCGAGAGCGAGAATACGCATCTTTGTCCCCCTATCGCGAAGGGCACAGATGATGCTGGGATATGGGGGCACTCAAGGAGCGCTGGAATTGGTGCGGATCGGGGTGCCTCCTTCAATCGCACGAGCGTGACCGGCCTGACCACGCGCATGGGTACCTTCATAGCATTCACTGCCCTTACCGCCCTCAACTCAAGGTACGAGTACTGTACCTGGCTTGCCGGGTCAGACATACCAAGTCCACAACTTGGAGACCGCGCGTGGGTCATTCTGACAAGCAGTCTCGAAAAATCATATTAGCCGTCCAGCAGCTGCGTTCATTCCTTGTCTCCTCAGAAGTTACTCATGCGAATGGGTGATCTGGATTCAACAGAGATGTTACGGGATGTTCCAATTCTTCCTCCATCTGGCGTTGGGTTCCCGAATGACCAAGGAGCAAGTCATGTTTCGCCGTTCGCACATTGAGCCGACGCTTCCCGCAGTACGCAGCACCTGAATCCCTTCCCCGTCTTACTCGTCTTATGTGTCCATCGAGGCGGACCTCGTTTTGGGTGTTGCGAACATCTCCTTCCAGTCCAACCATTCCTCGCCGATATGTCCATACCTTAAGAGGCTGGTCCATCTCATCGGCGGGTCTCCCAGGGAAGCATGCTCTCGACCTGCTGCCATTCGTTCCGCCACAACATCACTCATCATTCGCACCCTTTTCACGGCCTAGCCCGGCTCACGCTTTCACTCGACAAACGTCGTCCGCCACGGATGGTTTCCTCGAGCTTCAATCCAACTGAGTTCCAATACCCCCCGTAATGGCACTGCACGGGTGCTGTGGATGAGATCATCCCCGGAGAACCCACGACCAGTTCACCCAGGTGCAAGCGAATACCTAGACAGCTTGGTCGAAGAAAGAGAGGCAAGCACGCGGTCAGGTGCTGGCGCCGTACATCAAGTAGCAAGAATTAAGATCAACCTACAATCGCCCCCAGTCTTCTGCGCGCAAACACCCTGGGGATCAAAATTCTGCAAGCCTATAAACTCAGGACCGGATTTCGAACTTCTAGCAGCATTGGATGTCAACTTGCAGGCGCAGCACAGTCTCTGACGTCGCCGACGAGCCTGTCGAATTGGTCGCCTGTGCGTCTTGAACCCGCTCTAACCGATTACAGCTCCAAAATGGCTGTTGGCCAGATCACACAAGGACCTGAGACACGAGGCAGTCAAGTCCAACCCTTGCGACATAGTCGAGGCGCAGGCGATCAACGTGGTCATGCCCCTGCTTTGGGTTCCGTTCTTTCTGTCCAGAACCATTACATCCACGACACAACACCACTTCAAGGGAAGCTATCCCCTTTCTAGCCCCTTTTCGTCCGCACCGCCTCTGACTCTAGCATCACAAGGCCGCAGGAGATGCGACCTACCGTCCTTCCAGACCTGAACAGCTCACCGGCAGCGGTATTCCTCTTGACGTCCTTTGCGTCGGGGTGAGGCATTGAACCTTAAGCTGCATACCGCTAATGCACGGTCAAGACCAAATAGCGACCGCATCGGGACTGGCGTCTCCTCTACCGAGATCTCCCAGCCTTACGCTTCGCTCCTGCGTACCGTTTCCAGAGACGTCCGTACGCCTCGAGCTGGGCGGGCCACAATCTTGTCACCTCGAAATAGTATTGTGCAGGGAGACATACAGAACAAAGGACACAGGCCCATCTTCCAATGGCGAGAAACATGGCCAAGGATCAAGAAGTACAAATGGGCCCAGGATTTCCCCCAGCTCCAGCACATCTCTCAGGCTCTGCCCACGAAGCCAGAACAACCAGCTCCTCACCCTGGAACACCCTTACACTCGGTACCGCACTCGGAATTTCACTATGCCTACATTCTCCAGTGCCAGCGAGCTCGATGATCTCGGCGACGACGCCCTCATAACCCTTGGAGGTGCCGTGACTTGGGACTTTGTTGGTGACTATGCGCTTCCAGGGCTCTCACATGACGATCTCGGTGACCAGAGCTTCGATGAGCGTCCAGTCAACGCAGGAGTCACCCAGCGCATGCACATCAATTCCCCATGCTTCGGCGGCACTTACTTCGACCGCGCCCTTGTGTTGGATGCTGGTGGCCCATCGTCCGTCAGCGATCTCGTGTACGCTAATGCTGCACATGGCACTGGCCCTGACGACTGGGAGGGCTATGAGCCTGAAGCTCCGTGGATACCGTGGAGAGTTAATACGACATCTTTTTCATCGTACCCTTCATCTGGAGCCATGCCCGCGGATCCGGCGACCGCACAGGTGGCTGCACGCCCATGGCTGTCGAAACGGAAGCCTCGGTGTCTTAGCTGCCCTACCAAACGTGGCTGTCGAGGATTTCCTTTGTGTCAAACATGCGTAGGGCTGACGCCCTTACGAAGGCCACCAGTAAGGATAGCGGAACACCTTTTCCTGGATCGAACACTCTGGTTTTCTGTTTGCCGGGACCTGGGCCAAGGGGTGGATACACTGCAGGTTGCTCATCACACACACGATGGCTTTTCCCTCGAGCTTCCTTCAGATCAATGCTGCAAAATCGTTCTGGATTTAGGTTTTGAGGACCTGGCCGTCAGAAGAGATATCCAGGAGACACATGTCCTTGCCTGCGACCTCCATCTCGCTTCCCAATTGCTGCCGCCTGATGGGACCCGGCCACCGTGCATCAACATCTTCAGCTTCGACACATTTGTGCTTGAAAGCATGTGGAGATCTTCCTGCATGTCTGGCAAGGAGGACAAGATGCTCTTCGACGGACATTCGGACACGGAAGGACCGTCGAGCACGAAAGGACATGTGCACGCGGTGGGACAGTCGAACACAGAGATACCTTGCGACAAGAACGAACGGACGGGTATATTGGCCAAGGTCGAGAAAGAGAAGAAGGAGCTTCGCCCAGCAGAGCAAAATCTATTTTCGAAGATACAAATTACTCTGGGCTACTACAGCTTACTGCGGAACGTCGACTTGATCTGGACAGCCGAAACCACTCTAGATGTCCTTACCGAGGCCCGCTTCGCCATAGCGGAACTCGTCTACCTTCTGGCTTTTCGAATCAATATGCTCTTCGTCGAGATCTCGTGCGTCTTTCCGGCTCTCGATGGGGACATCTTTGTCGAAATGCACTCATCTCTTGATGACGACGCTCCAACCACCAAGATCCGTCCTGTCATATTTCTTTATGCGGCAGAGATTCTGGTCCGAGGCTTGGAGGCCATCGGAGCCCCCGAATGGAATTTAAGAGACGGGGATTCTCAGAGCCCTCTCCTTCAGTTGGAGAAGAATCTCTCTCAGTCGTTTCAATTCATGGTGAACCATCTACGGGCGTATGAATGCCACCTGTCAGGATGGTACAACAAGAGGCAGAGAACATTTGACATGCCCGGTCTTCTAGCTTTTGTCCGCGCAGCGGAAAAAGGCCTACCCAACCATCTCATCGTCGCCGTCCAGAGGCACACGCCATGGGGCAGCAAGAGTTCTTTTTCTTTCTTCGACCCCTTCCCACTGTTGCAGACGCAGTGGAGTCGATATTCGACGTTCGACTTATTCTCGAGCACTCCCGATGCATTGGCGTCGGCGATGCTTAGCGGTTCCGCAGCCTGCGGACAGCGAGTTCCCGAGTTTCTGATCACTGAGCACAACTCGAGATTCAAGTTATCAAAGTTCAAAAAGTTTGAAAGTCATGACTCCGTCGTCATGACGACCAGCTCGACGGGTGGCCCGGGGCCAGCAACCGAAGAGCAGATTGACCTATGCCATCACCCTGATCCGCCACGATTCTGCGGCACTGACTCTTCGACCTTGGCCCTGGCTGGCCTCCACCTCCGGGACAGTACTGAGTCTCCCAACACCTTGGACGCGCCTTGGATCAATTTCGTCCCTCCTGAAAGATGGGAAGCCGAATTCCGCGACGCTCGAGAACCATCGGATGGGGAGTTACAGGTCTGGGAGTACATGTCACATGCCTCGCCCTCGACACAGCGTAAGCGCAAGCAGGGTGAACGCTCCGTCGACGGCCATCCGGCGTTGGAGTCCGGTCAACTCCCGAAGCGGCGTGAATTGGCCTTTCCGGCGAACCCAGGTATCCTGGCCATGTATTTCGGGGCAGTTGGAGAGGGGACAGAGTCCAAGCTCACGGAGGAATGGGGGATCTCACAGAAGTGAAGGAAGCAACCGAAGTGAAGGAAGCAACCGAAGTGAAGGAAGCAACCGAAGTGAAGGATCTGGCACGGTCGTCCGGGACATTTGCTCTTCGCACCAGAGTCCTTCTGCTGACGCGACACGGCCACGCGCCATGGGGTAGGGCAACGTGGTAGGGTCCAGTCTCGAAAGAAGGCAAATATAAAAGGCTGACCGATCGACTGTGACTTGTCGACGGCAGCGAGGACCCAGACAGGGATGGCCAGGTCAGTCAAGTCAATTGGCGCATCGGTTCGATTTCTAGGGGACGTAATCATCTCTATAGAGTATGTATGTAGATTGCAAACACGAGATTTTCGACTTAGGCTCACCCGCTTCGTGTGTATTGGGTAGACTCGTCCGGCGCACGAGAGAGATGGATACTTTACACTAAGTCCCGGACTCCCAATGCCTCAATCCCCTGCCGGCTTCTTATGTTTATAGGCCCGTCTTATTTAGCCACCACTATACATATATTGAACTGGGGTAAGGCTTCATGGCCAACGGGTTACCCTCTCTGCGGCGGCAGGCACTACCTCTCTCTCACCCCCAACTACACTACATCTTAAAGGAACCTCGAAAAGAACTTTAGTATAGAAGGTAGATATAAATACAAGTATACTAGGATAGAGAATACCTTATATAGTATATAGTATACAACTAAGTAGACACATACTCTATACAGTACATAGACATGGACATGAACTTTAACATACTCCCCCCTCCTCTCCTCTCCTCTCCTCTCCTCTCCTCTCCTCTCCCCTCCTCTCCCCTCCTCTCCCCTCCTCTCTCTCTATCCAAGTACACTCTTCCCCTACGGTTCGAATCACAGTGATATACCTGCCATCCATTAAGCGCTGTCTGATGCTCAACTACAGTGATGTACCCTCCATTAAGCGCTGTCTGATGCTTAACCACAGCATTTGACCCTACACAAATGTCCCTACACATACTGTATCCTGAGACTCGGGAGACGAATACCAGGGGTTTGGAAACACTCTACTCCTCGTGCCCTTTCGCGGAACCAAAATACACAGGCTGTTGTACGCCATCTCCGAGTCACCGCCAGGCTCCGCAGCTCTTACCCTCATCAATGCAATGTCCAAGACCAGGGCCGCGGGCACTAAAGAAACAGCCAACGTTCAAGATACATACAGTCGGACCCACTCCACGCCGCAGATGCTCCCTGACGCCGCTCTAGACACAAATCCTTTGCATAAAAACGCTCCCCTAGTCTTAGACATAGCTGCTGTCACAGCGCCCCAAGCGTCCCAGCAATGGCGTGTCCAGTTACCACCTCGTACGGCGCAACACGCCCGTCGTTGTATCCGATACTCGAGATGTCGTCATTTTGCCACGATTGCAGAGTACGGCAGACTTGACGCAAAGACTTCGCTTCTGGTGACAGTGAACCGCACGGCTTATCTGTTCTTGCCTTGAGCGCACACTGTGACGAGAAGAATGCGTTCTGTTGGACCGCGGAGAACGAAACGGTCATAAAGCTCGTCCTCCTAGTACCTCGTCCCCCGTCGGAGCACACGTCCAGTCAGTGATCGTCGCGGTTCTTGCTTTTCGGTTTTCTCCTCCTTGCTATCTTTATCATCCTTGTCGCCATCCTCACTGGTAGGTGCAGCCTTGCCAGCGTCGCCCTCAACATCCACAGATTTCCGTGCCGCACTGGAGCGCCGACTGGGTCGTCTTCCACTGCCAGGAGTGGTTGCAGCGAGTGATCTCGTGGTGATGGACGGAGACTGCATGACGGATCGTCTTGTGGTTGGCCCGCTGGTGTCTTTGCCGGCATTCATGTCAATCTCAATCGTGTCGGGTCGGCTCTCTGGATTCTCCTCAGGCTGCGCAACCTTGCCGGCTTCGGACTTGTCCTCCGTTTTGACCTCGCCGTTGAGGCCATTCTTTTCTTCTTTCTCCTCGCTATGCTCGTCCACTCCGTTCATCTCCACGTCTCCATCCTTTGTCTTGGGCTGAACTGGCTCTTGAATGGGGGGCGGGTCACCAAACTCCTTTTTATCCTCGTCATTGGCAGGACGGGCTTGTGGCTCATCCAGAGGGGTGACCTGCTCTGGCGCTGCAACAGGTACAGGTGGGTTGGGATTGGTGACCGCGGATACCGTACCATCAGTTGTTGCCGTCGCCGGGCCTTCTGGTCGGGGAGAGGTAGTGGCGACAGTTGTCGGTGGGGTGGAAAAATTCCCTCCATTCGTGACACCCGTCTGCGGACCCTGTGCCTGTTCATCCTTTGCAGCGGCGGACGTGCCGAAATCACCCTGTAGGCTCTTCGGTTCTGGCTCCACCTTGGCCGCCATCGCTAACGGGGTAGTAACACCCATCCAGCTCGGTCGGATCGCAGTAAAGCCGTTCGCTGGGGGCGTGGACGCGGTTTGAGGGGCTGTTGGCCTTCCAGCGCCATCGGTCGAGGCACCAGTGTAGTGGCCATTGGTGGTGGCGGTGTCCGGGCTCTTTTTGACCCCATCGGACATTGTAGGGCTGTCGTCTGTCGCGGTTGGACTCGGTCTGTATCCGGCGGGTCTCGCGTCCGGATCAACTCCGTATGGACCAGGTGTGCCCCGTCTGCTGAAGTCTTGGATTTTAGTCTTGAGCTTCATTTTTAGGTTCTTCGGATCTGCCATGGTCCCGGCCGCGCCTTTTCCGTGCTCACGTTCGAAGTCTTCGACCTCTCTCACGGGGACGCCATATCTCTCGAGCGCCTTCTCAAGGCTACCGATCGTGCCCTTTGGTTGCTCGTGATTCTTCACAATATGGCATTGAAGACCGTGCACTGTACGCCAGTCGATGCGAGCACAGCCATCGTGATTGCACCGCAAGTACATCTCAACTGCAGGGCCTGTGGGGTTGTCAGCGGTCCCTCCGATGCCATAAGACGTCCAGATGCCACGGTTGAGGCCGTCCACCCTTTCACAGTGATGGTGACGATTTGCGAACGCCTCGGACATCTGGTACGGATGGGTGGTCGAAGGGGTCCGTTTCGTGCTGGTCCCACTAGTAGGGGTGACAGCGGCGCTACCCATCGCTCCTGGGTACGGGTGGAAGCGATTGTTCTCCATCACGTTGTTCGTTTGACTCGGCGTTCTGTTGCCGTCCCCATCGTTCGGTGGCCTAGTCAGAGGGACATGGGAGGCTGGCGGCGTATCGGTCGTCCTAGCATTAATGGTGGCGAACCCCGAGGCAGGCGGGGGTGGCGGTGGGGCGTTGACGGAAGCAAAGCCAGATGAGGCGGTGGTGGGTGGTGGTGGTCGGGTATCGTATATTTGCCTGGGAGGGTTGGGGTTTACTGCTGGAGTTACAGGTGATTGGTTACTGGGGACCGTACTGGGAAATGCTCTCGAAAGAGGAGAGGCTGGCCGGCCTAGATGGCTGAATTGTATCCGATCAGAAGATGGCTGTGGAAGATGGCCCGGCCCATTGTTGGCTACCGTCGGAGAAGCATTGGTCGGGGTAGTGGAATAGGATGAGTGGTGGTATGGCCGTGGATATGAGGAGCTGTAATCCCGAGCAAAGGAATAAGACGGAGCCGGTGCAGGCGGCGGCAACGGGCCTTTGGTCGAGATAGGGAAGCTGGGTTGCGGTGAAGGCCTCGACTGAGATGGATTGATGGCATCCGGCTGGCCAGGGGGCCCAACCTGATGACGTTTCGGGGGAGGTGGTAGTGTTGAGAGCGCCGGTCCTGGCGGAGACATTGACGATGAAGAAATACTTCGGCCGCCTGGCTTTGGAGACTCATCGGGCGGCAATCCTCGTTTGAGCCGCTTCAGACGACGTCGAAGATTCTGAAAAGACATCAGCGTACATAAGCGAGATCGAGTGGTCAAGGACCTACGCCCTCTTCCTCTTCTAGCTCATGATCAAATTGGGAGAAAGCAGCATCTTCTCTCCGACGTCGGGCTTCGATTCTGGCGTCTCTACGTCGACGTGCCTCGATGATAGCAGCCCATTTCTGGTCTTGAAATTCACGACGGCGGCGGATTTTCTCATCCTTGCGACTGCGCTTGGCTCTGAGGAGGTCATACTTCTTGACGTTGTGGTCCTCGACGCGCTGCAGCTCGTCAAGCCGCGCCTGGACCGCGTCCGGTGATTCCAGAGCGTGCTTGGACGCCGGAGGAGGCAGAGGAATCGGCGCTGTCAGGGGACTGGCGAGCCTGTATTCATCCCCACCGCCTACCGAGACATCGCTGTCGGACGACTCGGGATCCATGGGATCAGGCATGGCTGAAGAATGGTATGGAGGTGGTTGATGATAACTTCTAGGCGGTGGTTGCTGGTATGGCGATTCCCATGACGAGCGCGGACGCTAAAACAGGTGATTAGTTACAGGTGCAATATGAAACAAAGAGAAAATCTAGTAGTCGAGGTTGACGAATCAGGGGGGCTAATGATAAGAATGATGATGGAAACTCCCTCGAGCATGTGGCGGGACGGTGGTGGGTGCAGAGAAAGGGGCAGTCCTGCAATGCCCGCAATCCGCAGTTATGACAGGCGGTCCATTTTCAGTCGGAGGCTTGGAAGCACCGATAACGAGATTGAAGTATGGTGGATGAGGTTGATTAGAACGCACGGTCCGGAAAGGGCAATAGACTGATGCAATGAGCCATTCGTGTAAGAATGCCAATAGCGTGCTAGGGAGGATGGAAATTACGCCCGCACAGACCGGTGCAGCTGAATAGTCCCGAATGGGAGCGAGGTTGTATTGGGACGCGGCCGCGATTGGGCGCAGGGCTTGTCTTGGGAGCTGCAAAGCGGAGTCGACGTCGCAGGTATGAATGGGCGCCAAGATGAGGAAGGCCACTTGAAGCGAGGTGGAGGTGGAGGCGGTGCGAGGCGTGAGGTGTGAGGTGCGAGGGTACGAGCTGCCCGTGGAGAGATGCCCAGTGCAGGTCAGCTGGGCTTTGCCCATCGTATCGCCTGAGGTCATTTGTCGCCAGACAGACCATGGGCGTGGCATTCATGTCTCTTCATGCCGCTATCTTGGGCATGTCTTCATAGCTCAATGTGTAGGGCGCCAGTCCGAATGTGGTCGTGTGAATAAGTGGTTTGACGTGATTGACACCCAGCCAAGCTGCCAGTCGCATAGTCGTCGGGTGCCCCAACTGAGTGCCGGGCAGCGGGTGAAGTTTGCATGTCCTTTCTCTCATGGTGGCTTTACAGATGTGCAGTGGTGAACAGAGAAGAGCATCGAAAAACAAGCCAACATACCTCGGGTCCGAAATCGTGAGAGACCTTGCGTGGCAGGTCGGATGGTGGCCGCGCATACATGGCTGAAAGGCGAATCAAAGATATGCGGCGAACTCGTAAAAGCGGTAAAAATAGAGCGCCAATGGGGCTACCCGCAAAATCAAATCTGGCGCTGGGTCATCGTCGACGGGTGAAGGGTGGTGAGACAAGGTTGACAAAATCTGGCGGTGCACAGTTCTGAGAGACTGACGGCGGTCACTGGCAGGGTGCGTGAAAGTGACAGGAAAAAAACAAGTCGGAGGTGAGAGAGGAATGAAAGAAAGCAGAGATGGGAAGGCACCGTCACCGGTACGCGCGAAGAGTGGCCTAAGTTAGAGTCGTATGAGTTATGCATTAATTGGGGAAGGTGCTATGATAGAAGGTTAACAACAAGCGAAGAGGCGTTCTAGAGGCGATGCGGCCGCCGAATGGTTCACAGCTGCGACCAACGAGGCGCAAAGTGTAGAGAAGACGTGGACACACTCCTCGGCACGGGCAAGGAGAAAGCAGGAAAGCGCAGCTGCCGTTGCGAGAATGGACTGTGTAGGAAGCGGCTTCTCGCTTGAGCCTGTGTGGCACCATCTTGACTATCAAGAGGGCCAGTGTCCAATGGACGAATCGCCCAATAGTGAATACGAAGCACAAGACACGACCCAGTACCGCTACAGGGGCATCCACGCCCTCGTCCGGAAGCGGGTGGATTGAAAAGGGCAGCGATTGACGAGATTGAGTTGGATCGTCCACCGTAATCTTGATCATGCCAAGTGGATACCGTGGGTGCGTGGATAGCGTGGATAGCGTGGATAAATATGTACAGTCACTTAGCTCGCACCGCAGCGTCGACAGCCTGACGGGGCCGGATACGATACTGGGTGAAGTTTGCAGCTGGTGTTGCTGGGTATTTGGGGCGGAGAATGTCCGCCCGTGGACAGATCCTTCTCCCCCTTGATGGCGCTTCCGTACTCGCACGAGTACGACGTGCGCTGGAGGAATAGCTCGATCGGGAAGTTGCAGCTGCAGAGGAGCCGTTGCGACGTTCGTGGAGGAAGCCAGTCCACTTGCTGCCTGGTTGTTTCAGTATACAGACGCTCGGACGCTTCCGAAGCAGCCTGGAGGCGCCGCGGATTCCTGATCAAGATTACGGAGTACCTGGCTGTGGCCTTATCCCTTGGCCTCTGAGGAAGGCCGTGTGACAGGGACGCCCCGCGCACGCCTCCTCGCATCATAGACGAAGGCGGGACGCGATAGGGAGTGGTACAGGAGGACGGCGTACGGAGTACTCGTAATGCACAGGCTGGCTGCGGTCGCCTGCGGAGTGCATAACCACTCGGCCGACCACCTGATAGGCGCATAGTATACACCTGGCGTCGCCGAAGCGGCCTGGGGGGCAAGGGGCCTGGATTCGATTACATCAATAATTCGCATCGGACCCTCTAAGTGTTGGTTGCCCGTTTACACTTCCTGCTCACTAGCCTCGTATAGCCGTCCGGTAGGCGAAAAGCCCCGCGCCCGCAGTGCGTGCCTACCAGGTTATTTTCTCATGGCCTTTTTACGCCGTCCGAGCCGCTAATTTCACAGTGTTTGGTATGATTTCCTCCTGATTATGCGAACCTTTTGCCCGCTACGTGATACGAATCGAATTCTCTTGTCCGCAACACCGGCTGCAACCAGGACATAGTGCCGATTACTCAATCTCCATCTGCAGCTTATACCACGTCCTTATACGCGTGGACGATGCTTGTTAAGGTAATGGCTCTGGTTGCTCAGCCAGAGTATTAGATGACGCATCTCCACCGTCCCAAGCCGAAACTGCTCTCGCTGCCAGGCGTGCAGTCAATATCACGTCCCCTACGGAGGCTCCGGAGACCCCCTGATGCTGTTTTCTTATTGCAGTACCGTTTCAGGGAGTTTTGACTTCATCCTGCCATCCTACTCCGCAACCCATACTCCGTCCTTGCACCTAATATGGCAACATATACGGGAATCTCGACAAAGATGGAGCGTCTCACTCTTTCCGCCTCCCTAATCGGTTCTTGAATCATTGACCCTTTCGGCTGCGTTGAGCCTCCCTCCACATCATCTTGCGAGCAGAGCCGCCTCGTACACCGACCCTTGCGTCTTGATCGTGCAGAAGCAGTGCCGCGGTGAACATAGAATTAGGGCTCTTCCGGAGGCTATTTCGAAGTGATCTGCGTGCGTACTCCCCTTTTAAAAGCCCCCCCCTTGTTGTCAGCACTCACTGCACTGTCTCCACTATTCCATCCTCGAGTAAGCCGTCCCAGTAGTGGCTAGGTCCGGGAACAGCCATACACAGTACAGGTCTACCTGGTCATACTGCCAGAAAGTGCTGCATTGGGTATATGCACACTGTAAGGAGGAGGAAACACCGATACAATTCCTCGGTGATTGACAAACTTGTCTTAAGCTATACCGCCAAATGGACCAATCAAACTGCTCGCATTCCGAGGACGAGTAGCATCCTTCTATGCAAGGAACACGGGAGAGCGGCCGCAGTCATATCCATCTTGTAGCAAGCTGTAACATGTCATGATTTGCTGATGCAGAGCAGAACTTGAGTAGAGATTTGCTTTTCTATTTTCACACTCGAGGCACACTCGCCCACGCCAGTGAGCAGGTCAAGTATACCCACTTATCCATCTACATATTACACCTCGGCTTCTTTCGTCCTTGACAAGACACCTTTGCTCAATCAACCGCTGTTGCAGTCGTCCTTTTGCTGCACGAACTTCGCTGAGATGATGTGTCATGGTCGTGGTAGATCCTCCGCTCCCACCACTCGTCCATTCTAACATGACCAGCAATGCTTTTCCCCATCGTGGCGAGTAAGCATTTGTCCTCACCCAAAATAGACAAAGTAGAACACAGAGAGAGAAGCCTGCCAGTCACGATCCGAAAATTCCCCGGATGGTCGTCATCCTCCGAACCAGCAGTGAGAAGTTGAGTACAGGGATATCATTAAAATACAAGTCGCATAAGACGCTTTTCGACCTTAAGGCTTCTGCTCACCACCTTGCGCGCCAGCTTCACCACCGGGGGGAGGAGTCTGTGATGACTCTTCACGAGCCTTGTGCATCTTGTCGAAGAGGGTGAGAGCGGATGTTTGGAGCTCATCGATCTTGGCCTTCATCTCCTCGGCGGTGGCAGTGCCCTCGCCAGCCTGGTTCTTGGCGACGTATTCACGTAGAGAGGCAATCTTCTCCTTGATGGTATCTGCCTCAGTCTTGTCGAGCTTGTCTTCAAATTCCTTGAGCGCCTTCTCAGTGTCATTGAGAACACTGTCGGCACGGTTGGCGGCTTCGATAGCGGCCTTTCGCTCCTTATCTTGAGCACCGTACTTCTCAGCGTCATTCACCATGTTTTCAATTTCAGCATCCGAGAGACCTGAGCCAGAGGCAATGGTAATAGACTGATCCTTGTTGGTGGACTTGTCCTTGGCGTGGACGTGCACGATCGAATCGGCGTCGATGTCGAAGGTGACCTCAATCTGAGGCACGCCGCGGTGCGCAGGTGGAATGCCAACTAGCTGGAAGTTACCAAGCAGCTTGTTGTCGCGCACAAGCTCGCGCTCGCCCTGATAGACCTTGATCTCGACGGCGGTCTGGAAATCGGCAGCAGTGGAGAAGATTTGCGACTTCTTGGTGGGGATGGTGGTGTTGCGGTTGATCAGGCGAGTGAAGACGCCGCCGAGGGTCTCGATACCGAGCGAAAGAGGGGTGACGTCGAGGAGTAATACGTCCATAACCTCTCCAGCAAGGACGGCACCCTGGATGGCGGCACCGATGGCGACAGCTTCATCGGGGTTGACCGACTTCGCGGGATCGCGGTTGAAGATGCTCTTGACCGACTCTGTAACCTTCGGCATACGAGTCATACCGCCAACGAGGATGATCTCCTGAATGTCCTTGGCTTGCAGGTTGGCATCTTTCAACGCCTTGCGGACGGGCTCAATGGTCTTGGAGATGAGAGGGTCAACCATTTGCTCGAGTTGTGCGCGGGTCATCTTGATGTTGATGTGCTTGGGGCCGGACGCATCTGCGGTAATGAAGGGCAGATTGATGTCAGTCTGGATAGACGATGACAGCTCAATCTTGGCCTTCTCAGCAGCCTCACGAATACGCTGGATAGCCATTCGGTCATTCGATAGATCAAGGCCTGATTCCTTCTTGAATTGCTGAACGATGTGGCGAACAAGAGTGATGTCGAAGTCCTCGCCACCCAGGTGGGTATCACCGTTGGTAGACTTGACTTCGAAAACACCTTTCTGGATCTCAAGCACTGAGATATCGAAGGTACCACCACCAAGGTCATAGACTGCGATCACGCGATCATCTTCCTTTTCCAGACCGTAGGCAAGCGCGGCTGCGGTGGGTTCGTTGACGACCCGAAGAACGTTCAAGCCAGCAATCTGACCGGCGTCTTTTGTAGCTTGTCGCTGCATATCGTTGAAGTAGGCAGGGACGGTGACCACGGCATTCTTAACGGGCTTGCCGAGATATGCTTCGGCAGTCTCCTTCATCTTGGACAGCACCATACCACCAATTTGGGAAGGCGAATATTTGTCGCCTCGCGCTTCCAGCCACGCGTCGCCATTTGTATGTTGGACAATCTTGTAAGGGACTTCTTTGATGTCGCGCTGAACCTCAGGATCTGAGAATTTTCGTCCGATGAGACGTTTGGTTGCGAAGAGAGTGTTTTCGGGGTTGACAACTGCTTGTCGCTTGGCGGCGACGCCAACTAGACGTTCGCCACCTTCGGTAAAGGCAACAACTGACGGTGTTGTTCGGGTACCCTCAGCGTTCTCTATTATCTTTGGGGTCTTGCCTTCCATGATGGCGACGGCTGAATTCGTTGTGCCCAAGTCGATGCCAATGACTTGGCCCTTGACCTTCTCAGTCGACTCGGGTGCGTCGGTGGAGGCATATCGTGAGATTATGGAGGAGCGAGGTGCTCGAATCTGTGAGAGGCGAGAAAGGGGAGTGGCTCGAGGAAGCTAGTGTACTGGTTAGGAAGTTCAAGGGGAAGAGGTGGAACGAGACCTACAGCTCTTGAGAACTTTGATGCAATCATGATTGCTCAAATTGAATAAAGTACACGGCGAAGAAGGAAGTGATACAAGACGGCACACGAGTACAAGAAGTACAGACGTGAAGGGTGGGATTGAGAATGGAGAAGTCGGAGAATGGGATGAAGAGTAGATGAGCTCAGGACGCAATGAAGGACGCAATGGAAGATTTTCTCGCAGAATCTCGAGGAACAATTCGCGCCGCGGTTGACCTGCTGTTTTGGGCGTCACAGCCTCGTCGGGGAGCACTGCTCAGCCTTGTCTGCGGATGGTATTCCAGTGCGCTGAGTTCAATGTCACGGATCGTGTAATGAGAGAGGCTACAGCCAGCCCAGAGTTTCATTGATGCACAGAAGGGAATTGACGATTATTACCACCATTGACATCTACATCCATTGCTGTGACAAGTCCTGTGATTACTCGCCGCCATCCTCTACCCACTCCGCTCCCCTCGTCCTCGTCTTCCTCTCTCGCCGAGAGATGAGTCTCAAATCCTAGGCCGCTCAGCCCTCGTCGCGCCATGACCAAAGCTAATCGCGAACTATGGCTTACTCCTACCGAGAAACTGGCTACGCATCATAAATTCTACCCTACAAAAATTCAGGTCGCCCATCACCAGTTGCGTCATCTCATCAGCTCCGCCGAGAGAGACCTGATCTACTACGTATCATTTAGGGATGTCTACGTTCTCGACCTTGCAAGCCACCAGAACTCGCTCATAGCGACCGTCCCCTTCGACACGAGATGCCTGACTGCCGGCCTAGGCTGGGTCTGCGTAGGCGGAGAACAAAACGGAGACTGCGCCTTCATCAAGGTCGAGAAGGATGAGCATGATCGACCGATATGCTTTGGCCATGACTTCAATCACGACCTGCTCGGAGGAGAAATAGTGAACTCGATGAGTATCCATACCATCTTGAACGATGGCAAGACACCAGATGAACCCATTGTCCTCATCAGCAACAATGACAAGACGGTCAAAATGTATTCACTTGCGCAGAGACAAGTGCTGACCACCCTGCCTCACACCGTGCCTATGAACTTCGCGGCAATGTCACCAGATTCCAGTATCATTGCTGCTGTCGGCGACTCAGACCGCGTGTACTTCTACGCACGCCGGTTGTACCAGGAGCCTGATCTCATTGACGGCTCTTCCGGACGTTATGCCAAATATGAGTGGGATATGCTTGCAGATCCTCAAGTACCGACGGGCGATCCTGTCTATGATGATTACAGCTTTGCAGTCACATTCTCACCTTCCGGACACCTGTGTGCTGCCTCATCGCAAGGCGGGTCAATTTCCATCTTCGACCTGCAACATTTGCGCAACAATGAGGATCGTGGAGAATCATCTGTAATCTGTACCTTCAGATCATCACGAGCTGCTCTGTACGGATGTGTCAGGGCCATGACCTTTTCTCCCGCACCATGGGATCTCCTGGTCTGGGCAGAAGATCACGGAAGAATTGGTGTAGCGGACGTGAGGCGGGCCTGTGTGCGGCGACAGATACTAGAGCTCGACCCTCGGAAAGCCGAAGAAATTAAGCTTGAGGATGGGACACCTATGTCGTACCGCAATATTAGTCACAAGGAGAAAATCAAACAGCAGCATCTCACTCGGTTAAGGGCCATGCGCGGCTTATCTTCAACAAGAGAATTAGATGGAGAACTCAGTATAGATGATCTCCCGACTGAATCTGCCAGACGTTACAGTCGACAAGATTTGATCAGCTATCGAGGCTTGGATATGGATGCCCGAGAACGATCAGTCACTGAAGCCCTCGAAACGACAATGGACGACGTCGAACAGCCCCCACCACGCCCATACAGTATAAATTATGCTTCTTCTCCACGCTGGTTTGCCAGTCGAATACCATCCACTGCCTCCCCACTATCACCGGATGTGGGACGGTCAACCAGTTCTCAAGTTCATCCCCCGCGGAGAAGGTCCTCAGTGGTGCTATCAGAGTCAACTGGAAATGCAGGTCGATATCTTGATGTCAGTGACGGTCGCAGAGCCAGAATATCCGCCTCTCCAGGACGCATAGGTGATGATGATGATGATTTACCAGTGACGTCCACAGACGATTTGACTCCGTTTGCGCCTGGCTCAACATCGCAACCGATGCCCTCCGATATTCCACCTAACGATCCCTCGGATAACATTCACACCACACTGGAAGCAGCGAGAGACACCAATAATGGCCCGCGTGTGGATCTCGCTAGGATCGAAGCCGCCCTGGAAGCTGAGCGAGAACTGGGTAATCGGCTTGAACGGCAGCTAGCTGACGAAAGACAACTGTCGCTCCTGCTTAGAAGGCAGCTTGACACACAACAGCGTTTGCTTGTGGAAAACTCCAATCAGCTGGAGCGTCTTCGTGCGGCTGCAAGAGAGACAAACGCCCGTGTTGAGGCGTCACTCGAGCGGGTTCTGCAGAGACAACTCGCACATGAGCAACACTTCTTGAACCAGCGAGCAGAAGAGTTGCGAAGCGAGTTGAGAACTGGTACAGATTACTCGCGAAGACTGGAGACGGAAAGAGATAGAATCTTGACCGGTGACCCAGCTAGTAGCACCAACAATCCCACCTCAGCTTGGACAACGACGCTACCCACCACCAGTGTTCGACCGTCAGGCAACACCAATGTGCTCACAGACTACATTGAAACCCGCCGTGAACGGGTGGCGCATATTGAGAATCTGCAACGACAAGTCCGTCGAGCAGAGTCACGGGTCGCACTGGCCGCGATTGATATGCAGGCTCTCGAGAACGCCATCCGAAGAGAAATGGACGCCGAAGAGACGACTCGCCCGCGCACTCGGAATGCTACAGAAGCTCACCCACCACAGCCTGTCACCGTTGCCAACGACTCCGCCAGGCTCACCACCGCACCTCCGCGCACGGCCTCACGAGAACCCGAACTCATCAACCGTCCTTCAGTCAGCAACCCCAGTGCCCAACAAAGACGAGATTCTCCAAACATTGTTGATCCTAGCCCCCGCGGCCTTGCTGTCGCCCGTCAGGCCGACTTCGTGCGCGTGTCAGGGCTCACTGGTCGCGTGCCCGACGCGGATATGCGCCTCGCTCGGATGATGTTCCTAAGCGGCATGTCGGGCAACCGCTCGCTTGATGCGAATGGCAACTGGATGCCGCCTGGTGCCGGGGCGGCGTTGCATCGGATTCTGGGCGCTGGAGCGTCTGGGAGTCGAGGCGCCGCAACAGCGGCAGGTGGCGTGGACGTCGACGTAGCCAACCCCGAGCTAGGCACTACTGGAATTGGATTCAGTCCGGATGGGCAGTTCTTGTAGGTGCTTGTGATTCCAAGGGATGAGAACAACTGTACTAATGATATTGACCCAGGTATGCCGGGACCGAGGAAGGCATCTTTGAGATCAAGGTCAACCTGCGTGACAGGATGGTCTTTCCTGCGTTGGAGGTGAGATGAGATGAAGAGTAATTTCCAAACGTTCTGGCTGACCGCCTCACCTTGAACTCACTGTCGATATCGCCTTTTGGTTACCGGCGCATGGGCGTGAGATCCGCGGCTGTCTTCACCTAACCCCTGACACGGACCTTCTATTCGGCGTCCCTGTGGGCTCCTGGTCGGTGCCATAAAAGCCCTGATGTGACGACACGAATGGTGCCCGATACATCACGATCCAGGAGTGATGACTGACGAGAAAAGCTGATGGAGGAGCGACGGAGAAATGGCAGTTGTGCTGCTTAGCCTCCACGTCCCTTGCGGATGGCGATTATGATGGACCTGACGACTGGCGATTGGCGATTTGGCAAACTGGGCAGCTGGCGTGTATGTTCCTGTATTCATACTTCTTTTCACATACATCTTCGTGGCTTCACCCATGTCTTCCCTCCACCCCCCCTTTTTGCAGTCAATCTGTAAGAGTGAGGACGGTCAGTTGCGGTGTCCGGCGGCCCTTGCACAAAGATCGAGAAAAGTCAAAGCGGGCCCGTTTCGTCCCTGATGAATTGTATACACGTGGATGACCACAAGTTGCCCCATCGAATGTATACGTAAACCGTACATGATGCTTGTGGGAGCGTGAGGGGATAAGACAATCCATCCGCGCTCACGGCTCGATTATTTTCTACCAGTTGACTGGATATCCTACAGTTTGCGTCTCGCTTGCAATAATGTCTACCGCTTGATTCACGCAGCAGAGTGACTGACCGTGGGGATTTTGCCCTCGCCCTCGCCCTCACCCGCCTCTTCAACCAGTTGTGCTTCACCGTCACCGTCGCCCTCCAACAACACCATGCCCTTCTCGCTGGAGATCAACTCGTCCAACCCCTTGGTCTTGACCTGCATGACCCTGCACAACGTGTACTTGTGCTTACTCTTGACGATCTTCCGGTGCCGATTGCGCCGCTTCTTCTTCTCCTTGAACTCCATCGGCTGCGTCTCAATGCCCATGACTCGGACCCTGCACTCGAAGAGCCTCTCGTCCAAGTAATTGGGCTCGCCGGTGCGCTTGGCGTCGTAGCTCTCCGTGCTCGACGTCCCGGCTTTGAGCGTGAAGTCCCGACTGCCCAGGATGCTGGCGCGGTTGAACCGCAGGATATCGCCTGGGGAGACGTTTTTCATGTGGAAGGGCAAGCGCAGGGTGTCCCCCTCCGTCAGGAGATAAGGGAACCGATGGATGTGCGCGACTATGTAGTGCGGCTTTTGGGCGTGGAGCTTCGGCAGCAGGGTCTGCACCGAGCGCGAGAGCACGAGTGGTCTCGACAATAGGGACGTGGTGCTTGACGGGACGGTCGTCGTCGGCTTCGTCGTGGAGAGTGACGAGCCTGTCTGGTCGGTCGGGTTGGAGAGATATGTGGGTGGAATGTCAGGCTGTGTGTTTTGAAACTGTGAGATCGGAGTCGTTGCGGATTGTTGGCTCGTTGCCTGATGGAGCTGCGCGTGGAAGCGGAAGGGAAGGAGGAACGTTGGCGGCGTCCATGAGGCCGAGGTGTGCTTGGGAGAAATGTTCAATGCGCTTTGGACAATTGTGCGCGACGAGACGTGGTGAGAGGTCGGCCTCCGGTGCTGCTGTAAAGCTCTGGCAGAGCAGTTAGGGTACGGTTCAAGCGTGCATGGCACGGGCTGTCATCTACTCACAATCTAGGGCGCGAAGGTGCCTTCGAAGGCATGGAGTCAAAGATGCATTTTATCGTACGCCCACAGAGGCGACACATTCTGTCCACAGCCAGGCCAGGCCAGGCCAGTCTCGGAGGATGGTGGTTAGACGGCGTTCACAATAGCATCGAGCCGCAAAAGCGCCGGTTGCTCAGTCAAGTCATGGGATTGGCTTTATCGTCGTAATGCTGGGTGTGGAATTTCGAGCTGTGCTCATACGAGCCATTGTACGGAGAAGTTGGGATGAGATGGAGCACGTGACTGGGGGAGAAGTCTCGGTTCGGATCAATTTTGACCCGGATCCGGATTTCTTCACGGAGCATGTAATTATCAGTCTTCAGTACCTTATTTTCTGCTTCCTCTGACAATGGTACGAGCACTGGACGAGTGTCTAGAGTCAACCTCGATGCATGCTGTGACTGCTACTACTCGTACATCTACCTGTGAGTCACTTCGCACTGGCTTCCACATCCGACCCTGCTGGCGCCTTTTTGGATTCCACGCTCGCCTCGACATGGTCCGTCATTAACTCCTTGACGTGCTTGATGAACCATACAGCGACAAGAGCCAGGGCTACGAAGGGAATGACACTGGCCCACGCCAGTCGGTAAGCCCTCGCGTATGCCGAGTGACTCGCATGCAGGGCCTGCTCCAGGATCGTGCTGTTGATGCCGGCCACACCGTCGAAGCCTTCCCCTGCTCCTATCGCCTCCACCAGATCTGGTACCGAGCTTGCGGGTAGGCCTGCATTTGTCGCTGCCTCTCCAACATCACGTGCAAGGGTGGCGTCGATCTTACCGTTGACGATGGCGTCAAGGACGGCCGAGCCGAAAGCACCGCCGATGGCGCGGGCAGACAAGGCGAAGCCCGAAGCCGTTGCGATGAAGGCGTGTGGTGCAGCGAATTGGACCAGAGCAAGGATCAGAGTGAGAGGCCCTGACTGTCCTATGCCTGCGAGCACGGCAAAGGCGTATTGGGCCCGGTCCTCTGACGGTGTGACGGTCGCATAGCAGATGCAGACGATGAGGAAAATGCCGTAGGTGAGTAACAGGGGGTTCTTGAGATCCTTGAACTTTGTCGAATAAAGCCTATCATCGCCCGTGGTCAGCCAAGAGAAGTTCTCTGTACCGTCAATCACAGGGGCCCGCCTACACCATGGGGATTGAGAAGCAGATGGCCGGAAGCTGGTAGGCCAGTTGGCGAATGGCAATCTGCCACGACGTCGACTCCCACCCGAGGTTGAGTATGACCTGTGGAGTCACAGAATTGACCGCGCTGAAGAAAATCCATCTGGTCCACATTAGCTGACGCTCTGGACATGTGGAAGAGGACGAACCCTTCAACGGCGAATGCGAAGACCGCTAGCGGAAAGTTGTATCCTTTCTTGAACATGACCTATACCAGCATCAGCATCGTGAGCGTGGCTGCGACCAGGAAGTAAATCTCACATGCGCAACAATGCCATCTGATCGTCCCTTCCACTCTATATGCAAATTAGCTGTCGAAGTCCAATCGGCAGCTTTTCTTACCATAGAATCCAAAGAATATCAGCAGAACGATGCCGACGACCAGCGGAGCAATGACATGGGCATCGCGCCACGGATAGGTGCCACCAGTCCAGTCGAGTGCCAGGATGATCAGAGTCGCGCCACCGATGAACAAGATGGCACCGACGGGATCCAGGGACCAGAGATACTCCGCTACCTTCATCTTTGGGTAATCCGACCGTCTAGGTGGGTGATAGAATGCCAGGAGCATAAGGACAGTGGCGCCGTGGAAGGCAGCTTGCATCCAGAAGATGTTCCTCCACCCACCCTTGTCAGCGTTTGTCACAGCTCCAGCACCGAGTTGTCCGACGCTGTCGAGCCGTGTAAGCAAATGTTCGATCCCGCCAAAGTACGGTAAACTTACAGCCCTCCAAAAGCGCCTCCGAGGAAATTGGCCCCGTTGGCGATTGCGCGGTATTTCAACGGCAGGACTTCTGCGGGGATGGCCACGATGATCCCAAGAGATGAGAGCCCAACTCCTATCAAAATACCTCCGCCGATCAGCGTGTTCATGGATTCTGCCCTTGCGGACACAATAGACCCAACGAAGGCAACGGTGAGCTGGAAGGACGCGATGTATTTCCGATCGATCACGTCCGACAGACGCCCTACGATCGGGCACAGCACGCTTTGCACGAGGAGCGGGCCCTGTATCTGAATCAATGGGAGCCCATGGAGACGGAGACGACGGTAACGTACCTGGATGATCCATCCAGCAAGTCCCGGTTCCCCAATGTCGCGGATGATGAAGGCGATGACCGAGCCTGCAGCCACGACCACAAAGACCAAGGTCAAGTTTCTGCTCGCCGTTATCAAAACCCCACGCGAGAGGGCGATGGAACTTGATCCTTACCCGAACATGGTGACGAGAACAACGAGCCATGATCTCCATCCGAGTGGCGCATGCGCAACATCGAGGTGGGAATCCGTCCGAGCAATGGCAGCGTTGACTTCTTTGACGTGCTCGACCGTTGTTTCGTGGTGCTCACCTGTTGGTTTCTCCATGGTATGAGCCGGCACCACCTGTTCATGGTTTCTGTTTGCCTGGGTCTCAGTCATCGTGGTCACGTAGTCGAGTGCTCGGCAGATATCTCGGAGTTGTGGATATGGATGAGACTCGACATCCGAACATGGAGGTTACTGGTCTGATATGCTTCTGCGGTTTCAGCTCACCACGTGAGACGTCCCGTGCGCATTGTCCATCCATCGGCAGTCCTTTCGTCGACACTCACTGCCGTCGTCTTCCCCGCGTCGATGATTTGTGATTTCCGAACACGGAGAGTGACCGAGGAACGCCTGTCCCGACTTACCCCCTGGAGCACTTGTACCACGGCAGTGAGGTTGGACGTGAAGTCGCTCCATGGTTGGCGGCACAAAACCACCTTGAACGGGCAACAAGCACGATCCTTGCGCTATATGGAATGCCAAGACGGGACCATGGGCGACGGACGACATGCACGTTGTTGTACACGGCTAGTCGGCATGCAGGCGATAGGTACATCCTGCGTGAACCTGGAGCAGAGCGGGGAGTTTCCCCAGGTCGTTCCCCGCTTGAATGGAGGTCGGCAGTTGAAGAACTTGGGGGAGATACAAGCCTAGGGAAAGTCTGCATTCCCGGGTCAGCATAAATACAATTGTTCCGAGGGCTTACAGGTAAGCGGACTCAAGTTGCGTTGGCTTGCAGGAGAGGCAGAGCTTGGACATTTCAGACAAGCATTTAAACGAACCCGTCCCTGTTAGGGGTATCCAAGCCTTGGCCCAAGCTTGATTCAAAGCTTGCCGTCACTGAAAGCAGCATGGCGGTCTCGGCGCCCTTGATCCTCCAGGCCGTGTCCCCTCTGTACCTGCTTGCCGGGTTCCTACTGAGCACGGTGGTCTACCTCTTCGTACAAAGCAAGAGAGCCAAGCTTGATCACATTCCGGGCCCGGTGCTGGCAAAGTACTCGAACATCTGGAGGGGCTATCGAGCATGGAGACTCAACCACCACACGGAAGGAGTGAACAACTACCAGATCCAAATGATCGGTCAATATGGAGACGTCGTTAGGATCGGCCCAAAGCACGTTCTTGTCTATGATCCCGAGGCGATCGACACGATATATGGCTTTCGGGAGCGACTGGACAAGGTAAGCTTGGTGCCTCCGAGTGGTTTTGAGGCCTCTCAGCGGGGATACTGTGCAACTTGGCGCTGACTGGCAATAGGGTCCGGGGTATAAGGTCTTCGTCATGACTGGTAAGTTCACTGCAGAAATATTGAGGTCATGCTTGTGCTCACCGTAAATAGGCACTGATCAGACTGCACTGGTCAGCATCAAGGACGAGAAAACGCACGGAATGTACAGGCGACCCATTGCCCACGCGTATTCATTGTCATCCTTGAAAGGATACGAGCCATACATCGACCAGATGATCGAGAAGTTGATAGGTGAGCTCGACAAGCACGACGCCGACGGGACACCGATCAACATGACACGCTGGTTGCAATATTGTGAGTTCACCTGGATCGTCTGGTCTTGATCCACAATGACTTACCGAATTGCAGGGGCCTTCGATGTAATGTCC
Organism: Cladophialophora carrionii CBS 160.54; assembly: GCF_000365165.1. NCBI lineage: Eukaryota > Fungi > Ascomycota > Eurotiomycetes > Chaetothyriales > Herpotrichiellaceae > Cladophialophora > Cladophialophora carrionii. The sequence continues at coordinate 219,772 of NW_008481832.1, forward strand.
AAGATCTCGTTTGGCGAGCCCATCGGTTTTCTCGACCACGGCGACGACTTCAATGGCATGATTCAGGCCCAGAGAGAGAACTTCCGGTACATCAGCGTCGCCAATAACTTTCCATTCCTCGACACCCTGACGAAGCGCAATCCGCTATTGAAGCTGTTCAAAAAGAAGCCGTAAGTCATCCTCGGCAGCAGAGCACAACGGTCAACTCAGACGAGGCGAAGCCGCCGCTGTCCCGCATCGTTCAGCTGTGTTTTCTACCCTCCCCTGGCATGGCTTCACACCTGAGATCGATTTCTGATGCCGCTGCAGGAGCATGTTCTTCACGTTCGCGAGGCGTGTGGTCAACGAGCGGCTCGCACGAGCGGCCAAAGACCCCGAGTCCCAATCCCCGGGCGGCCGTCACGAAGACCTCCTGGGCAGCTTCATCGCCGCGAGGAAATCATACCCGCTCATGACGGACATTCGCATCACGCACATCACGGCCACCAACGTGCTCGCGGGGGCCAACAACAGCGCCCGCGCCATGGACGCAACCATCCACTGGTTGACGGCACACCCGGAGGCCCAGGAACGACTGTACAGCGAGATCAAGAGCGTCAACATGGCCGCCATGAAGGAGGCCGAGACCGAGGGCCCCGCCGCGCTGGAACTCGCGCTGAAGATGCCCTATCTCGACGCCGTGATCCAGGAGTCGTACCGCCAGTTCGGCGCCCCGGCCAACAACCTCGAGCGCCTCGTCGGTCCGGCCGGCCTCACTCTTCCCAACGGCGTGCACCTGCCTCCCGGGACCGTGGTCTGCATGAACGCCGCGTCCATGTCCATGTTGCCTGATGTCTTTGGCCAGGATGCTCGCGTCTTCAACCCGGACCGGTGGATGCAGCAGCGCGGCGAGAGTGACGAGGCGTTCCACGAACGTCGGTGGCGGATGCAGCGCGCCATGATCGTCTTTGGGCACGGCAGTCGGAGCTGTATCGGGAAGAACATCGTCCAGTTGGAGTTGTATAAGATTTGGGCCACCCTCTTGAGGATCTACAAGGTGAGTGCAGTGTACCGTGTCCAGTTGTTTGATCGTGAATCTGTGCCATGTTCGCCCGAGGTGACGTGATAAGTGCTGACGAGTGTGGCAGTTTGAACCTGCTCGCGTGCAGCTCCACCAGGTCATGACGATTCCTCGACGGCGAGAAAAGAAAGGTGGTAAGGCGGTGGAGATTTGATGCCTGAGGTCTCTTTGGAGGGAGAGAGGGGTGGCGGTTAGAGAGCCTATTAAGCAGACAGCGACTTCATAGCGACTTCGATTAGACATGATGCGGATGGGTGTGCTCTTCGAGTTCCTCAACTCGATACACGCTGGATGATCAGTCAGGATTGGACCTAATTATTTGAAAGGGGATGGGGCCACTGGACTAGAACATGGCAGTTAAGATAGAGGTCAATTCCCAGCGATATACACTCCCCCTTCTGGCCAGCAGTGTTCTTCGTCCTTGACATTCGCACCCGTGCATCTGCTACAGACAACCAGCCATGGGAAGTCGACCGACATGAGCTCCCCTCCCTACGCAGCCATGCTTCCCACCATCACTGCGGCGTCAACATTTCGTCGGCGATCTCGACCAATCCCTTGGCTTGCCGTCCCAGCACCCGGGACAAGATGGGGTCCACGACTTCGCCCTCGCCCCTGGCCAGACCTTCCCACCACCCTCCCCAGTTGTTCTCCAGCCAGTCAAAGGACTCGGGCGGGACGGTGTGATGGTCCTTGTGCCATTTCACGGCCTCGTCTCGCCCCACGAGACGGAGGTCGACCTTGCGTCCGGTCCTCTCCTCGACCAGCTTCGCGATCTCGCCGATTGACGTGGCTCGCGGACCCGTGAGTCGCAGGGTCTGGTTGACGTACCTGGTGTAGTCGGCGAGTATGAGCGCGTTGCCCTCGGCGAGGTCATCGATGTCGACCCACGCGATGGCGGCGTCGTTGGGGATGACCCACTCCAACGGTGCGGTGTCGCCCTTCTTGAACAGCACCTGTCCCTTCTTCCACATGCCGTAGCGGAAGTCGGCGTAGTATCCCCAGATCTGGGCGTACAGGCCCTCGCGGAGCACGATGTAATCCATCCCGCACTGCTGGTGCATCAGATACTTGACCGTGTGGACGTGGCCCTGCTGGATGCCGATGACGCTGTCCAGGCCCGTCTCCCCGCCGAACATCATACTGGTGTAGACGACCGTCTTGACGCCCACGGCTCGAGCACTCTCGATGGCGTTCTTGTGGTACTCGACGCGTTGCGTCCCCGGGTCGTTGTGCGACACCAGGAACAGGACGTCCCCGCCGGTGAAGGCGGCTTTCAGTGACTCACGGTCGGTGTAGTCGCCACGGCGGACTTCGAGGCCATATTGCTTCGCGATGGATGGGACGCGGTCCGGGTTCGTGGCCGAGATGATCAGATCCGTGGGTGGGATCAGCTTCTTCTCAAGGATGTGCGTCAGGACGCGAGACCCCAGGCGGCCGCTCGTACCGGTGAGAATGTATCGGGTCATTCTGACGGATAGAAAACCAGACGAGGTCGATTGGGGGAGGTTCAATACCGTGCGGGTTGCTTCTTCAACTTATATCACTGGCGCTGGCCAGAATGGCAGCGTCAATCAAATAATCGCCGCGGACAGCCGTCGCAGAAGAGTAGGTGCTATTGCCCTTCTCGTCAGGCTGTGTTTGAGGCATTATTAATGCCGCTCCAATCCACGCGGCGTTGCTAAGCACCATTTCAGCCGTATCGTGCGTGTTGCAGAGGGATGTTCGACGGGATTAGGTGGTCCATGGTACGCCCTGAGATCAATGCATCGCCAAGTGCATGATGTAGCTCACGTCTTGTGCGAGACTTGTTGTGCCGACAAATCAGACGCCGCGATGGCACGAGGCATTAGTAGGTGTTATAACCCAAACGGGCTGACGGACCAGATAAGGAACAGGGTGACAGGAGGGTACATGCTGTACTGTATGTACCTGCATGGTCGCTGACTCAGGGGCATCATCCACAATAGTCGCACACGCTCCACTGGCCGCGGTGGCGGCTGGTGTAGGACATGGGCAAAGTCGTTACTCCTCTTTTGCGGAATCCATAACTCACTGGGAGCAGCGTATTGGAGCCAGCACTTGTTCTTCGAGTACAGACGCTGGGGTCGTCAGGGGACGCTGCCGCCTCTCTCTTTGACAAAGCTTCATGCTTTCTCATATTCCGCTACCGGCGCCCTCGAATACCCAGCAGGAAGGAAGACATAGTTGGCCTCCTCTGGTTTCGCGAAAATGTGTACACGTCGTCTAAAGGCAAGCCGAGACTGCCACGGCGGAAGCGGGATGTTAGTTTACGAAATGAAAGTCGACTCAGCAGCTGTAGTCTCTAGCAGGCTATCGTACCTCTCCCGGCACGCATCTGGCCTCGGGTTCTGGCTGGAATGTGACCAACATACTCGTGCATGTTGGTTCAGCACATGAAGTTTATAATATCCTCTTCTCAATCCCTGGGGTCCCGAATGCATCGGGATAGGCTTGGAAGGAAAGTAACCAGAGGGCCAGTCAGTAGGCCAATTTACGAGCGAATCGCTGGAGGAGACGACATGGATGGTGCCGGTAGGGGACTGTTCTTTGTATGGGCCATCATGGCTTCGGCTGGCGTAGCAAAATATAGTAGTCCTTCTATCTGGGGACTTCTTCATTTCTATCAATCCCCAGCAACTGAGCATGATGGTCACAGGCTCCGCTCCTGCACCGTACTTCCTCATCTTACTTGCCTGGTTCGGCTGCGCGGGGAGGAATGAGCGGCATAAGGAGCCAGTTCTCGTGCTGCTCGCCAAAGTGAATGTGATTCATCCCCTTGAGTATCGCCTCTGCATGATCCTCCTTGGACGTATGCTCGAACAGTCCGGCGCTTTGTGTGTCGCCGGAGGAGACCTCGAACACCAGTCTGTCACTTTTCTGGAGGACCACGTTCGTAGGCCAGATCTCAACGTCCACGGGATATATTTCTCCAGGCACAAGAGGTGCGTGATCACTAGACAGGTATTCGCGGTGCGGGTGCCATGCGTGATGCCGAGGACTGTCTTCGTTCACCTTGCGCAAGCTGGCACGGAGCCATCCCTTGGTTACCGGAACTGGATCCCCGACTGTGCCGGTGTACAAGATCTCCTTGCCTTCTGGATTCAGATGTCGGACAGTTAGGAAGAGGTCTATGTCGCTTGGTGTGATGTTTGGGTCGACGGCGCTGACTGACACATTGAGATGTGCCACAATGTGACCGGTAAACTCGGTCTCGTCAAAGGGAGAGCTGATGAACTGAAGCAGGTGCTGATGTCTGAGGTCGCCCAATGCTTTATAGGGCAGTTTCTCGTCCTTGGTCGGCTTCGATGCTTGAGTTGTTGACTCTCATGCCGGCGTCAAGAAGTGTCGCGTGTACTGAGTATCAGGGATGGGCCATGAATTCTCGTATCGTGTAGGGTATGCTTTCTCGGCTTCGGCATCGTTGTAGCCCACGTCTCCGACCCTAAGCGCGAAGCCGACTTTTGGAGGCTTCCCAGTCGACCAGCCGGCGGTGTCATTGTCCTTCAGGAACGCATCCAAGAAACTTCGCTGCATGCCGACACCCTCTTGAGTGTAGAATGGAAGGTCATGGCGACCGGTGATGAAGCGGAGATACTTGTGCTGGGATCCGGCATTCATGAAGCCTTCGACATTCCCCCTGAGATGGAGAAGAATGCCACCCCAGTTGCCCACCGACAGAAGTGGAACTTTAATGTCCTGCATGTTGGAGTCTTTGCTGGCATAATGTTCGTCGTCCAGAAACTTGTTCTTGACATTGTCGACGTTCTGATCGTGGCGATTGGCGCGTAGCTGTTCTTCCGACAGAGTGCCTTCGATGGTCGCTGGGCCCCAATTTCGTGCTGCTCTCCCTGGGCGGCCGTACTGATTGACAATGACCTAACCACGAGTCCGATCAACATGAATCGTGGTTCGAGTCTGCAATTTTGTTGTGGAAAGAGAACGGCTCACCTGGCGATTCCACCAGAAGCCAATGAAAGCGTTCGACAGAATCCCCCCATGCCGGCAACGGTCGCGGTAGTAATCAGACATTCCCTCCCACGGTATCATACATGCCAACCCTCGGGGCTGCCTGGCTGCTACACGCCATTGACTGCCCGCGTAATAACCGATGCCGAGTAGTCCAACCTTGCCAGTTGACCATGATTGAGACGCTGCCCACTCGATCACGTCGACGAAACACAGCTTTGTATCTCGAGACATGGTGTTCAAGACTCCTGGAGACTGACCGAGGCCCACCTCGTCGGCACGAACAAAGCCATATTCATGATGAGTCCAGTATCCTGGGTCCGGGTTTCCCAGGCGGAATGAGGTGAGTGGTGTTCTTCCGGCACTTCAGCAAATGACTGGGCATGAAATCTGTACGCGTCTCATGAACAAGACCACAGAGACAGGAAATTAATCTGGTGGCAGCTTACACTGAATAGAGAATATCTTTGCCATAAGGTCCGTATGTCACCAGCGCTGGAAACCTGGCAGTCTTCAGCCCCTTGGGTCGGAAAACGTTGGCTCGAACAATGCCGCGTCCATCCTTAGTGGGATAGTTACATTTTCCTCGTAGATGTAGTCGAACGATGTGTCGTCGACTTTGTGGAGATCGTTGCGAATTGGCAGTGACATTTGGAGGCTTCCGTGTACGCATATATTTGGACGACGGCAGTGTAGGAGTCTGTTAGGCCCCTCAAGACGCCATTGATGGGTAGAAGCAGAGACCGGCTTGTAACCAGCTGCTCAATTGATGTCCAGTAAGCCAGAAGCGTGTTGGTGCACCAGCTAGGACCCCGATATGTACAGCTGCACCTCAAGGCTCCATGACTCCAGCCGGGCTTTCACGGGCTGGCTTCCAGGCCGGATGACAAATGGATCACATACCGGCCTTCTTGTTCGTGTACCGGAGTGGCGGGTAATGAGATGCTCGTTGACCACCGTTTGTTGCCTGGAAGGCATTTGTCCAGCATCACTTGACTTCAATTGATACTCGAGCTAACAGCTGTGCAATCCGGGCTTCCGTGCGGACAAGATCATTTCTCCTCTCTTAAGATGCGCTTTTGTCGATGCCGCAGTTGAATTGAGATTTTGTTGGCCAGCTCACCACAACAGAGTACGAGCGAGACAAGGTATACTAGACCGTCGTTAGCGTTGGTAGGTACGACGGAAGACATCGACGACGCTGGAGAGATATAGCACTCAAAGTCCCCGGAGTTGAGAGCAAGTGTTCGCCATCGCCGTTGGTACCGCTCGGCCGGGGAATGTTCGTCCATGCCGCAGGATTATCCAGAAGCTTGGTCATCCGGTGATTTGGTGAGATAGTCTGAGCAAATGAGTTTGTGTGCCGCCATGGAGAGATCGCGGACGGTGCATGAGGATGACTCGACAACATTCTAGGATATAGAGGCTTTCAGAATATGTTGACGTGGTTAGCCTCCGGGCCGAGACTTTCTGGGGCCATAGATTCCCTTGAAAAGGATGAAAGTCTCAGAAACATGCTTATGGAACTGATTCATGACCATGTTGAGCATGTCCTTGTCGTGGTCGTCCAGTTCTGGGGCTGAAGACCACATGATACTGGCCTTGTCGGGTTACAGAAGGGGAGCATTTTCTAGCCTTTCGATCGAACTCGTCCTGCATCATGCCGTGATACGCTGGTGCGGTGCTGAGGAAACCGAATAGTCTGGCATCAGGAGCGCCGCATATTGTCTTCGCTCCAGCTGGGGTGGGAACCATCGAGTCAGAATTGGGTGATCCCTATATAGGTAGTCTGCCCGGAAACGTAGTCGACGCCGGATCCTACAACGAGAGGTATCTGCCAAATGTCGTTCATGGTAAGTAGCGTGAGTAGGAAGGCTGTCTTGCCAACCTCGGACCTGGTAGGCGAGCGAGGCGAGTCCAGAAATACGGAACACTTCAGCGTCCCCAAGCGCAGTTTTCAACCTCCTTCTAACAGCCGTCACACGGTCTACCGTGCGTACCTAGTGTGTTGTACGTATCACTTTCCCTTCCTAGCGGCAGGGCTACAATGCTCGCTTAGTCCGGTGGTGCACAGACGGTCTTGCCAACTTCGAGAATGGCGCCAAATGAGTACTCTTCAGTCGGGTCCGGCAAGCTCAAACTCAAAGGCGTGAAGGACTCGAAGATCGACAAGAAAAAGAAAAAGAAGGCACCGTCGTCGTCGCAGCCCAATGAAGGTGGAGAAGCCGCTGTGGGGGAAGCCACCACGGATGGGTTTAATGATCGATCTGTCATGTTGAAGAAATTGGAGGAAGAAGACGAGGCGATGGCGAACGAGGAGGGACGGAGTTTGCAGAAGCAGAGAGGCGAGAGGCCGGCCGATAGCGAGGCAGGGCGAAGAGAAGAAGAGCGAGGAGGCGTGATGAAGACGGAGGCGGAACGGCGGTATGAAGAGCAACGACGAAAAAGGGTATGTTTACTGCCAATTTCTTTTGTCTACGATTGCACGAGCACATCGGCTTTGCATTCTTGTGGTGGTTTCTTTTTGCGAACGGATCAAGCCTGACATATTACTGCGTGTTGGATAGCTCGAGGAACGGCTCAAACGAGAAGGGGTCAAGACGCACAAGGAGCGGGTGGAGGAGCTCAACAAATACCTCAGCTCCCTGAGCGAACATCACGACATGCCGAGAATCGGGCCGGGATAAGGTGGGATCAAGAATGCACTGTGTCAGAATGCAGCGTGTCGCCAGTGTTTCAGCGAGATCAACCAGAGACCAGTCTACACCGGATGTCAATTTGCGAGGTCCATCATCCGCAACATTAGGAGGCGGACTCGAGTCTTCAAAGTGGAACGGCAGAGCTGGATATGTTCCAGAATCAATTGACTCGTCTGCTAAACCGCTGTATCCTCTGCTTATGTACAATGTTTCGCCCACTCCATCATGGCTGTAGGGTGATTTACTCTCCGAACTCTGCTCGGCCTGGTTTCGAGTTGAGGTATTCGTTCCTGTCAAGGCCGGGCCGTCAGCATTCATCGCTCACACTTGCCTCAACTAAACATACCTCTCGATGGCCCAATCCATGGCCAAATAGGCAACCAACAAGGGAGGAACCCAGTAGAGGATCTGGTTGCGAGTGCGGCGGAAGGTATTGAAGACCGCGTCGTAAAGAATATGGTGCGTGGGATTCAGTCGGTTGGCCGACATGGAGTATGTGACGATGTTCTTTTGTGTCGGCGAGCCCAAGCTCCCCCACCAGCCCATGTAGCTATTGCGCAGAATTGTCAGTGAGCTGTCGACGGTTTCGGGATGCGCCGTGGAAGACCTACACTCCGTTCTTCGGATCCGGGCCGTGACCACCACGCAGGATGCGGGTGGCTTGTAGCCGCAAAGCTGGTGTAGGACGCATCTTGTCGAGCTATACCGGTGGTGCTGGCCAAGATCAAACCAAAAGAGGTGGTCGCTGTTGAAGTTCAATCACGTTTGTCGAAAGACGAGAAGCTCCAAATCGCAGGCCGGAGAAAGAGCTTGGCGGATTATGTAATGCAAGCGCCATCGAAACGGAAAGTCGAGGCAAAGCTCCGACTCAGAACTCAGGCTGCGGAGATGTCGACGACATCTATTCCAAAGTCCTGTACAAGCAAAATCGTCGTTCGTCGTTCAGCGTGAAGGGTGGTAAACCCACCTGAATTGTAGTCACCTGCCCTTTCTCCCAATTCGCCGTCGCCGTCGCCGTCGCCGTCGCCATCATGACAGCACCCAACGTTCTCAACGCCATCTCGAGGTGGGCCATTCCCGTCTTCATCGGCGCCTCAATAGCGCAATCCGCCCTGTACGATGTGAAAGGAGGATCAAGAGCAGTCATCTTCGACCGACTTTCCGGGGTCCGAGATACTGTCGTCAACGAGGGCACACATTTCCTTGTTCCTTGGCTCCAGAAGGCGATCATCTACGATGTGCGGACGAAGCCCAGAAACATCAGCACCACCACCGGAAGCAAGGATCTGCAAATGGTTTCTTTGACTCTGAGAGTACTGCACCGTCCAGACGTCCAACAGCTGCCCAAGATCTACCAGGTGAGTTCGCAGATGAGCTTCGCAGCCCTACATGTATGTATTGACACCACGCCAGTCGCTCGGTCAAGATTATGACGAAAGAGTGCTTCCCTCGATCGGCAATGAAGTCCTCAAAGCCATCGTGGCCCAGTTTGACGCCGCCGAGCTCATCACCCAGCGAGAAGCCGTGTCGCAGCGCATCCGGGCCGACCTGACCAAACGAGCACAGGAGTTCAACATTGCCCTTGAAGACGTCTCCATCACGCACATGACTTTTGGCCGCGAATTCACAAGAGCCGTCGAGCAGAAACAGATCGCCCAGCAGGACGCCGAACGAGCAAGATTCATTGTGGAGAAGGCGGAGCAAGAAAGACAGGCGAATGTCATTCGCGCCGAGGGTGAAGCTGAATCCGCAGACATTATCAGCAAGGCCGTTGCAAGGGCAGGAGATGGCCTGATTCAGATCAGAAGGATCGAAGCAAGTAAAGATATTGCTCAGACGCTGGCGACCAACCCCAACGTCACCTACCTGCCAGGTGGTGGTGACGGGGAGGGTGGCAAAGGGAAGAGTACAAGCTTGTTACTCGGATTGAGAGCATGATGGAGAGCTGTGAGTCTTTCAAAAAGGGACCCGTGTATTCATATGATTCACCCGCCACTACCTACTACTTGAAGCTGTATTATGCAGTATGTGGCATCTACATAGCGACTGGCCGAATCCCACGTCAATTCTCAACTTATCTCAGTCATCCAATATTGTCATGTGTCCACTTATGCATCAATTCATGCTGAGATGGGCTGACACATTCGTGGTTGGCCATTTCTCGACTTGACTTTGTAGCATGCAGCCTACGACGGGGCCCATGCCGACGCACCCTCCTTGACCTCTTGAAGCTTGCAACCATTTGCGGTCATGAAGCTTGCAACTGTTTGCGGTTGTGTTTCTCTGCGACCATTCAAGCTGGGAAGGTGGCCGCATCTACCACGAACTACCTACCGTACGGCAAGTCAAATATGCATGGCTCACATCGATCCTGCGAGGAGAGTACAATGTGCATATCTCTACCTGGATACAGTATATACCTCGAGGCCGACGAAATCTACGCCAGGAACCCAATCTCATTGTCATTTATACGCTCGGACTGGAGCTGGCTTTGTCCACTATTGTCGTAATTAGAGAATATAGGCATGCACCGTACGGAGTACAGACCACGAATCCACCCTGTGCTTTGCGTCCTCTCTCTTCCATCAATCGTCGCGAGCTTGCTCCCCTTCAAGCCACGGTCCGCTAATAAAGTAAGAGCGCGTTGCGGACTTGGCGACGAGTGCTCGAAATGGACGGTACTTCATGCTGGCCCTTCGAACTGTTAGATCCATTTTGGCGCCGCCGCCTCTCTGGTGACCTTGCGATGCCCGGTGAAAGTTTAGTTGTATGGACAAGGGACTCACTTCTCAGCAGGGGACACGGCGAAGGCGACTGCTCCAGCCCACGGCAGACATGAGGGTATATTTGATGCTTGAGATTTCCCCGAGCGCCGTCGTGTGCGCAGGCCAGCGAGCGTGCAACAGGGATATTGCCAAAGAAGAAAAGCAAGCCACGCCACTTTTGCGTATTGTGCGCTTGCCTCAGGTTGAAGGAATCGATATACATATAATATAATAGACAGTATCAGAATCCAAAAGTATGGGGTAATTAACCAAGATGAAGAAAATAAAAAGGGGGACGCGTTCCACCGGCCCCCGGGCACAAAGACTACCAGTCTACCCGCTCTTCAGGCCCTTACACCTGTGAGAACCTCCGCCCATGCCTGGCCATACCATGCAGATGCCTCTTGGCCTTCTTGCTCTCACCACTCTTCGTCCAGACTGACAAGGCGCCTGGACCGCCGCACATCTGGCCGGCATCCCCGGTACAGGCCATGTTGCATTTGTCTTCGCCGAGCTGTGGCGAAGTGATCTCGGCACCGCAGAAGCATTGTCCCGCGTACTCGGTACCGGCAACGGGGTAGCCCTTGCTGTCGCAGAAGGCGATACAAGCCTCGTTGGTGACATCGGGGCCGTTAAAGGTCGACCATTTAGGCAAGGTGCGGGGCGAGACCGTGTCAGTGAAGCAGCCAGAGTAGGACCAAGAGGGGTTGGACGTCGAGGGCGCCGATGGGGAGTCGACTGGCTGATCGGGCTAAATGAGCAATGTTAGAAGACGTGGTAGACGTTTACCTCCAAGTGCGAATCGGGTTATGGGAAATGCGGGAGACTGATATGAAACATATGGTGATGTGGTAGGGTCACTTCGAGGAAGATGGGCCGGCTTCCTCGGAGGCAGTGGCTCGGAAAAGGTAGAAGACGACACAAGCTATGTAAGGATAGCGGGTGGTGATGGATGAGAAAGTGTCATCTGAGCGTGCGCTGAAATAGGGGAGTGGGGGGAAGGGATCATTGGATGCAACATCCGGCATCTGCATCTCCCGCGGACGGAGCCGCCGAGGGATGAGAGCCGGGATTGGGTTGGGACGAGTCATCATTGCCGCCGTCGTCGGATGATGAAGGAGTTGAGGGAAAATCAGAATTCGTATTTACCGAAACCAGGGGAGGTATCGTAGAAGCAGGCGTGGCCGCAGCTTTGGATGTCACAGTGGCGAGCGTCGTTGCAGACGTAGGTGGCGTGTACGCGGCGCTTGATGGGGCGGGGGATGAAGCAGGCGCGGAGGCAGCCGGGGGAGGGTTGGCGACCTGGACAGGAGCAGAAGACCCTGGACCAAGTTGAGCGTTGGTGCAAGAGTCGCCGGAGCACTTCTGGTATAGAGAAATGGTACCGGCACCACCGCAAAAGCCAGAGTCGTCTCCGGAACATTTCATCGTGCAATCCCCAATAACGCCAGGAATAGGCTTGCCGCTATCAGGAATGGAATTTCCGCCTGTGAAGCTGTTAGCGTTGGCAACTCTTTCAAAAATAAGTACTTACAATAGCACTCCCTAGAATACTCAGTCCCAGCAATGGAGAAGCCCTTGCTTTCACAGAAAGCAGCACAGGCTTCGTTAGTCATCTGATCGTTTGATTGGCTTGCACCCGTGAGGATTCGGTTGTAATAGTTGTCGGTGCCGCAGCCCACGTACGACCATCCTTGGCTAGTGATATCATCAAAGAATGTCGCGGTGGACGGTGCGAAGGTAGTAGGTGCGTCACAGCCAGACTGAGGAGTCGCGACAGGGCCGGGTTGCACCGGGTTGCAGCCAGGCAAGGCGGTGAGGATACCACTGACAGGCTCATCAATTTGAGACTGAATGCGACAGCCTGTAGCTTGAGAATCAGGGATCAGGTCGAAGACAGGACAATCCTCAACACGGCCACTGTCATTCGTGCACTGATCGACGGCGGATTGGAGCAGATCCTCGTCCCAACCCATCACGAAATCGCCATGACCACCATAACCAGTCGGATCACCCATGGACCAGACGAAAGGCTGGGAATCACCGTACCACTGGTCGGCGAACTTGCCAGTGTCCCAGATGACCTCGAAGAAAAGGGAGATAAGATGGACAGGAAACTCGGGCGGGCATTTTCCAGAGTTGTATGAGTTGGCAGGGTAAGAAACGTGCGACATGTGATCGGGCGAGTCGAGGTCTTTTCCATTCCAGCAAGATGGGAAGAAGACCTGGGCTCGAAGGCCGTTGGGGCAGTTGTAGTTCGGGAAGTTCGGGGTCTCTGGCTTCGCTGGACCGTTATAGTCGAGGCAGTTGTAGCTAATACCTTGAGAGGCAAAGTCATTTCCAGCGGTACGCTTGAATGGGTTTCCGGCGACCATGCGGAACCCTGGCGGGAATGCCTTTAATTTCTCCCCGTCGCCGCCACGCTGCAGGTAGTAGACAGTCATACCGCCAACTTGGTCGACGCTTTCAAACGTTCCGTCCTGGTGCTGGTAAAACAGGGTGGGAGTCCAGTAATTGCTGTTGTCTCCTACAACGGTGCAGGAAGAGCAGGTAGATGCCTGGGTAGAGTTATAGTCCATGGTGAAATCGAATCCATTTCCTCCCATAATGGTGTGCAAGTGACCAGAGACGGCACCAGGATTGATGATTGGATCGGCACGCTCAACGACAATCGGGGACTTGCACGGCAATCGCCAGAAGGCGGCCACCGGCGAGGCAGCGAGGGCGGCCACAAGGCCGGCCGTGAGGAGGGCAGACATATTGCGGTTTGTGCTGGAATGAGACCAACTGGGAAATAGTCGAGATTTCCGGGAACGAACGACGGCTCGCAAGTATAAAAGAATGGCTCTGACAAAGGACTGGATGTACGATGATTCGCACTGCGAATAAAGAACGAACGGCGAGAGTCAACTCTCGAGCCAAAAATGAAGGTGAGTTGGGAACAAAAAGAATGGTGTCGACAAACAATGAAAGGCATCCAGAATAGTACCTGGCGGATGAGGGCATGATATACAGACCCAGAGACGTCTCCGCATCCAGAGCCACCTCCACCATCACATAACGATAAAATTGCAGGGTAGGCTTGCCCAGTCTCATTTGGGTAGACAAGCTAGATCCCGGTACGGATCCGCGAAGGATTGCGTGACGGTGACCTCGAAGATATGTGGCTCTAGACGCAGTGGCGGCAGCTGTTCCACCTGGATTCCGATGGCTGCTGAGTGCCTGACTGGGAACCAGGCCCGAAGTTGTATAACAGGGACGTTCTAGCAGTCGACTATCGTGTATGAGCGCTTGACCGAGGAGCGAAGGAGCCATGTCCCGGCTTTCGAGAGAAGACCCATGGCGCCAGGACCGCGAGATCGGTGCTTGGTGCCAGGAGGACTAGGCGAAAAGAAGCGAAAGATCTCGCGGCCTAAACCGAATGTGAGAGATTCCGAGATGCGAGGAGGTTGAGAGATGATGCCTGCCAGATTACCGCCTGTTTCAGAAGGGCGTCGAGGCCGAAATATTGACGTCGAGGCCAGTCGGCGACTGATCTTGAACAGGGATAAATGGTGTTTCATGTTGAGCCACTGCAAAGCCCAGAGATATCGGCCACCCACGTGTCACGCTACTTTCGGCGATGACAGGAAAGCTCGAGTGGTTCTGCTGAGCGGTCCCTGAGGCCAAAGCATGCCTTTTGCTGCGTCCAGACGCTGTCTGTAGACGTGTACGGAGTACTGCAACGGGCACTGTGTACGAGTAGATGTGCCCTGCCCCTTACTGCGGACATTCCAATCTGATAAATTATTGAGGCCGGCTCAAAAAAAGAGCGGCATGCGGATTCGCGGAAATGAACAGCCAGCTCCACTCTCATTTGCGGGCGAGAGGGGCCGCCGTTTCTTGGCGTTTGGCTGACGAAATCCGATGAAAAGTGGCCGACTTCACCGAAAGGGGGACAAGGGGAGTGAAGGGGCTCGGCATAATTCACCACATGTGGTCCACTTACAGTACTATCAGCATCGACAACGATAAATCTATCAAATACCGTTACACCCGACACTAGGAAGTATCTAACACATTCATCACACAGGACGGCAGCGGATCGTCGTCAATGGTGGACACTGCGCAGACAACAGTTTCATAGCTCCTCCTCATCCTTGATGGGCATCTCGATCACAAACTCCTCACTGTTCCTCTCAAGACGACCTCTCAGGGCAGCCATCGTTAGGATGTCCTTGTTGAACAGAACCTGCCCGAGTCGCCCAACATGAGCTCCCTGAGGGTCATCCCGCACGCCAATGACCAGGACGCTTGTCTGGCTAAGTGTGTCCTTGTCCTTGAGGGCTGGTAACCGTCGCTTGACAGCTTCTGCACCCAGGATCCAGGCAATTTGCGATGTTTCTCGCTCCAAGTTTCCCAGACTGTGCCTCAGTTCTTTTGTCAGATAGACAGTGGTGCCGGAAAGCAGATGGGTTAAGCCTTCCTTGCCCCCCTGAATTGCTGCTCTCAAGTTGCAGCCCCAAGCTCGCTCCTGAGTCTCGTCGCGCGGCAGATAGTGAGCAACGCCCGGGAACCGGCCAAGGCGTTGCGAGTACGTTATCCATTTCTCCGTCACAATGTCGATACCCTTGGCTACTGCCATGATGAGCTTGCCTGTCTTCTTCACATGACCTTCTGGGATACACAGGACGGTGGCGTTGTTGATGGTCATACCGACCTTGCCCCCAAGCCGCCCGAATGCAGACATTACTGCTCTATCATCCTGTATAGTGGTGCTACCGCTGAAAAGAACCACTGGAGCAGGCCCAGCATACCATGCACGTGATGATCTCCCCCGTCGCATGCCGGGACGTCCGCTGGACTTTTGCGATATATTGCTGTCAGGTCTTTCATCAGGAAGTATCGGCGACCTTCGACTCCTTGTCTGCTTTGCTGGTGTCTTGATTGCTTTCGTTTTGTCTTTTGTTGCATTTGATCTGTTTGACTTCCGGCTGACGATAATAGTGTCAGCTACCTCAACCCCTTTCGAAGCGTCGGTTTCAGTGTCAGAGGAGTGAAGACCGGTGTCAGTGACTTCCATATACTTCAGCTTCCGCTTTCTTCCTCTTGTTTCACCTGATGCCAATATACCGTTGGCATCACTCTCGGTGCGAGGCTCGTCGGCTGAATCTTGTGAATTACTTGGAGTCTGTATGGCGTCGACTGCAGATGACGAGTCTGCCCTATACACAGAGTCCGTTGCAGTACCGTCAGTGGTAAGAGCAATTGCCATGTCTTTGGACCCGGGAATTGATCGTGGGCTCACGGGATGGGCGGAGTCTGATGTGGAAGCCGGCTCACTAGAGAACTTGGGCTTCCCTTCAGGTTTGGGGTTGCCCGGGTGTTTGTCCTCGAGACGTCCCAGGGTACCGGTGTTGTCCAGTGGGGTTTCCGAGACAGCAGGCTCTTTGGCATATTCCTTGTGGTCCTCTCTACTTTCGATGGGTGATCCTTCATCTTCCTCTTCACCAGCGGCGGACGGGGTCGGGGAGCAGGTGACTCCACTGGATTTGCTCGGACTGCCCTTACCCACGTCCAAGAATCCTTCCAACACTCCTGTATTTGCCTCTTCAGCCTCAGAGGTATCACTCACTATTGGCAGACAGGGTGGCTTCATAGACTCTGAAATCTTCCCGTCCTCATCCCAATGCACGGCCCATCGACCGGATGGTGCTAAGAAGTGATCGGTAGGGCGTAAAATGATGGATTTATGGTGAGTGACAGTTGACTCTGGAAGCTGGACATCTCTATGGTCGTCTCCAAGGATTGAACAAGGGCCACAGCTCACATTGAAAGTGCGCAGGAGTGCGAATTTATGATGAACCTCTGGGACTCTTGTCAGAACTACTCAAAAGAGACAAAAAAACCGGAGTCAATTCATACCGAGGCAGAGGTAGGTATGTCCATCGTCTGCATGGGAGCTCAGGGTGATCTTTTCCTGTGATGGGTCATCTGGCAGAAAGAACGTTGAGCAATCGCCTTGGATTGCGATCTCGATAAAAGCCTGGGAACCGGCCGCATTAGAGTGCTCCAGGAAGATAGCAACCATGGTTGTGCTGTGGTAGAATCTACTCCTGGCGAATATGCTTCTGGAGACTGAGAACAGCCTAGATCCCAGAGCAGCGTCGAACAGGAGCAGGCAAGGCGCTGGAGGAAGGTAAAGGTGATAGTGAAGTTGAGGTGAGTGACCTTCCATGGTCTTGGTGGGGAATTCGCGATTTCCTGGCTTTCACGCATGTGTTGCATTCCTACTCCTACATAACGAATGTCTATCTACACAAACTCAAACTGATGACGAGGAACGATTTCGATCACAAACCAGTGGTAGCGGTACACGTTCAAACACAATCGCAACTCATTATTCTGTTAGAACTTGTTTGCACCCGGAGAACCCAACGGTCAGAGCGTGTTCTTTCCGCACATGGTGGCTAGAATATAGCTTTCCAGGATGATCCAAGCGGAATCTTCCACCTTGCTGAGCACTTCCAGCGAAAGCCTCTGCCATCTTGAGACGTCGACGGCCTCGGAAGTTCATTCGGTTGTGAAACTTCGTCCGAGAGACCGAACGACATCACCACTGCTACCTTGGTGCTACACATTTGAGAGGAGCGAACCAGCATAAGACACACCACCAACAGAAGCCCTCTCCAACACCCGAGCTGTCACGTTGGCCTCGGCGCTACAATCCTCTCAGCACTCAACGCGTCCTGTTGATACTTCTAGACCCTCTGTCAAGTTCCGATCCTCTGCGCCTGTCAACGCCTCACAAGGCAGCCGGATCTCTTCGCCTTCACCACGAAAGTCGTTACCACCGGAATCAGAAGTCCAGGATCGGCTTGCTCACGACATCAACTCTCCCACCTGGTACCGTCACCTCGACCGTTGCCAACATGGTTGTTGGCGGGTCTCCCGAGCGGGCATGGGCACAACATCCCACAGCTCAGCCTGGCGAAAGCTTCACCCATGAACAATTGGCGTTGTTGCGAACACAGATCTTCGCGTTCAAGACTTTATGCAAAAATCAACCATTACATCCTAAGATACAAGCCTACCACTTTTCTTTGGCGAAGTAGCAGCCAGTCGAATCAACCGAGGAGGACGACAGTCCAAGAAATGAGGCCGAAAACGAAGTCAGAGCACAGGAAAGGGCTAACCTGAGCTGGCAGACAGACCTCCCCGTAAGTTTCATGTACTCGTACACTTCTTCCCCAGACATCAAACGAAAGACTTACAAACACTCAAGGTGACCATTTGCGTCCCAGAATTGTAGGTGTTAGGCTTAAATGCTGGAGAATACTGAGCTAATCGCCGCCGATGACGATGACAATGGCGAGGGCAGTACTGTGCCATGACTAACGTCTACAGAGTGATGGTGTAGTGCATTCGCCAAAAAGTCAGCAAGACCATATAGTTCTCCCCTTCTGCCATCTGTGTCACCCGCATGCGTGACCTATTCCCTAAGTTCTGGGATATCATTCCGATTTAGCAGCGGCCCATTGTAAAGGGAATAGACAGTACTTTCGAGATTCTTCACTTTCGTTAGGGTACTTGTCACCTAATAGAGCGAATAGGCCCCGGACGTAAGAAAGAGAACGAAGTTCCTCCAGAATTTTCCATTCGAACCAAGGAGGATACCCACCCGCATGCAAGTGGGTCTTCCATAGGCGGATGAACAACAAAGAATAAACGCAGTGGACTCAGGATGCTACCCAACATCAAGAGCTGATGTGAAGACAAGAGCTGATGTGAAGACAAGAGCTGATGTGAAGACAAGAGCTGATATGAAGACAAGAGCTGATATGAAGACATCTTGGCCACGGTGTCGAGTATCGCTGGCCAACAAGCGCAGCCGGTGACCAATGGTCTCCAAGGTATTTCAGTCTGAAGTTCAAGCGGGCAAGCATTGGACAAGTGGTTGTTCCCGTGTTGATGGACCCCAGGACTAGGTTGGAGTTGGACTTTTAAAAAGACAGAGTACAGGCCGAGCAAGTCCCCAGCAACATATACAGCCAGACAAACGCTGTCATCATAGGACGCCAGGAGCTTTTATCAAGGTCCAAACACTCCTTTATGGTATTGGAGTGAGCGCGGCATTTGTTGAGCCGTTGTTGGCGGTGTCATGGATGAGAAAGTGACAAAGGAGGAAATGCTACGAGGACTGCACCAGATGTGGAGGAAATTGAATCATCAGCTACGGCGGCGCAGAGAACAACTGACAGCTAACTTGTTGACTGTGTTGACAACCGCTCTTCACCTCCTGGGCTACCTTCAGAGACCACCGTGAGTACGACTTGGAACCCTCTCACAGTTCGCTCCTATGAGCCGCAAGCCCCCATGGACTCGTCGAGCTATTGTCCAGTCCGGCCAACTGATGCCCTTCTGCGCTTGCTTGGGAAACAAACAATATCAACGGCTTCGTATTGTTCTTGTTGTCTCAGCTCCGTCTCCAGCCGATCAGCTTGCCCCAGGGGGGTTCAGAATCGAGAAGCATGTAAATGAGATACGGGAGGCAATACAGCTTGAAGCTGAGACTGATTATGCGGACAAGAATTGGTTGGGTAGAGTTGATTCTTGTGGTTTCTTGAGGTCGCATCAATCTGCCCAACTGAGGTGCGTATACAAGGTGAAAGAGGACTAAATGAAGGAAGATGTATCTCAAACTTCATCCTTCATCCGTCGCTTTCCTCTGCGTTGCCTTTCTTGGGTAGCGTCCAAACCTGTGAAGCCTGCCTTCAACCACATCTCGAATTTTTTGGCCGCACAAATCTTCCTCTTCTACCCGTTTCAACACCTCGACACCTCTTTATCTTCCTCACCCGAACCAATCTCGCAACCGTCTACATCTCTCCCTCATCTCCCTCCATTGACTCCTCCTTAGCTTTCCTGCAAACCTATCACTCTTGTAGCCATAGTGGCATCTCGTTTCCGCCCCTTCCCCTCGTGCTCGTCCTCCACCTCCTCACTGTGAGCATCAGTTTCCGCAGCCACAATGACCACCTCCTCCCCTCTCACTCTCCCAACCGCTGGGGTTGGTGGCGCGTACTACGACAAGGTCTTTCAGGTTCCGGTTTACCCAAACTCCCCCAGCGACCTGGCGACCTGGCGTGTGATTGACACCTGGAACAACATCAGCGTCAGCTATGCCACGACTCAAGGAATCGCCACTGGTCTTGTCTGGGCCACGCTGACCTACCTGCTCGCCCTGACTCCGGACAGCAAGAGAACCACTCCATTTCACAGCTTCATGCTCGTGGGCCTGGTCTTCCTGCTCATCCACATGATGATTGACGTTGTGTCGAACCTTACCCCAGGCCTTCAAACCGTCTCGGCTTACACTGCCGTCACATTCGACCTCGCCAATAGCATCTGGACCACAAAGTTCGTCGCCACTTTTGCCGCCAGTCAAGTCACAGCATGGTTCGCTTTTGCCTTCGCCGTCATCTGCCTCTGGGTCCAAGCCAAGGGGCTGATGACCGGGCTCAGAGTTCGCCGCCCTGGTGTCTACAAGATCGTCATGACTTACCTTGTCCTCACCTCCATAGCTGGGCTGGCCGCCGCAATGGCATTCAGCATCCACCAAATCACGGTTCTCGGCCAGCCAGCAACCGACGATGAACACTCCATCGACGTAGCATACACCGCTCGAGTGGCGTACCTGTCCTCCGTTGCCATCTGCATCGGAAGTTACAGCTTCGTCTCAATGCTCGCTGTGGTGGACATCGTGTGGAAGCGTCGCACGGCCATATCGGGAGGCGGTCCATACGCGTCGGCGTTGAACCTCGTCGCCCTGCTCTGCGCTCAGTCCTTCGTCATCCCATGTAAGTCGTTCTTTGGACAGAAGCTCGGTCCAAGATTTGCTGACGTAGCATCGATCCAGTCATCTTCTGCGTCCTGCAGTTGCTACCTCTCCAGAGCGGGATGATGCATCCTGAGATCATGCTGCTGCCCGCGGTCTACCTGATCCTACCTCTCGGCTCGCTCTTCATGACGGTTAATTCGAACTCCAACCCCCACGCGGGTGATGCCCAGTCTCCCTGGACGCCGGCTTTTCCACCCAGCAACTGCAGAGCGTCGGCCCAAGATGCCTACGCTGACAGCGACATGACCCTGACCCACCTGACTGCGCATCCAGGCCCTCGCCCTACCTCGCAGGTGCATGGCGGTGCTCATATCGATCGTGAGCTCAGCACCATCGACGCCATGGAATGTGGTGTGGGTGCGCGAGGCCGACGAAAGACCGACGCTGAGGCCGAGACAATGTTGCTGAACAAGGATAGTCAAGAGAAGGAGGTTGTGGTTCGTCCGAGAGTGGCGACCTAAACAAAGACCCCTGTGTTGTCACCAGGACGATAGCCCCGCCGGGGCGCCATCGTCGCAGCGACAGCCTGACAGACCAAGGCGGAGCTGGGAGTCGCGATGTGGGCTGACACGCGGTGTCGGTGTCGGTGTCTGTGGGTCAACGAAGAAAATTCCACGTTCAACGATTCCTTTGTTTTGTACAAGTGCACCATCTACGGATGGCCTTTTCGTTTTTGTTGCTGATCCGGCAATGTCTCTTGTCAAGTGGTCCAAGGTGACGGGTATTTACGTGTTGGACAGCATCACGGATTCGAAGCATGGATCTTTCGCAACACCATCGACGCCAGGTTGATCACAACTCAGCCGTCTCCTGATGCGAGCTTGACTGAACACAAAGGCAGCGAGGAACGCTTCATAATGATTGCTCACTGGTAGTCTAGTCGCTGCACAGACTGCGCCGTGAGCTTCATATTGGGAATGAGAAAACAGTGAGAGCTGTGCTTCTTTTGGCAATGATCCTCTCTGATGCAATGCGACTGCTAATCGAGAAAACTAACGGTAGAAGTGTTACAGTACTATTATTGCAGCCCAATAGACGACATGTGCACGGAACATGACGAAGAGCCAGCCCAAAGCGCCCCTTCGGCCTTCAGTGCCCACTGCTCCCCTGACCATACAATTCGAGCTTGTCCAGACGGTATCTTCTATTCCCACCTCAAGTTGTGACCTTCCGCTTGACCAGTCTCACCCACCGTCGTCTCCTCCATTCGCCAGTCCTCCCACGATTCTCCATCCTGGCTGCCTCCTCCCAATCTCTATCTTGTACCCCAGTCTTCTCCTTCTTGCCGCGCTTCTCCTTCTCCTTCTCTCGCTTCTTCCTCGCCTTCTCTTCCTCCTTGCTCGTGCTTCTCACGCCGATCTTTGGCACCTCGTAATCGCCATAAGCAAGCCAGAGATCGTCTTCTCTGTTTGCTCCTGACCCCGGCGCTGGCGGTAGATCCCACACCCACCCGCCAAAGTCGACATTGATGCTCTCTCTTCGGTTGGTGCTGATCCGTCGTAGGCGCGTCCCCTCACGGTCCTTCTCGTCATCGGTCAGGCCGGTGACCGTTTGTGCACTCGTTGGCTCTTCCTCGTCATCATCTGCGTCATGGTTCAACACATCGTATTCCACCCCGACGACCAACCGCTCATTCACCCACTCCCCGGCTTCCAGATCCAGCTCCCACTTCTTGCTCGCCCACTCCCACCCCTCCGGTGGCTCGACATCCTCGAAGAAGCGTGTTCCACGTGGTCTGTCGCCTGCTATGCGGGCCGGAGACAAAGGGTCGTAGGGCTGAGACGTGAATAGGTGGGGTTGCCACTCTGCCGCCGGCTTCTTGGCGGATGTAATGGATGAAAGGGGCCGGTGTTGTAGCTCGAAGATTTCGACTTCCCGGGTCTCGGGCGTCGAGGAGAGTGTAATTTCCGAAAACTTGGCGAATGAGGATTGAATGGCATGCGGTGTGGCCGGCAGAGGGATGCCGGTGTTGGGGATATATTTCTGATGCTTGTGGTTTACGTCGTTCAGGGCAAGGTTTGTTTGCTGTTCGGCCTGTGTCCGGAGCTTCAAGAGATAGGTCTGTGCTGTGGGATGGGAGGAGACTGTGAAGCCCCAGCCCGTGAGAAGGAAGATGAGCCGCCAAGAAAGGAGATGAGCGGTGATGAATGACAAGGTCGTCAGAATGGTGAGGTACAAGAAGAGCTGGGATGAAAACGTCTCGTCGGAGAAATTTGTTGCAGGCCCGATGGTGTTGACCAATGCATCGTGGGCGTTGCTGAAATCGGCCATGCTGTTCTGCAGGTCGCGCATGTTGCGGAAGAAGTCCTTCGATGTTTCGCTGGCAGGTTTAATCACCGTGGCTGGGGCAAGTGCAGGGCCCGTGAAAGCCTGGTGGTACTCTCTCGCCATGCTTGCGTTGGTCACGGGCGGTGGTGGAGGATGGCGAGATGTGAAGGCCGGGATCATGATGTAAAACAAGGCGATGGCCATGGGAACGACAATGAGAAGGTGGGGATCTAGACATACGAACGTGTACGTTGCGAGAAAGGATAGAGTGTGCGTCGGTGTTCGCCAGGTGAACAGGCGGATGAGCCGGTTCTGGAACACGAAGACGATGCCAATCCGCGCATTGAAGCGTCTGAAGTTATTGGTCATGACTGGCAGACTGAATGCCGGACGGGAGACGTATAAATTCGATTGAGGATCGACTGGGGTGGCAGATGAGCCTTCTTCTGGATCGTCCGTGGGACCAACTTGTCGGAGTAAACTCGAAAACAGCCGGTCCTGGATAGATGTCCTGAGACTGGGCGTCGCTGGGGTCTCATCCTTCTCTTGCTCAGCAATGCTGATCTGAATGGGTCTGGTCTTTTGACGGGATGGTGATAAGGGGCTTTTGAGCTTTTGTCTTCTGCCTTCACCATCTGCCTCTGAGGCTGAGCCATTGACATTGGTCGTGGAGTGAGCGATGACCGGAATCGGTTCATCGCGGTTGGCAAAGGCTTCCGCCGTATATTCGTCCATTTGGAAGCCTCTCTCAATCCCGCCTGTCCATTTCCAGATGGATTACTCACCGAGTTGAGCAGGAGCATCTATGTTGAGTACGTCTTGTGATGACCGAAGGGCCACCGACCGAACATGTGGACTGCTGTTCAGACACGTGAGCAGCAGCCACAAAGTGGCTTGTCTGTGGCGCTGATGACTCCTCTTTCTGGTTAAGTGTAAGGTATGCTTGCGAAGTCGAAGTTAGCTTTGAGGTTTATGCACATCTCCCTACCTGTGCATGAGCCAGACCACCCGACCCCGGAATCTTCCATGTGCGTATCGCTCCTTCGCCAGATCTGTTACGACTTTCCCTCAAGGGTTTGAGATGAGAGTCGAGGACGATCAAATTCGAGACGAGATTGCGAAAGGTGAACAATCATGCTAGTGGATGGTCACTTTTGATAGCCAATCTTCGCACCCACCCTGCCTTTAGGTCGCTGCAGTGCACCCAAAGCAGGAAAGCCACACCTTAAGAGGCTCCCTCCGTGTGGCTCCTCCACTCAAGATCGCCCCCCGTAGGGTTCTAGCTCATAGGCCAGCGCAGGCCAGCTCAGGCACAGCGGCGCCCCTAGGCGTGGGCAACTCGCCCCAAACCCCTGGTCGGCTCCATCCAGGTCGCTGCTCTCCCTGCCGATTGACAAAGAGGCACTCTTGGGCAGTTTGATTATTGTCACCGCAACATTGAAACCACATTATTTTTGCCCTTGTACTCTCTCAGCAGCTCTTCATCCTGAAACATCCTCTACCAGGATTTCATCCTGCTTCATCTCGAAGTCACCCGTATCCCATCCGGCTTTTCGGAATCCTCCATCCCCCTGACGACATTCCAACACACGCGTCCAAACTGTCACCCGGTACCAATCAGCACAGGTACCCCGGTCGCGACTGGGTCAATCTGACTTGCACTTCATTGCAGTCACCATCGCATCCTCCCAATGGACTGAGCAAGTTGGACACCGTGTTGGTGTTCGATGTTGGATCATCGGCAAGTGAGCTGAATGTGAACTGAATGTGAAAGAGGTGGGAGAAGGCACGATGCCTTACCGACAAAATGCAGGTGCATCTGCTGGGAACAAGACCAGACCCGACGAGGCGGATGGCAATGGTGGTACGAACTCGATGCAATGTCAATGGCTAGCTGCAGGCGATCAGCCGAAACTGACATTGTGCTACGATGCAGTCGCACTCGACACTCATCCCCCGACCAAGAAGCAGCCGCCTTCTTCGTTCCCTGCTGGTTCCATCATAACACCAACGACGTCGGCGGCAGCGTCGAACCGCGACTCTACTGAAAATGTAGTCACAACCCGGAGAAGGCAGTCGTCCATCCCAAGCGTCGCGAAACCCCCAATGGGTCCACGCCCCTTGGATTATGGTGGCAGTTTGGGCAAAAGGTAACTTATCGTAGTTGAGGACCTGCCCGTTCAATGCTAATTCGTACCTGCCAGGGCGGCCAGCAATTCGCTCGCTCCTCAGTTTAACTCCTTGCGAGGAGCCTCCGCCGTCGCTTCCCACGATCCATACACGAACGAGCTATCCATCAACGACATTTCACGATTCAGCTTTGCATCTATACAAGCCAAACCTCAACTGCAAGACGAACGTGATGGGGCTCTGAATTTGGGGGACTTTCTCGAGCCCACCTTCAACTTCGATGATTTCCAGGACACCATTGTCGGCACAGAAGGCCCTAGCCTGAATCACTTCCCTTTGCCTGGTCGGAGCACCACCGTCAAAGCTACCCAGCAAACTGAAGCGCCTACTGTTGAGCAGAAGAAGCCCGCCACGCAACCGGCGATTCCCATACCATCCCGGAAAGGATCAGGCGTGACACCGGTTACCCGCAAGAGTTCGACGGCCTCCAATAACTCCAGGGCCTCTGTCAAGTCCGACTCGATGAGCACAACCGCGACATCGATACTTCGAGGCAGAAGGCAAAGCCACTTTCCGCCCAACTCGTTCAACAACGCAACCCCGGCACCCAAAGCCCCAAGAAAGTCTGTTGGGCCTGGAACCTTTGTCGCCCCCGATACTTCCGACAAATCGACTGTGAGACGGAGACCAAGCGCAGGTGGAAGGAAAGCAAGTGCGGAGAGCAGCAAGGGTCTGGGATCGAAAACCTTGGGGGGTCGGACAGACGAGAGCGGCGCTGAAGATACTAAGACATCCGGCACAGGCCGGTCGAGACCATCATTGGCTCCAAAGCGCCAGAACTCGAAAGACCTGCTCACACCTTCGAGAACACCGGATCCGTCAAGGTCGACATCGACTACGGCACCGCAGACGCCAACAAGGAGAAGCGGAACCCCTGGTAGGACAACTACCCCGGGAGCCAATGCAGAGAAGAACCGGCGCGTGTCTGTTATGCCTCATCATGCGAGCGGACTAGGTGCACGAACAATCAGCCCAACCGATGCGCGACGAATGAAGCGGATGTCCATTGTCCCTCCTGCACCACCATTGCCTCAGAGTCGCATATCGCAAGCTCCGCCAACTCCTCAACCCGAGCCGGTTCCACAACTGCCACAATCTGACCTCCAATCTCCCGCGATTCCAAACCGCAAAAGCCTTACCCCGTCCTCCTCGAGAACCACTCCAGATCCCAACCGCAAATCATACAGTTCGGGCCAATCTTTATCTTCAAATACGAGCTACAATTCCGTGAAGAACACTATCGTCAACCCTGCGAGGCTCTCTCAGGCGATCAACTCTTCCCGGCTACCCACTCCTAAGCCTCGCCTCGATATCTCAACCAACAGCAACTATGAGATGGAAGTTCCGCCAGTACCTGCCATACCCAAAGCATACGAGTCTCCAGGAAGCGAACTTGATCAGCCCTTCTTCTCGGCAAGGTCGTCTAGTTTACCACCATTCGACGGGGCCATCTCTGCAAGTCCGGTGGTCTCAACAATAGCGGACGCCATGAAGACCCTGGAAACACCACGAGCCCCAAGCGATGCTTCGCACAACTCCAATGCTCCACCAGTTCCGACTTTACCCTTGGAACCGGAGCCGGAGCGGCAGCCACAAACGCAACCGCTAACCCAGCCGAAACAGCAACCACAGCATAAAGCGAGCAAGAAAGCATTGCAGACTCTCAGGCTACCGCCGCTGAACTTGTTGCCTCTAAGCACGCCGACTTCAGCCAAGATCAGGTCACTTAATGTTAAGTCAGAATCTGGAGGCTCCCCCGCGACACCTCCTGGCATGCGAAGCAACATGAAGACACCAAGCACACCTATGACGGCCTCCAAAGCAAGTTTCTTCTCTCGGGGACATAAGCCTGCTGAGGATGCTCCCACGATGCGAAGTAGTACTTCACACCATGCTCTACGGACGGATGAGCTTCGACCCCCAAGCGAGATCAGTCCCAGCCTTCCAGCATTCTCATTCGAAGCAGACAAGTCACGGACACTTTCACCATTTGTGTCCACGTCTGTCCCCAAAAGTAACGATGAGTTCTCGAACTATATGCAGCCTAACTTCATGGCCCAGCTGAACAGGAATCCAAGTCAGCCTCGACCGAACGGTCCTCGTGCCCCTAGCTTTTCGGTGACGCCAAAGGCCGAACCTGTACCAGCCGTTCCAAGTCCCGTTGAGAAGCCAGCCGAGAATGAATCCGCTTTCTCTACCTCAGCACTGAGAAGGAAGTTGAGTCGGAAGTGGAGCGAGCCGAAGTTACCCGAGTCCACTTCACAACCAGAGGATCTGTCCAAATACGACAACATGCCACCGCCAAAGCTCCCGGCCTCTGCAAGCTGGACAAATACCCAGACTGGGCCTGCAAGCCCTCACCGTCCGTCATATCTCAGGTCAAGGAGACAGGCTTCTACTTCAAGTACGAACACTGGACCGGCCCGGCAGGAGAGTTTCGATAGTGCCGCCTCGACTGGTCGCCCTTCGTTTGAATCGAGTAGAACACTGATGGTAAATGCAAACCGGTCAGAATCCCTTTCTGCAAGTACACCAAATCTTGTCAATCACAGATCTCCGCCACAACGGCAGCAAGAACCACCTCTTGACAGAGACGATATGGTTGCCGAAGAGGAAATGAAAAAGCTTGCTTCCAAGAGAAAAGACTTCGAGTCAGCTGCGCGTGAATTGGACGGCCTCCGAGCAAGAGCCAAACCAGCAACCCGGATGTCACACAACACTGCGTCGCGGATATTCGACCTGAACATCTTTGAGCGGGGTGAAATTGTTGACTACCCAGACATTTTCTTTACTGGAACACTGAACTCTCGGAAGATTATCGGTGACCCGGCTTCCACCTCGACCAATTTCGGCTACGATGACGAGCGTGGTGACTACAACATTGTCGAAGGAGATCATCTGGCCTATCGATACGAGGTAGTGGATCTTCTCGGCAAGGGTAGCTTCGGTCAAGTTGTACGATGTGTCGACCACAAGACGGGCATTCTCGTGGCCGTGAAGATCATTCGCAATAAGAAGCGATTTCATCAACAAGCGCTTGTGGAAGTCAACATTCTGCAGAAGCTCAAGCAATGGGTAAGTTGAAGAAGCAATGTCTTGGGTCTTGCGGCACTAACAGCGCTTCAGGATCCTCACAAAAAGCACAGCGTGGTCAACTTCGATCAGAGCTTTTATTTCCGTGGCCACCTCTGCATATCCACCGATCTTCTCGGTATGAACCTTTACGAATTCATCAAAGCTCACGACTTCCGAGGATTTTCCCTCAAACTCATCCGGCGTTTCACCAAACAATTGCTGCAATGTTTAATGTTGCTGCAGCAGCACAAAGTCATCCACTGCGATCTCAAGCCGGAAAATATTCTGCTGGCGCATCCTGTCCACTCCGAAATAAAAGTCATTGATTTTGGTTCGAGTTGTTTTGAAAACGAAAAGGTGTACACATATATCCAGTCACGGTTCTATCGGTCTCCGGAAGTCATCCTCGGGATGTCGTATGGCATGCCCATCGACATGTGGAGCGTTGGCTGCATTTTGGCCGAGCTCTTCACCGGCTATCCGATCTTCCCGGGCGAGAATGAGCAAGAACAGCTTGCTTGCATCATGGAGGTCTTTGGTCCTCCGGAGAAGCATCTCATCGAGAAAAGCAGCCGAAGGAAGCTTTTCTTCGACTCGATGGGCAAACCTCGTTTGACAGTATCGTCCAAGGGCAAGAGAAGGCGACCCAGCTCGAAGGACTTACGCCAAGTACTGAGATGTGACGACGAAGCCTTCCTGGACTTTATCACCAAGTGTCTGAAATGGGACCCAACGCGACGAATGACGCCTCAAGACGCAGTCAAACACGAGTTCATTACTGGGGTCAAGGTGAGCAGCGCGAGCAGGATTAGGAGCGCCACACAATCGGCGGTCAACTCGCCCGTGAAGAGGGTCAACTCGGTCACGACCTCGGGTAGTGCCAGGCCGTTGCCCCAACCACCGTCTACTTTGAAAGCACCGGCTGCAAACCGGCAAGAGACCTCTCCAAGCAAGCCGGGGGCCAGGCGTCAGTCAAACATGTCGGGACCTTTCGCGGCAACATCTCAAGCAAAGCGGGCATCACATGCAGCGATGAATTCCTCAGCATCCAATCCCAGTCTAACGCGCCTCACGATCGGTCAAAGGAGTATGAGCGGGAGGTCCGACCTGGCTGCAGCGGCGGCGGCCGCAAGTCTGGTCAAGTAGACACGGATTCATGAGTGTTATAGCAGGTACATGTATGACCTTTGAGAGCAATGAGGAGCGCCCCGGTCTGATGAATTGTGGAGGAGACAGAGGGACGAATTTCTTACTATCTTTAATGAACATATAGAAGCCTTCCAGCATAGCAGTCGCACTGGTCGGCCGCGCATGATCAAGGCTGGCCCCCTCAGTCCTTTGGAGCTTGGGGCTGGGATGAGGGTGGCGTGAAGCCATATTGGCATGGGGAAGTCCCTTTGCCGAGTAGGGTTTAATTCTGTATACCACCAACCAAGAATTAAGAACAATCGAAAATGTTCGACCTGTCAAAACCATGTCAGTCTCCGGAGGCTTTTGTGAAAATACGACAAGATAACCTCAGGTGAGGCGAGAGTAATCGAGAGGCGACAGGGGGATAAAGACGAAGAAATGAATTGGGCCAGAAGGTTAACACTTGGGTAGGCCTGTGTTTTGCGCCTGCGAACTGCCCAGCGAGTTGAAAGGCGGAAACCCAGATAGAGAGTAAGAAGGAAGAAGAACCGACCCAGCAGGTTCAAGTCTTTAGAGAGAGACGAGCAAGTCAGGACGCTGCTACTGTGGTCTGATTGTGTTATTCCGCGCAGCATTAAGGGGAAGAAGGGCACCGCCGAGTTGAATCACTCGCTGAACAATGGCAACTTTGTACAAAACTGTAACTGCAATTGAAGCATTTGAAACACTGGGGCTCGTCTTTGTTCTTGTACTTGTCCTCGTCGCTGCACTGCAGGGCACATACTGTACATGCCTCCATGCAGAGCAGCAGGACAGAAGCAGGCAGCCGTCTAGTAGGTAGGTACCTAGACAGGTTGGTATGTATCACCCAAACGCGCAGTCAGTGTATGGTATGTGTGTGTGTGCGTGTTTGGCCCTTCAAGCAGCAGCAGCAGCAGCGCTAGGAAATTCATTCATTATTTGACGACTGGGGGCTCCCGAGCTCGCGAGCTCGCGAGGTCCCCGCTGTACAAAACAGTACAGTACAGTACCAAACCGGTGATAATTGTGTGATTCGTCTTCGTCTTCTTCTTCAACAAGAGACGGAATTCGTCAAGAGGAGGATGTAAGTAAGTCATATCGCCGTGTCGTGTGAATTGTGAATTTGTCGACGACGGTTTTTGCTGGACCAGCAGTCTTGATTCCCTCGACCTCGTCTTCCCCAGTCCCCCCCGCCCATTCACGTTTTCGCGCGCGCACATCTCTCCTCTCCCTGTACTGCGGTGCGCTGCGCTGTGGTCCCTCACATGTCAGCCTTAGCAGCAGTCGGCGAAACATTCGCAGCAGTCGGCACAGCACTCGCAGCCCTCTTCGCACACGAAACAACAGCACAGTGCGGCAAGACTATGCACACGCCAGCAGGTTAGCTCGGTCATCTCTTTCGCTCGTGATATCTTTGTGTGGTGGTGGTGGAGTCCCAGTGCGGTGGTGGTGGTTCTTTGGGGGTAGTTCTGTTCCTTACCAAGCGCCCAAGCATCCGCGATCCTTCGACTGTCTTTGAGGAGGAGGCGGCATCTGTTGGCCGTAACTCATGTTCGGCGGAGGGCCCTGTTGATAGTAGCCGCCCTGTGGAGGGGGGTAGCCGCCTTGTTGAGGGTATCCGCCGCCGTACCTGGAGATGAAAGAATACTTTTAGCATATCGTTCGCCTTGCGGAAGTTGTGTGGCAGAGAGTGCGCGATGCGCTGGCGGCCAGGGATGATGGGCATGGAGAGAGCTGGAGATAGCTGTCACGTCGGAAAACTCATGCGGAGGGAGGCTTGAAATTTGGATCATTGCTGCACGATCAGGTCTGAGAGGCGGAAGGCGGAGGACTCACGCTTGCTGGGGGTACTGAGGGCCGCCCTGGTAATATCCTTGGTTCGACATGGCGATGGGTAGGTAGTGAGCGTGAGCGGGAAAGTCGCAAGTCGACGGGATTGAGTGAGTGAGTGATAAGGGTGCGGGAAGAAAAGGTCGAGAGGGTGTCCTGTCTGTCCAGGTGATACGGTACGCGACAGCGACAGCGACAGCGAGAGTAAAGTGCTTGACTAAAGCTTGGCCACTTGGGGGTGCCTGGGTGCCGGGTGCCGGGTGCCAGGGATGGTGCCGCCTAGAGAGTGCTCCGTACGCCGTACTGAGGTAGACGAAATTGGCGGGCTGGAGGCGGTCGGTGGCCGGGACCGACGATCGATGGGGTGCCGAGGGTGCCGTTACAGATCTGTTTCACGAATCATTCAGAGTTGATCAATTCTGTTCTTTCACTGTCGGCGACAAAGATATGTACTCGTATGAATGTGTCTTCTTCCATGCTATTTCGGGGTGCACCACGCGGCAATTACTGGGGTACTGTAGTCAATGCCTCCAGCCCGTTCGACGCTGAGCTCATGCCACCTCGCATGCGCGTCACTCAGCTCGAAATGCTACAGAACCGCATTACAGTAACTCTTTGCCCGGCTTGTAACTGCCTGTTGCGCAACGCTGGAGGCGCAGCTGAAACTCGGCGTTAGTTTGCAACTATCCCAGTACGGAGGTACTCGTAAGTGGCCACGGAGAAGCCATCGCTTGATTGTCGCTGTCATTGACTTGTCTCTCGAAGTTTTCCTAATAGCCAATAATGACGCACGAGTCACAGAGCTGACCTTCTGCCACGTCCTCGTGGCTGAGGATGGATGCTCCGCTCGGTCGATTGCACTCGAATGCTGCGCCTGCGAGCCCGGTGGCATCTCGAACTGCTTTCCGTCATGGCCCTCTCTGAAGGCGACGCTCACGTTGAGGAGCCGCCAGTATCATGGTCGATGCAGTTGCAAATGGCGGAGAGTTCACGCACCACAAAACCAGCTATGTAAAAGAGGATCCCTTAATTTCAATAGCAGCTTATTGACTACCAAACAATCCACCCGATACTGTAACTTGATACTGCAACTCAAAGCACTTTTATATGGTCCGCCTCCAAACGCCTGCAGGGAACAAGTAAGGAACAGAAATAAAACCCTGTCTCAAAAGGGACCAATCCACCACCAATAGCCACCCCGACCGAGAGAATCTGTCATGAATACATGAACCAAAAAGGTTGACCGTGTCAAGCTGTGCCTGCTGTGCCTGCTGTGGCACCTCAATCCCGTCCCGTCATCCAGTCAGAGGACTCGCAAAAACCAAACCGACCTGTTGCATCTCGGACAATTGTGTACATCTCAGAAATACCTTGAACCCAAGGAAATCCCGGTCCCCGCCCTCAAGAGCCGCCATCCGTCAAAAGTCTACACAAATAACAAGATACCAGGTACAGGAGAATGATAACATAACACTGATCCATCTTCATCTTCATCCCTTCGTGATCGTAATCTCCTCGTAGTAGTCGTCGTTCATAGACGTCGTTCAGTTCAGTTCAGTTCAGTACTGTTGAAAGGCAAGGCCGGCTTCGTTGACAGGGTAGAACCCGGCCTGGCTGTACACGGCGGTGTGCCGCATCATCATGGCCGGGTCGACGCCGGCATAGTTGTCGGGCATCATGTTGTCAAAGTAGAGTTGCTCTTGCGCGAGATCCATGGCCGCGGGCATCATCATGTTGACGTTGGTGTCGAGCTCGAAACTGTCGACGGCGGCGGCGGTGTCGTTGTTGTCCATGTCATTGGCGGTGGCGGCGGCGGCGGGGTTCATCATCGAGGCGCACTTGATGTGTTCATTGACGACCGCAGGCTGGAACGTCATGCTGGGCACGTTGATGTCCTGGACAATGACACGGCCGTTGACGTTGAGTTCCAGCTCTTCATACATCCAGTGTTTGAGGAACTCCATCGGCGGCGAGTTGCCGCCGCCCATGCCGCCGCGGCCTTCGCTCTTCTTGCCCCGGCCGCCGCGGCGGTTCTTGCACGGGTTGAAGTGGGCGCGGCGCAGGTGGGCGGCGGCGTTGTAGTTGGCGCCGTAGCTCTTGCGGCTGCGGCAGGCCTTGCAGTTGGCGAGGAACTTGCCGTCGGCCGAGGCGTCCTTGCAGATCCACACGCGGCGCACCTGCGAGTGGTGGCGGTCGATGTGCCGGCGCAGCTCGTGGTCGCCGTGGAAGCCCTGCGGTTGATCGTTACAGAACTCACAAAAGGTCGTCTTGCGCGGCAGTTGCTGTCGCACCGTCCGCGTGATCTCGGCCTTGTGCTTCACGGTCCCGTCAGCGCCCTGCACGGCGACCAGCTTGGGTGCCGGCATGTCGGCTTGCTGCTGCTGCTGCCTTGCCGATGACCCTTCTGCGGCTGCAAGACGCTGCTCCGTCTTGGGAGCCAACAGGCGTGACACGGTGTTACTGCTACGAGGCACGACTTCCTGCTGCTGCTGGTGCGGAAGCCCTCGAGCCGACACGAAACAAGGTTGAGAAGAAACGGAAACGGATGAAGCATTGCTCCCCGAAGAGGGAGAATTCTTCATCTCAAAACTAGACGGAGACGATGATGAGGGAAGCCCCTCCTCATCCTGAAAGGACACAAACTCGTTGCAACCGAAGCCGGTTCCAACCACGGAAGAAGAAGAAAAAGGAAAGAGTGGTTGTGCTGGGCCAACATCGTGGCCAGCCCTGGCGTTGGCTTTGTGATCCTTCGCCGAACTCTGCGAGTCCATGCGAAACATCCCAAAGCCGTCGCAGAGAACATCACTTGTGTTGTTGCGAGACATGGGCTCCGACAAGACTGTCGAGGGCGCCGTCATGCTCGAATCACTAGTTGCCGTCATCGGAGTGTACACCCCCGGTGACTCTATCGCTGGAGAATACGGTGATGATGTGAGCTGGGAAATCTGGTTGATGTGGAACTCACCGCGCTCCACGTGTGTGGGAGGCGTCAACGAGATCGTCGGCATGGCAAGGTCGTCCGGAGACCGTGCGAGAAAGTCGGCCGGCGACATGTCCTGGACCTCCTCAATGTAGTGGAGGTTGGGTCCAGTGTACCGATTGGGATACGACGCGGCGGTCGAGCCTCGTCGTTGGCCGCTGGTGCGACGGGGGATGGGGACGGGGCCGATCGTCGCTGAGGTGTGCGGCTGCGACGACGTCCGCGGTGCAGGTCGGCCGTGCTGGATCGTCCGCGATGTCGACTGACCGACTGGTGCTGAGATGTGTCGCTCAAGGGAAGGTGCCGATGGAACCGAGGAAGCCAACGGCGTCTTATGCTCGACCGTCAACCAAAGCAGAGGGGAGGATCAGCAGGAGTACATACATGGCCGGCACGTTTCGGATTGGGCTCCAAGTCACCAAACATTGCACCGGACGCAGTTCGTTTCGAGGGAAGTGACGTTCCGTATTGTTGAGAGGAAGAAGAAGCCGAGTTTCGGATCTCTGAGTTCATCGAGTTCCAGACTCGCGCGACCTGTTCGCGGTCGGCAGGAGAGAGGTGTTGGTATTCCTGCTCATACGCCGCCCGACAGGACTGCAGCAGCGCAATGACTTGATGAGCACCAGAGGCCATGTTGTCAACCACCGAGACTGGAAGTGACCAATTGTCGTTGACAGAAGCCGGAGAGAATACGCTGATCAAGGCTGGCTCGAGTCAGCCAATGGGGCTCCCACCGTCAGTTGGTCTCTCAGACCAGCTCGCTCAGTCACTTACAACTGGTGTTCGAAGGTTTGTAGGAATGATGGGATGGTGAAACAAAAAGCGTTCAGGTTGAATAGCGGGAAGGAACAAAGGCGAAGTGAAGCGGTGACAGTGTGTCAAAAGCGCGGAGAGAAACAGCCTTGGGAAGTGGAAAGCACAGACGGGCTCGGGGGATGTTATAGGACCCTTCCTTCTCACGGCAGTCCGGACGGGACAAGGCGATCAGGGAACACGAGACGGGCGTGGGAGTGACCCCCAGATGTTGAGATGACAGGCAAGCTGCCGTTTCGAAAGAACTGGTGGAACGGCCTTGCGACATCCAGGCCGGGCAACTTGTCGAGGGGCTTTGCTGATCTTGGGCTCTCGCGGAAGGCCTGTTCTTCCCGCTCTGGCTTCTCACGGGCGCAGAAAGGACCCCTGTCCACGCCCGCGCTGCAGGCCCCGGTCGGTCGCCTGGGCTGCTAGGCACTCTTTGAGCCTAGAAGCGCCACCTTCCGGGCGTCTCATTCGCCTGTACAAGGCGCCATTCCGGGCTGGTGCTGGTGCGGCTTCGATCCGGCAGAAACGGTACGACGGCCAAGGTCGGTCGACAGTCCATCTTCTTGTTGCGAGCAAACCACAGGCCAATGGTTCCGTCGATCACCATTGGCCACCTATGAGAATCTCCTCCGAGGGGGTGGGAGACGCTGTTCATTGGAACCATGCAAGGACCTGCACTGCTTCTTGGCCGCCTCACTTTCAAAGTCTTCGCTCAGCGAGTCAATCTCTTGTGTGACCTCGATTCATGCCCAACATCAATCTGACCAGCGAACTTTATGCAGACCCTCTGGCCGTCAGACACGAGAGCGTGGGTGGGCATTTCCACGGCACGTCGACCCTAGCCCGGTTCGCCTCGTCACCGCCCACGTACAGTTACCAGTGGGTGACCGGTACGGGGTCATGTTTGTGAAGAACAATGACCTGCATCGTCTGCGTGGGCGTTGCTTCCGAACTGGTCCAAGCGAAAAGGACATTGCGTTCTCTGTGTAACGTGGACAACCCGGCCGCAGAGAAGTGTGTACGTACAGTATGTAACCGACCCAACCAGGAGAATTGAGTCATCGTTAGCTGGAGCAGGAGTTCATGTCGTCTTCTCAATCTGAGATAAACAGCTCGAGGCAGGTAGACTCTTATCACGGAGAATGCATACAAGAGCGCCAGATGCCCATTTGCTGGCGCTCTGGATTCTTCGTGCCCAACTCTCTGGTACAATCCTACGTGAATCCCGCTCACCGCTGCAGTTTGCTTGCCTGAGTACTCGTACAGAGCCGGAGCCGATTGTCCACCAGTGCGGCAGGATCGGGATGCCTTTCAGTCACACGGAGCAGGAGTCGGCACCTACTCGGTACGACTCCTGATCTCGGCTGTGATGGTTCGCGAGAACACATGTTTTCGTTGCAGAAACGCCCACAGCCCCTGTCCTCGTATGTAACATGTACTGGGTGCTGAGTACTACTTGGTCCACAGGAGAGATCGTCTTTCTCGGGGTGATAGCCATTGCAAAGTCATCATTTCAGCCACACCCGAGCAGGGACGGGACGGTGGCTTGCCCGCTGCTTGTGGTGCTGTCGTCTATGATCATGGCTATGAATCACATTACGTACTGGGCGTCATTGATGCACGTGTCGATCGATTCACGATCCAGTGTGCCCAGTGCTTGTGCCTGCTGATCGAGCGTTGAGTTCGCCATCTGGAACTCGAGCATCCCTCAAGCGAGTTTGGGATCATCACAAGAGACGAGGTCATGACGCAAAGCGAGGGCCTACAGATCGGGCGGTGATGGACAGGCACGACAGGCTCGACTCGCCCGGATGGGCCGAAGCGAAAGGATCACGAAGGTTGGGCGCCTTGATGGCTGCCAGCACGTGATGAGCGGCTCGTACCTCGTACATCGTTCGTTCTCGAAGACAGCGAAAGTGAGTAAAGTCGAACAAGGAAGGTTAGCCGGAGCATGACTCAGCATGTTTACTCGTCTTCCCGAAGTGGAAGCTTCAACAACTTGAACAATACTGATCCGTCGAAAGCCAGTCACCACTCGATCCGCTACTGGTGTCTACAATGTCGGTCGGTGAAATATTCTCAAACGCGCAGCAGTCTCTTGTCGGTCACAAGGCTCTCGCGAAACGACTGCGCCGGCTCGAAGACTCGCCGAACTTCGAAGCGCACCTCAAACAATGCGTCTTCCGACTGCTCGACGTGAGCAAGTCCGAAGCAGCTGGGACTCGCGTCATCAAGTTCCTCACAACCTATCTCGCTTCAGATGATGCCTCGAATCAGATATCTTCCAGCATTCTGTTGGCCATCCTCCCCTTCCTTTGCGCCAAAGACAAGACGATCCGGTATCGCGCGACGCAGATCACCTGCCAAATTCTTGGAGTCTTGCAAGCAATCGACGATGACTTGTACAAGGTCATCAGACACGAGCTCATCAAAAGGCTGAGAGACAAAGTACCTGCGATCCGACTGGAGGCGGTCATGGCATTAGGTCGGTTGGTCGAGAGCGAGATGGAAGAGGAGGACGATGAGCAGGACTCTGACGGGGACTTTGCGCCTGGCTTGCTTGATAAACTACTGGATGTCCTGCAAAACGACACCAATGCAGAAGTCCGACGAGCGCTGTTGGTCAACTTACCTGCGACACCCAAGTCTCTGCCCTACCTACTCGAGCGTGCCAGGGATCGTGACGGACCAACTAGGAGAACCCTCTATGCAAAACTGCTCCCCAAACTGGGCGACTTCCGACACCTATCTTTGTCCATGCGAGAAAAGCTGCTGCGATGGGGGTTGCGAGACCGTGACGAGCGAGTGCGCAGCGCCACAGCCCGAGTTTTCCGAGAACATTGGATCGAAAATTGCGCAGCGACCGAGCTGGCGAACTCTGTCGAGGACAGGGATGAAACGAACGGGGACCAAGAGACAGGCGAGAAGAAGGAGAAGATGGGGTTCTACGAGCCGAACATCGCTGCCTTGCTCGAACTACTGGAGAGAATTGACACTGTGAATAACGGCAACGAAGACGGGGTTGCGCTCGAGGCAATGAAGGAATTCTGGGCCGGGCGTCAGGACTATCTTGACGCAGTCACCTTCGATGATGAATTCTGGGACCATTTGACTCCGGAGTCGGCATTCATGGCACGAACGTTCAATGATTACTGTCAGTCAGATCCGAAATACTACGGATTGATTGAGGAGAAGATGCCCGAAGTCACACGCTTGGGATTTCACCTCCAGAAGCACATCAATGAGCTCACCAGTCGAGTCCAAACCGCTACCGAAGCGGGCACGGATGAAACTATGGCGCTGCAGACGGAGCAAGAGTTCATTGTCGAGCAACTGCTCTACATCGCTCAGTCACTTGACTACACTGACGAGATCGGGCGACGCAAGATGTTCTCGTTGCTTCGGCATGCTCTCTCGATGGCAGATCTCCCCGAAGATTGCACTCGGCTGGCCGTAGAAGCGCTCCGGCTTGTCTGCAACCCGGATGCTGCGGGCGAGCGTGAATTCACCGCGGTCGTACTCGAAGCCATCGCAGAAGTGCACGATAACATCGCCTCTTCCGACCTCGAAGACGAAGCAGACAACGACGATGAAGACAGCTTCGTTTCCGCCAGAAGTGAAGTAAGCGGCGATTCGACACCCAAGCAAAACGAGAGCAAAAACAAGAAGAACAAACCACCTCTTACCGAGGAGGAACAAGAGGCTAACGCCATCAAGGAGATTGTCATCAACATGAAATGTCTACACATCGCGCAATGCATGTTGCAGAACGTGGCTGGCAACTTGCAATCAAATATCGACTTGCGCACCATGTTTGACAATCTGGTGATTCCGGCCGTGCGGTCTCATGAGTCTCTGATACGAGAACGAGGTGTTCAGTGTCTGGGCTTGTGCTGCTTGCTGGAACCAAAGCTGGCCGATGAGAACATGCGGCTGTTCACGCACCTGTTGAAAAAGGGCCACGAGTCTCTGCAGGTCATAGCATTGCAGATACTCTGCGATATCGTTCTTGCCCGAGGCCCGCCTCCAGCAACGCCGGCTTCACTGGACGATCCGTCGGCGGCATCTCCCAACACAAGCAACGAAGGAGAAGCAATCGCGTCTACCAACTCGACCAAAGCCCTGACGTCCCTCCTGTCGCCCTTCATCAAAGCCCTCTCCGCCACGTTCCCGGACGAGGTGCGCCTCGTCTCCACCACCTCGCTGTGCAAATTCATGCTCTGCGGCTTCTACACGGGCAACGAAGGCCTCTTTGATCAGATTGTCGAGCGTGCCATCGGTGTGAGCGCCAAGGGATGGGAATTGTTGGAGAAAGTGAGGAACGCGGTGCAAGTCGAAGGGAAGACCAAAGATACGCAGGATACCAAGGAGGGAGCAAAGACGCCCAGGAAAAGCCAGGCGAGAAGTAGCAATGACGGTGGTATTGTTGAGCATGCGAACGAAAGACTCAGCGGCGAGGGCATCGAGCTGTGATGATTGTTCAATTGACACCAAAGCGCTTTGGATGACGGGACGTCTTGGGCGGGCAGGCTTTTTCTTATTCTTTTCGCTTTTTGTGGCATGTGTCTGGATACTATGCCTTGATGGTCCGGGTACACAAGTACATACTGTGTTTATTCTGGGTATCTTCCACCCTTCATGACATGACATGACTGGTTAAGCACTCATTCTCTTTTCCCCCCCGGATGTAATGTATGACAACCCATTCCCCCAAGGAGGTATCCGTACAAAGCAAGCGCCCTCCCTGTTTCAAGCGCAACCCATCGCTACCGTATGAGAGGGCGTAGCATGCATGGGTCTTATCGACGAGTGCATGCACTGCAATACAGTAGCACATGCGCCTCACAGAATGCCCTGCTTCTGCAAATCCAGATAGATGCGCTCGGGCATGACGTTCCCCTCGCCATCCTCCATCTGCACGACCTGGTCGTCCTTGACCTCGCGCTCGCGCTTCTCCTTCTTGATCTTGTCCCACAGTCTCAGCGCGTCCTCGATGCCCGTGATCTCGCGGAACAGGCTCAGTCCGCCACTTGCAGCACTGCCGCCCCCGCTGGACACGCCCGACAAGGCCGAGCCCGTGATCCCCAGACATTTCAGGCCGTAGATATGCCGCGCCTCGCTGAAGTGCTTGTCAAAGGCCCGACGGCCCATATACACGAAGTTGCCGCAGATCTCGCAGCTGAACTCGACGCCCAGGCCGTGCAGCTTGTACAGCCAGTAGGGGATCGGCTTGCCGTCCCACGCGAGCGGCAGTTTCAGCGGGTTGTAGATCTTCTCGTCGCCTTCGTCTTCCGAGCCGGAGTCGTCGCCGCCGCCACCACCGGTCCTCTTGTTCGCGGCCCGCCGGTCGCTGGCCAGCACGGCGGCGTCGTCTTCCGCGAAGAGCGCGTCCAGTTCGGCTTGCCGTTCCCGTTCCGTCATGCCTTGCTTGCGCTCGACGTTTACGCGCGTGTTGGACCGTTCGTTGGAGAGGAGGTCGGCGAGTGAGCGGATGCGGTGTTCGTGCGAGGCAATGGCCCGTTCCCTGAGCGCGGTTCCGGAGATGGGTAGCGACGAGGGTCTCGACGATGTGCCGTCGTTGTCGGTCCCTGCCCCATTGGCGGAGTCGGATTTCTTCGCCGCCGC
Organism: Cladophialophora carrionii CBS 160.54; assembly: GCF_000365165.1. Lineage (NCBI taxonomy): Eukaryota > Fungi > Ascomycota > Eurotiomycetes > Chaetothyriales > Herpotrichiellaceae > Cladophialophora > Cladophialophora carrionii. The sequence continues at coordinate 260,087 of NW_008481832.1, forward strand.
ATTTTTAATGTGTTTTTTACCCGTCAGGTGCGAATTGTAAACGTTCTGGTTTGTGAACTCCTTTTCGCACGCGGGACACCATGTGCCCGTGCCGCTGCCTTCTGTTTGAGGGCCCGCGGATGTGTCTTGTTCTTTGGTCTCCTTCGTCCAGCCGGGCACTTCGCCCTTGTCCCACGCTGTGTCGAATTCTCGTTGATATCTCAGGAACAGTTTCGCCAGGTCGTCTAGTGGCCGAGTCCGTCGCACAAACCCTTCCAGGTACCCGTCCAGCCCGGCGACGTACTGCAAGTATTGGTCCGTGATCTTGTTTTGTCGTTTGATGGGTAATCGCGGCGGTTCAAAGGCGTCAAAGCTGTCGAGGTATTGGAGGTACGTCAGTCGCTTGACGCCGGGTAGGTTGAGGTACTCTTCATGGAGTTGGGTCAGATCCAGAAACCGGCCGTTGGACTCTTCGCCGCTGAACATGTTGTCCACCTCTGACGGGATATATTCTCCCTCCTCCGGCCGTCGGCGCTTGTACGCGCGTTCGAGATTCTCGACGGGCTCGTTGGGGTATCGTCGATGGAAGTCCTTGACCTCCTCGAGCTGCTTGTAGAATTCATCGAACGGTTCGCCCGTGGAGAGAGACTGCACTTCTTTCGTCCGCAATCCTTCGGCGTCCTTGTAGATGTCTAATAATCGCTTCGACTGCTCTTGTATTCGGGTCAAGAAGCCATTGATTTGGTGGTCTCGGATCAATCGGTCTTTGATCTATCCCAAGTGCGTTTCAGCGTTGAGACTCTAGCCGGCGGAGGAGGAGGAGGAAGAGGAATCGCACTTACGTTCTTCGGATCTTCAGCCACGCGGTCGGTGATGGCTTGCTCCAGCCGCTCCAAGTCCTCGTGGAGGAATCTCTGGTCTTCCAATAACATCGTGGCCTGCTGCAATGCCAATGCTTATGGGTACGTGGAGCACCACGTCGTGAAGTTCAAAAAGTCGATCTTTGGAGAATTCGATGTACGGTGGAGCGTAAGTGCAGAATATGGCAAGTTCTCAGCCTTGTCACTTCACACGAGGCTGTGAATTCAGCCCTGTCACTCTGCGGCCTCGGCCAGATGACACGAGTTAGAGCGTACTGAGCCAGGGTTGGGTGCCTTGGAAGAAATGTCATGATTTGACACATTAATTTACAAGTACTGCCTACATAAGTCCATCACAGCCTCCAGCCTACCTGGTTCACGCTATGCATCCTTGTGTCCTCACTTTCGCCACCGAGCTCCATACTTCCCACTAAAGCGCAGCCGTATAGCCAAGACGACCGTATTTTCCTGCAGTGTACCGAACTGCTCATTCCACTGAAATCAATAGACGGCCTCTGTTCAAGAATACACCATGCAGAAAGAAAACATTGAGCCCTTGAATCCAGATCAAATGAGGTGAAGGCTCCAGAAGGTGGAGTCTTCACAAGGACTCACCACTGCAAGAAAAAACCCACCCCTCATGGCTTGTATCTCGGTAGTTGTTGTTCCGTGTCCGTTACCGTGATGATCGCTGGTTGAGTCGGAAGAGCTTCTCCCCTAGGCATATTCTCCGCTGCGTCGTCGACAGGGGTGTTGCGGGAGTCCTGGTGGCGTCTCTGGTATGCCGATTCAATCTCCCCCAGACGCGCGAGAGCCCGCTCTTCAGCTGCTTCCTGGGCCTTCGATTTCCCTTTGCTGTCGAGATCAAATGCACCAGCTTCACCCCCGCCATTGGATGTGACGGGGCGGCCTATGCCAGACTTCTCCTTGCTCGATTCTTTGCCCTCGTGACTGCGGCGATGCCAGAAGCCGGAGCTTGACCCAGAGCCTGTGCTCTCGGCAGACGTTCCCGTCATGGCTTGGGACAGATCTGCTCCCAGTAGCATATTGGTGTCCAAAACGCTGTCGATTCGAACCGTAGCTGGGGGCAGAATGACCGTGCATTCCGGCCCATTCTTGACCGACGAAAACTTCTCGGTCTTATCCGCGCACTCGATCTCCAGTTCCCAGAGCAGATGATACGACCGCGAGACATTGTACGTGGTAAAGTTGGGCGTCAGGGGTGCCTCGAGCCGGGATCCCAATTTGGCATTGGCCAGACGTAGGTCAACCAGCTGTCCGAGGTTCAGCGTTGCCTCCGCGGCTGTCGCCCTACCACGGACCATGGTCAGCGGCTGGTTCAAAGTCTTGTAAGACAGCATGGGGATTTCGTATGTCTTGCTGTCGGAAAACGTGCCGGCCGCGCGGCAGCGAATGTACGTCTTCAGTTCAATCTTGGCCGCCTTGAGGGTCACGGTGGGTAGCGACGTGGAGGTGTCGATGGTGGTGAGCCCGGGGGACAAGTCTGGTGTCGCAGTGATAAGGAACGGTATTGGATCGGGATGCATCAGCTGGATGATACTCGGTGCCTGAACAGCAAGGCTGAAGGAGAATTTGGGAAGCGAATCGCGCTGAAAAATCGAGCGAGCGCGATCTCGGAGTCCGAGGCTGGTTCCGGCATGCTCTGGTAGGAGTTTCAGTGTCGAGATGGTGAAGAGTCGTTGGTCGGTGACGAAGTTATAGTTCTGGATGGGTTCGGGTGTCGACAGAGGGTGAAAGATAATCGGCCGAGTTGACACCTTGCTTTGAGGACCACGGATGTGATGTAGACCCTCTGGCTCAACCAAGGTCACGTCGAGGACGTACTCGATAAAGCACTCGGCGTGACGACCGAACATGTGTCGCGAATGATAGCAGGACGCCGGAAGCGTGAGTTCGAGGTCGTTCACATCTGCTGTCCCTCGAAAGTGATCCTTGGGCTTCCATTTCTCTCCGGCGAGGATACTTGCTGGGTCGGCCTGTTCGGGGACGACGAACTCAAACGGCCAGCTGAATGTGCCGGCTTTGTGGGTATATTGGCCCTCGTAGAGGACAAGCTCTTGTTTGAAGAACTGTGTGCGACCACGATGATATGTGACCGCTTGGCCGTGTTGCTGGATAATTCGTGATTTCGCCCGACCCCAGAATGAAACGACAACTTTGCCAATCCCGACCTCATCCGCCGTATTGAGGACCACTCGACCGCTGATGGTGTCGCCGGGAGAGTAGTGGGCCTTGTAGCTGTCGAGTTCCAGAGACAGTCCCGGGGAGTCTTCGGCTTTGGTGAGGCCCATCTTGTCTTAGGTGGAGAGTATGCTGAGAGCTATTTGGCGAGTGTTGCTCGCTCTTTGTTTCGCGCTGTGTCTTTCTTTGGCTATTAAAGCCTTCATTGAGGTGTATATAGGTGCTCCACCGCCGTGAAGAGGTCACACGCTGATAGCATATGCCCAGGATGGCCACAACCCGAGTACGGTACACTGCCACAATGGGCACTTTGTCGTGCCTGCTCGTTATTGGCCCTTGTAGGCGTGGCAAAGCCTGGTAAGGCGTACTGTGGGTTCCACTGGAGGCGATCGCAGGGCTGAACTTGGGTGATCTCCTCGCCGAGCCAGGCCCTGCCAGGCACAGAGTTTCTCGGTCTTCGGTTGGCCGATGCCGAGTATGAAGCTGAAGGTCGATGTTGAAATGGGCTTCACATTCCGCAGACATTCTCGCCAACGAAATGTGGTAGCCTGCGTTCCTGAGCTTTGGTCTGTTGCCTAAGGAGGCCGTGCTTGCTCCGTTCCTTTCAGTTCAACTGATGTTGGCAGCTTCAATCAAACGGGATCTTCAGTATACCGCCTGAGCTTGTTGGGGTCTTGTCGACGGCCCTGTCAGGAATCATTATGAGGCTTTGGTCCTGACCATACGCACCGAGGTGATCGATATCCTTGACGCCAGTCCATCATCAGGTCACAACGATGCTGGCCAATTCCTGCCAAGGTTGTCTACTTGGACGATGCTACTGTATCACCCAGCCGAAGCCAAAGTCGTCCAAGAGCAGTTTCCAGGCTATCACCATGAGGGACTTGCTCGTCCCACGTTGGAAGAGCCCAACCACGCGGCTTGGTGAATGACTTGGCTCCAACGACTGAGTCAGCCAGCCAGACCAGTTCTGGTGTTTCCACCGCGACCGATATAATAATTGGCAAATGCGAGTGTCGCGTCAATGCAGATCTCCACCGTTAGCATTGGCAAAGCAGCACCGAGGTCGGAGCTTGGAATCCTGGGCTCTGCAACAACGAGCTACGCGTTGATACATGTGGGTATCCATCCTTTCGCCAGTATGTATACCTGATACATCCGTTGTTCGTGTACCTCAGACACGGACCAAAAGGCCCAGAACGACCGTTGACGCTCTGCCGCGCCTATGAAAGGTTGGCCTGGGATAAGCAAAGTCGACTATCGGAGTCTATCCACCACAACAGGCCACCGTATGGCGGCCCCTGGACAACTAATCGTCGGTGTCGACGTGGGAGGTATGCAAGTCGATCAAGAAACAGCCCCTCCCTACACGTTAAGGTGGTCGAAGGTCACTCTTTGACTCTGCCCAACAGGGACCAACACAGATGCCGTCCTCCTAGATACCTCCAAGAACGGGTCTGAAGCCGTGTTAGCATCTTACAAGGCCCCAACCACCGCCAACGTGACGCTCAGTGTTCGCGAGACACTGAAAGTTCTGCTGGCCACTTCGCCAGTTGACCACGCCAATGTATCTGCCATCGCGATTGGCACTACACATTTCATCAATGCAATACTCGAACGCGACGCTGCCCGCCTGGAGAAAGTTGCAATCTTGCGACTGGCCTCGTACAACTTCTCTGGCAGCACGCCGCCGTGCGTGGATTGGCCCCAAGACTTGAAGAACATCATCCACGGCTACTCGGCTCTCATACCGGGAGGGTGCAACATCGATGGCCAGCTGATTGCCGATATCGACGATGATCGAGTCCGCGAACAGGCCGATATCATCAAGGCAAAGGGACTGAAGAATGTTGTGGTTGTTGGCATCGGATCGCCCGTCGACCACCACCACCATCAAGAACAGCGCGTGCGGAACATCCTGCAAGAATCCTTCGAGTCTTCTCAACACAAGGTGAACATCGTCTGCTCTCGAGATGTGGCAGGCATGGGTCTCCTTGCGCGCGAAAATGCGGCGATACTCAACGCTTCCATCTTGAGCTTTGCTCAGCGGACGATCCGCTCTCTCCAGATCGCGCTGAAACATGTCGGCCTGCAATGCCCGCTCTACTTGACCTCCAACACCGGGCATCTTTTACCTCTGGCGGAAGCTTCGCTGTTTCCCATAAAAATCTTCTCTTCGGGTGCGACCAATTCGATTCGCGGCGCAGCTTTCTTGGTCGGCTCAAACATTGAGCAGACTGGCAGCGTGGTCGTGGACATCGGAGGCACATCGACAGATGCTGGACTTCTGCTTAAGAACGGCTATCCTCGCTTGGCGAGGAGCTATTCAGATGTCGCTGGAATCAAAGTCAACATGGAAATCCCCTCAGTTGAGAGCATTGCACTTGGTGGAGGATCGATCCTACATCTTGCATCAGACGAGAGTCAAATCTCGATCGGTCCTCAAAGCGTCGGGCACGACATAGCGGAAAAGGCGTTATGCTTTGGTGGTACGACGATAACTGCAACTGACGTGGTGGTGGCTTCGGGAAGCGTCTCTCTCGGGAAACAAACAGTCAAGCTCAGCGACAAGGTCATCCATGGGGCCAAGGCCAGGATCAAGAAGATGCTGGAAGCAGTTATCGACCGCTCAAAGTTGTCCCCGGACCCTTGCACGGTCATTCTCGTTGGAGGTGGTGCCATTCTCTGCCCCGAGCGACTAAGCGGCGTCAGTAAGATTATCGTCCCTGAACATGCTGGTGTAGCAAACGCAATCGGCGCAGCCATGGCCCAGATCTCTGCCTCCTCCCAGTTGATTTGGGAAGGACACGATGTTCAGGTGGGCATCAATCGGGTCAAGGACGAGGCCATAGAGCGGGCCATCAAGAAGGGCGGGACCAGTGCCAACATTACAGTACTGAATGTAGAATCAGCCGGAGTGCCTTACACCCAAGGTCAAACAGCCATTAAAGTGGAGGTAGCCATGCCAGCAGATCACGCCAGACTCCGCCAAGAAACTCATATGTGCAGGGAAGATGACGTGGAGGGTGCCGAAGAAGAGTTGTTCGAAGGGACCAAGAGGCACGAACTGCCGCGGAGTGATGAACCCCCCGACACCGTGGACCTGCATAACTACCGCCCTCAGGTGACCAAGGACGGACTGTGGTACTTGTCCGAGACAGACATCCGCTTCCTGGAAATTGGCTGCTATATCCTCGGTTCCGGAGGTGGAGGATCGCCCTATGCCGGAGCCTTGGTACTGCGCCAGCTATTGTCTGAAGGGGAGACGGTCACTATCGTCAGCTGTGACCACCTAAAGGAGGAGGATGTGATACCTTCGGTTGCTGGGATTGGTACTCCTGCCGTGGGCAACGAGAAGCCCGGTGGAGACGGAGTCATTCATGCCCTTGACTTGATGGCTGAACACTTAAAGGTCACGTTTACTCACTTACTCGCGTGTGAGATAGGAGGAGGAAATGGTTTGACTCCCCTGCTTTGTGGCTCATCAAGATACTACAACATCCCGACTGTGGACGGCGATCTCATGGGTATGTCGAGAGAACCCCGTCGTCCGGGACCAGACTGACGATACAATGCAGGAAGAGCCTACCCAGCATTTGAAATGGTGTCCACATACGTCAACTCGGGCTCTGTCAATGCCCTGCTCCCGGTGACCCTTAGCGATGGGACTGGGCAGAATATCGTCGTCCTCGGCGATCGAACGGATGAGGAGGCCCCCGGAAAAGAAATCAGAGATGCTTGTGTGGCCATGGGACTAGCTTGCGGAGCAGCTGGTGTTCCCCTGAGCGGGCGGCAGATGCAAGCCGCAGGAATTCCGAACTCGTACTCTCTGGCCTGGCGAATTGGTCGTGTCGTGTCCATGGCGAAACAGTCATCGTCGCTGTCAGCCTTACCTGAAGCCTTGATCGAAGAGGTCGGCGGCAGTCGATCTGCCAAACGGTTGTTTCAAGGCAAGATCCGCAGTGTTGAAAGCGTCCTGACCTCCACAGCCCACAGTCTAGGCAAGGTTACCATCGAAGCAATCAGCGAGGACGAGATGGAATTCAGCACCGACGGAGCGTCAGATTACGCTGCGGTCGTGGTTCCGTTCATGAACGAGAACCTGGCTGTCATCGGCAGGGACGACGACGACCGAGAGGAAGTTCTTGCGACTGTCCCGGAGCTGATATTTCTGCTGGACGTCTCGACAGGAGAGAATATTGGTACGCAGGAGTACCGGTAAGTCTGGCAAATTCTGATTTCAAATGTCCTGTGCTAAGCGGATCTCAGGTACGGCTTGAAGGTGACTGTGATGAGCATGGCTCCGCATCCTGTTTGGACGTCGAATCGGGGTCTTGAGGTTGGCGGGCCCAAAGCTTTCAATCTGCCCTATGAGTACAGCTCGAGTCTGGAGTACACGAAACCACGCAGCGTCATTGATGAGTTTCGATCGGAAATTGATGGTGAATGATCCCTGTAGTCTAGTGCTGCCTCTAAAATGGCACCCGATACTCCAATATGCTAGCCTCTAGCTCTGAAACGAAGTTGTTGCCAGTCTATATCGTGACTCCAGCCTCTCAAATTCCAAAGGTCTTGGTCTATAGTTTTGCGTTTGTCTTCCTCGCCGTAGACGCCCTGGTTCCCGGCTTCAATGCGACAAAGAGACCAACGCCCTCGGTCAATATTTGACGATCCTCGGCCTCGACCGTTGCCCTCACGAAGATCTTCCGTCCCTCGGTTTTCTCGATCCAAGTCCGCACCAGCAACGGTACTCCTGTCGGGACGGGTCTCCGATATTTCGTCGTCAGCTCTGCTGTCATGATCGATATGGCTCCGGGCTCCGTCATGGGCACGGCTTGCTGGTCGGCATAGGCCGGATTGGCTGATCCGTCAGGTGGGATACCTGCCGTCTCAGTCGTCGCTCTGTTGCTGTTGATCAAGAAGCCCATAATCTCGTCGATTATCGCGGCGACGAATCCACCGTGCGCAATGCCAGGATGCCCATTGACCCCCGGGCCTGTGGACAAGAATGCACGGACTTCCGATACAGTTGGCTGGGGGACTGATGCCGTGGCCGTGGTCTCGGCCGCCGAGTTCTGATGCCCGTTGTTGTTGCGGTCGGCTCTGCGTGTTTGACATATGCAGGCGGTGATCGTGGTGTCTGTTGCCAGAGTCTTGGTGAAGAACTCGCCTCTCCCATCCTTCATGGGCCGACCGAACCGAGAGGGAACGACGATGTATTCTGGATCAGACAGGAGAGCGGCACACCAGGGCACGGCTCTGAAGTACGCAGGGTCGGTCGTCGGCATCCTTGCACCTCGGTATCTAATACCACGTTGATATTCGTACTCGGACTCTTGGGTGACTGCGATGATTGATACAGTGATCGAGTGTCCAGTCTTCACCTCCAGCCCAATGTGTACACTTTGACAAGACCTGCGGAGGATATGTGGCCACAACCCATCCTTCTCACCGCAAGTCAAGGTTTACGGTATATGAAACCGAAAACCTCCTGAATGCTGCACGACTTCAACTGTCATTCGGGTGGAGGATCAAACCTTATCGGGGACTGCGGTTCACGCTCTGATTTAATTAGAGATGAACCGAGGCATTCGCGTTGGCGTTGGGCGAGTTGGCCGAGTGATCCGCCGTTCTCTCACCGTCAACTCACCCGTTACTCACTTGAGCCTCATGACTCCCTCAGTGTGTAGTATTTATATAAATCTGAACAACGATGCATCCGCTATCCCAGATCTGACGTAGCCTGTCTAGAACTGAGAGTGGCGCACAAAGGAATGGCGAGCATAGAACCGGAAGTGAACGCACCCAGAATCGACAGTTTGACAACCTCTCAGCAAGTCACTTTCAATTCACTCTGATGTAGGTATTGTATCCTCAAGCTCACGACTGCTTGCCCTACTTCTCTCTTGGATGGCCTCCGCGCTGCATGATGGGCGAGTTGGCCATCCTCTCCCAGTCATGCAACATCTCAGTGTTCTCCATGGACAATCGAACTTCTTCACCTGCTCGATCTACAAGCTCGTCTCGATACGCGTCGGCGGCTTCTTCAAAAGTCATCTTGCCGTCAACGGCATCCTTGTACTTGAGAACGATGCTTCTCGCATCCGCAATACCGTGGTTCAGTCCCTGACCCCGTTGGAAGGTCATAGGGTGAGCAGCATCACCGGCGAGTAATACCCTGCCCTTCCGGGTATCCCAGGGAACCGGGACCCAGTACGACAGGTTGTTCACATGAACCTTTGTGCCCTCGGGGATCCAAAGATTCGCTGATCGAAATGGTTCACCAAAGGTTTCAGCCTTGGCTTTCAGATTTGCCAACGAGTCGACTTCCTCGCCCTCTCTCTTCTTCCAAGTGGTTTGCAGCTGAAACACCCAGGTCGCGGGGTCATTGGGGTCTGGTACCTCTTGAACTTGGGATACTCAGCACGACGGACAGTAGCACAGACATCAAACTCACTGGAGATCCATAGCCAGTAGCCATCAGGGTGCATGGCCATGGTCACTGCGAGAACATCCTTGGGTCAGCAACACTGCTCCTCTCAGACACATGGATTGGCCTTACTTATAGGATGTGCTTGGCGGACAAACAGGGCCTTCTCCGCATCATTATAGCAAACATGCAGGTTGACAGCCGAGTAGGGGACTAGAGACGGCCGTCCCTTCTCCCCCAAGATGGATGATCTCACACGTGATTGAGCGCCATCTGCTCCGATCAGTAGGGTGCCAGTGGCTTTCGTGCCATTCTCAAATGCGGCGGTGACAGTGGAATTCTCGTCGTCGTATGTGACGGACTCGAGCACCTTGCCATACTACACCTGTCAATCAGAAGCTGTCGCAACATCACCAATCAACGTGGCGCCGAGATCCCACCTGGACATTGAGGCCTTGGGCACAGAAAGCTCGGAACCGTCGCCGGGACACCCGGTACATGCGCAGCAGCGGAATGTTCTTCAACAGTTCACCAGTTGCGCCATTGAACGTAGGCAGGATTCCGGGATCCGGGGGCTCGAAATTCGGATCCACCGCAGCGGTGTGGATGCGGTCGAAGAGCTCTTCGGGCAAGCAGTCCTTGAGCATGGGGAGCCCCCATTGCACCGACATGCCCCATTCGCGAGGCCGGTAGGTGGTTGCTGAAGGTTCAGACTCAAAGACCTCAAAGGATATTCCTTCCTAGATGTCATGGTCACCTGAACGCGCTTGCCAGAAGCCGGATCTGAGTCTTACTTTCTTGAGGCCCTGTGCGATCAGCAACCCAACGATTCCTGCGGCACAGATCCGTCAATTGGGCAGTTCTCAAGCCGCCAATCGACCCATGTCAGCAATGTACACACCTGAGCCAACGATCAGAACGTGGGGTGATTGAGTCGCCATTGCAGCGTCGGTCGTCTTCTCAGTTTGCTGCAACTCGTTCAATTGAGTAGCAGCAAACCAGGAGCTACAATGTTCCACGCTCAGCAGCCAAGAGGGTCTTGAGTCAGATCAAATTCTGGTCAGCTGGTCGACCATTCGAGGTACGTAACAGTGATGACGCCTAGTCCTGAGCATATCTGTTCGCTAGCAGAGCAGGAAGGTATGCACCGGGGGATGGAAAGATAAGGCGTGAGATCGCGGCGGATGTGGGAAGTGGGAAGCGAGTGGGCTTCGTGCATGAAACCACAAGTACCGTGTGCTGCGTGCTTTGTGCTGAGTACACGGCAAAGGTCGTTTCTTCTACAAGTGCGGTGGACACAGGTTCTCCAGGGCGCCTTGTTGGTTGAAATCATTGGAGTGACTCTTTTGGAGATACATACATTAGCTCGGGTGTTGCTGCACGCGAAGGACCGGTGAGTTCCAGCGCAAACAGACAATTGGCCACGCGGTGGAAAGTCTTCAGCAAAGGTGACTAGGACCGGGCCATTTCGGGTCGGATGCAGCTCCATGAATCAGTCTGCATTCTGGTTCCTTGGCCTGGCGGCCTCAAGGAGCCAAAACGCGAACTTGAACGCACTCAGAACCTGAGATCGGCCGCCTCATTGTTGAAAGATATTTAGAGCCGGGGATCCACGACAGCGACTCCAATGCACCATCGTTCCGCCCTCGTTCTTTAGTGGGCGGTTCGTTCGAGCTTCTGGCCAACGCCGCCGCGATCTCCACGGTTGTCCGCGAATGACACGAAGGTACTCGCTCAGCGACCCCTGTTCCTTTTGCTGTCTAGCGCGGCATCGGATGCTTGATGGATCCACGGGACACTGCATGGGGTTTCCACGCGAATTTGTTTCCGCTGGAGCATCAGCCCTTAGCAAGGGTATTGTTTCCGCTTGCCATCCACACTGTACGAGGTAAGACGAGCGCAGCAACCCACACAGGAGAAAGAGCTCGTCTCTCGGCGGATCAAGCACAGAGAGAAAGTCAATCGATCATCCAGTCCGTCCTCCGTCCGATGGACCGGCCCATCCGGCCATGTAGGGATCGGCCTTGTGCTCCATTGTTCCGTGTGAAGAAAGTTGCATGCAGCCAGGCCGGCCATACATAATCGTACTCATGTACTGTACCTCATACGTCAAGTCGAATTGACTCCACCCGGCCATACAAAGTACATCCTGTGAACTCGTACGTCGAGTCGACTCGATCCGGGCATTTCCACTCCTCGATCATCAAAACCTCAGAGACTGGATCCAGCCACAGACCAAGGGTGACATGTTCGCGGCATGGCATCAGGTGCTCCGCCCACGAATCCTCAAGAACCCCAGTCATCGACGCCACCTTTAAGGGAGGACACTGCCGGTGAGAACCCAGCCATTCAGCTCCTACCCCCGATAGAGCAGCCAGAGGAAGGAATAGAGGTCGATGTACGTCTACAGAGGACTCCAGTCACCCGGGAGACACTCACTCACATCTTGACCTGTACTTCTGCAGCCCAGGGACATCGATTCTGCCTATGGCGACTCTGTGTGCGTGCCTTGGCCCCCGAGATATCCAGCCCGAGTGTTTCTTTCTGACTGACGAGATCAGGGCGAGCGAATTGACGTCCCTCACGTCCAGCATCACGCGGGGCATCTGGGAGAACGGGCGACGGTATCATTCGTATGGACGGTCACGTACGCTGTCTCTCACACTCTGACCCCTTGCATTGCTTTTTCGCGACTCGGGGACCCTGACTATACTATCTGTTACAGAATATGCATTCCCCAACGACGAGGCCGAGGCCGAAAGGCTCGACATGCAACACGCCATGCAGTCTCATCTTCTGGGCGACCGGCTATTCTGGGCGCCCATCAGCGAGACTCCTCAGAGGGTGCTGGATCTGGGCACCGGCACCGGCATCTGGGCAATTGATTTCGCGGACATGTTCCCGTCGGCCGACGTTATCGGGACCGACCTCAGCAGCATCCAACCCACGTGGGTGCCGCCGAACTGCCGCTTCGAGATCGACGACGCCGAGGCAGACTGGACGTGGCCAGAAGAGCACTTTGACTACATCCACAACCGCAACTTTGTGTGCGCCATTCGGGACTGGCCGGCCCTGATCCAAAAGACTTACCGGTACGCGTGTGGCCCCAAAAAGACATTTTGCTTTTTCGTTGGAGAAACTTTGAAGAACTGTTTTGCTGAGAACACCCCCCTTCGACGTGACAGGCATATCGCTCCCGGCGGCTGGGTCGAGTGGCACGAGAAGCACCCGGAATTTCTGAGTGACGATAACTCCCTCCCGCCCGACTCGGCACTTGCTCAATGGAGCAGGAAATTCTTCGAGGCCAGTAAGTAAAAGGCACACCCGCGCACCCGCACCAAAACCCTTCTCTGTCCCGCACGTCGAGAATCTATCTTAACCCTCACGCGTGCGCGCACGCACGCGTCCGTAATAGGCGTGATTTTCGGCGCCGACGCCCGTTCCCCGCGCAACCTGAGGAGACTGATGGAGGAGACGGGCTTCGTCGACGTCGAGGAACACGTGCTCAAACTGCCCGTGGGGTCATGGCCCCGGGACCCGCGGTTGAAGAAATGCGGCCTGTTCGAGATGGTCAACATGACCCAGGGGATCCAAGCCCTCACCGTCATGCTGTTCACGCGCTGCCTGGGCATGACGCCCGAGCAGGTCGAGCTGTTCCTCATGTCCGTGCGCAAGGACGTCAAGAACAAGAGCATCCACAGCTATTATCACTTCTACGTCGTCTTTGGCCGGAAGCCTCCCTTACCCCGCTGAGTCTGCAAGCTCTCAGCATGAAGCGCGGGTGAAGAATGGTGTTCGCGCCGCCGGATTGCTGGTCTCCGGCTCGGCGGTCGCTTGCCAAACAATGCCACGTGGGCAGCAGCTTCGATTCGTTCATTCTTTGTCGTCGGCCTCCCCAAGCAAGAATGGAATCTGGCGCACGACAGCACAAGACGCATCCATGGGCGCTGCAGTGCCCCCTCGTCTCCCTCATGATCCAGGATCGGGGATCAGTCCTCGCTGCCCCGGAAGGACACAACTTTTATCAGCTCAGCTGGCTTGTTAGTGATTATACCGAATCCTTCAGATTGACAGAAAGTCAAGAGATTGTGCTTTTCAAGCAGAAAGGAACGGCGATCTTGTCGGAAGAGAGCGGAAGGAAGCGGTACGCAAAAAAGGCTTAATTAATTTGGCAAACAAAAGTCGCATAGCTACTGTACTGTACTGTGGCTAACGATTGATTATCAAGGACGGACTTGTACTCTTGCCAGCGGATATTCCGTCGTGACAATTTCGTTACCTGTTCATTGCGATTGGAGCGCCGGTGTTATTGCCAGTTGACGTCGTTCTCTCCCATGGACCGGAACCGGCTTCAAGGTGCGAGCTACGGCCCAAACCGTGGTGGGAAATGGCCGTGATTGAAGACCAAGTGAACCGTGAGCTCAGTGTTGGACGACAGAGATCGGCAGCTATTCTAGCGAGTGATACACACATCTATCCGCTTTTCTGCAGACCGTCCCACGTCAACGTACATTGGCCGTATAAACAATGCTGGCCGATATCGTACACATATGTATGTGAATGCCCAGGTTTGCGTTCTGCTATCCTGCCGAAATCACTCACTTGAGCAGGCAGTCAGCCACGGCATCGATCAAGCCTTTCCTCGTCCTCTGCCTCTACCACCACCTCGACCTCGCCCACTGCCACCTCGCTTCTTTTTTGGCTCCTCTTCGCTCTCAGCTTCCGACTCGTTGTTATCCTCAGCCTTCTTCCTCTTCCCCTTGCCCTTCGCATCAGCGCCACCAGCAGAAGCACGTGCAGGCTTCTTCTTTGCTGGTTTGATATATTTGTCTTTCTTCAAATCCAACTCGTCCTCTTCATCAACAACTTCAGCGTCAGCCACGACCTCCTCTCCCTCGGATTCGTCGACGGCTTCTTCCAAGTCGGGTTTCTCTCGTTTGACGCCGCCTGCTTTGGCCATGCCCAAGACGTTGCTCGCCTTCACAAATGGCATAGGGTGGCTCTGCCCGTTATAGAGCCTGGTGAATTGTGCCTTTGTACCCGACTCGATCTTGATCTTTTCCATATCGAACTCTCCAACACCCAGCTCCATGACGGCATCAAAGTCGTCTTTCGTCAGATAGTATGAGTCCATGAAGTCGATGACATCCTGCACAGCATCTCTGCCCTCATCTTTCAGCACCCCAACAGTCTTGCTCCAAAGAGCAGGAAGATACTGCTGGCGAATCTCATGGCGGTCGGCAGAGGTGCGCAAGCGCATATGTCCCTGGACCTCCTTGACGAAGCGAGATAGTTTGGCTACCGAGAGGTCAGTACATCAGTCAAGAAATTGGCATAGTTCACTTACTTTGTTTGCTGTTCTGGCCAAACCAGGTAGGAAAGCCAGCTCCTCCTTGGTTGAGATTGCCATGGACGAAGCTAGCGGGCCGAACGAAGCTGAAGATGGCATGAGTGGGCATCAAACTCCACTGCTGCTGCGAACCGTGGATCATTCTATCCACCAGGTCACCGTCAGAGATGCTCGAGGCAGCGTTGTCCACTAGCTCCAGCAACTTCATGTCTCTCTCTCTGCCCTTGTAGTTGGCTGCAAGGCTGGGTTGTGTTTTAAGGTAGTTCTCTTGAAGCATCAGATAGCTCATCTCGTGATCATTGAAGTACAACTCAGTTTTGTCGTTCAGTGTTGAGGCGGAACTGGCAGAGAACATCTGAGGCCGCAGAATCTTGTTGACAATGTCCCAGGGCTTCAGAATTACGTGCTTCTCCCATGCCTTCGTTAAGGCTTTGCTATCACTGAAGTCGAGGTCTTTGTTGTCAAGCTTGACAGTCGAGATCATGTTGATGATTTGACGGATGTCGCCATTACACCCTTCGATCAACGCATTGATGATTGGCATCGGCAGTTTCATTCCTTCACGATAAAGGATGGTAGCAATCCGCCCTCGGATCATGTCTGTGGTCGGCCTGATGAATTTGAACTCAGCCGTAACGTGGACGAGAGGTTTCATCTTCTGACTACCCCGATCGTTGCAAATCATGATTATTGGAACATGAGTCTTCTTAGCCACAGAAGCCAGAGCACCAACGCCGCCACGATCACCGGCAGACATGCCATCAACCTCGTCCATGATAAAGAGGAGCTTGCGTTTTGCAACGTCGACCTTTTTGCCGTCGCCAGCAAAGTATCCGAGGAGAGACGTGGTATCCAGAACGCCGGTCAAACTCGTTTCCAGTAGCTTTTTATTTCTGGTCTCGCTTGCATTGCTCTCGACCACGTCATAGCCTTCGAGTTTGGCGATGAGGTGAGCTGCTGTGGTCTTGCCAACGCCAGGAGGACCATGAAGCAGAGCCGCACGGAAAACACCCTTGCCGTCGGCGCCGGCATGCTTGAAGTTGGACCTTGCAGCCTTGGGCCAGTTTCGAAGCCATCGTTGAAGACCCTCTACCTGACCCTTGTTTCCGCAAACAGAGCTTATGGCATCCGGGGCATATCTGTCCACCCAGAGCTTGTCTTGCATTCTAGGTACCTTTTTCGATGTTGCAGCTGGGGTGCTAGTCCGAGCCGAAGCAGCTTTGGCAAGTTTGGCAGCCTCTTTCTGCCTCTCGCGCTCACGTTCTGCTTCTTCTTCCGCTTGCAACCGGATCTTCTCTTCTTCCTTGGCCTGTTTCTGGGCGTAGGCTTCACCAGCCTTGCCGTCTCCGCCATTGGCCGGGAGCTGTCGAATGAGCGCAAAAAGACCGTCCTCGTTGATCGTCTTGATGCCGAGTTTTCGAATGGTTTCAAGTTTCTTGGGACCAGCATCAGAGCCAAGGACAACATAACTCGTCTTCGTGGAAGGAGCAGTTGTCACTTTGCCGCCATATTGCTTCACAAGGTTTTGGCCCTCATCGCGACCTAGAGTGTTCAGGACACCTGTAAAGACAAATGTCAACCCAGCAAGACAGTTTTCAGCACCAACTGGGATCTCAGCGGTGCCGGCTGCTGGTGGCGCAATACTGGCATTGCCTCCACCGTACGTGAACTTCTTCTTGTCGTCTCTTGGCGGCGGAGTCGGGGCTCGGACTGTGGGAATGCTGGCATAAATGTCTTGTAACTCTCTGCTGTCTTCCTTGTCCTCCTTAGCCGAGCCTCGTGGCTTGCTAGCAGTTGTTGAAGCTGCCTTCCTTGACTTCTTCTTGGGAACAGCATCATCATCGTCATCCATGTAGTCATCCTCGTCGTTGTCAGCGAGGTCCTTCGACTTCCTCTTTCGACCGGGGGCGGTTGTGGCAGATGTTCTCTTCCTTCGGTTGTCACCAGCCCCATCGTATGCAGGAATATGAGGCACTTCAGGATCTTCTTCCTCGTCTGACTTCGACTTCTTGATGTGGCCGGCAGCAGCTTTGGTTGCTCTCTTCCGTGGCGTTGCGACATCTTCATCTGTGCCTTCATCGTAGTCCTCATCGACCTTCCTGCTTTTCATGTCATTGAAGATATCATCATTGCCTTCAGGATCATCTTTGACCACGACCACTGGCTCATCGCCGTCATCTTCTTCATAGGACTTCATAACCGTTCGTTTGGAGTGTCGGCGATCGCTAGAGGGTGTTGCTGTTTTGCTGGCGCCGTTCGTAGCAGAAGACTTGGTGCGGATCGGAGTGGTCTTCGCTGGCTTCGTCTTCGTCGAGGCAAAGTAGGCTGAGCTACTTGTCTCCTCTTCAACTGTTTCTTCGGCAGGTTTCTTCGGCTTTGGTGTCGAAGGCTTCTTCTGCTTGGTTTCGACTACTTCGTCGTCATCGTCAGAGACAACTTTGCGAGGCCGACCCCGCTGTTTCGTAGCTGCCTTGGTGCCATTCTATCATGCCGTCAGTATCGCTGGCTGATATGCTCCCAGCGATGTCCGTACAATGTCTTTGTCACCACTCTTTGGTGTACCAGAATTCGCCGCCGGCTTTGGCCCTCCACCTCCGAAGAAACTTCTGATGTCCGATGGCATGGTGCAGGAAAGGGTAGGATCCAGTGAGTGTTCATTACAGGTGAGGAGTGATTGACATCGACACAGACACCTTGCCAGATGGAGTTGACCTCGAGTTAACGCGACTCCAGTACTTCTGGTGCACTGCGATCTGCGGAAAGACCAGACTTTCAATTCACCTGAAGCGGAAGACCTGACATTTAATTCACTGACGCGAAGACATGACTTTTGATTCAATGACGCGACGCGTTGGAATCACTTTTGGAAGGAGCCGCCACTTTACGGCGGATCAGACAACAATGACGCGCAGTTCCGCCCTCCGACTTGCTCGCATTGATCGTTCGTGAAAGTTCTATTAATACTCTGTACATCACTCCGCGGTCATGTATGTGATTGTCTCGACACTCGGAGAGTAATACTCAGCTATTGAACTGCAGGCTAATATCATCACCCTGCCACATGCCGAGTTGGTCTAGGTTGTCTATCATGAAAGCATCCTGGAATGGATTGTCCTCAATTGACCACGAGAGAGGATTCCACTGCCAGTTAGCCTGCTCCTGCATAGTCGAAGGGGCAACCTGCAGCTGGTTCAGAGCTGCTCCGTCGAACAGTTGGGAGGCGGCGTGTTGACTTGGGTCCCAAAGTCCGGTACCTGGCATGAGCTGCGCCGGTTGCTGATTCCCGGTCGTTGCCACCGGAGGAGGATTCATATTGCGGCGGATGTTAATGTTTCCTAGCAGTGGAACCTTCAAACTCAACTGATTCGAACCCGCCGCACCTTCACTCCTTTGGAGAAGCGCGCTCAGAGAACGAATGGCATTGGCACCTTGTCGAGCAAAACTGGACCCGGCTGCATCGCCCGACTTTTCCTCCATCACTCTCAAAACCTGGGCTGCTGTCTCCTGTGCTCGAGCGTTGTTGGCCTGGAGCTCTATCCGATCGTTGCCTGCTCCACCGTGGGATGCGAGGAGTAGGACGACCGTAGCTGTGAGGGCTTGCAAGTCCATTATCGGCGAGAGAAAGATCCCAGAGGGCAGCAACCGACGCAACCCTTGGTAGCGCCGAGCGACTTCTTCGCAGGCATTCAAACATGTTAGGCGGCTGTAGATATTAGCTTCCCCAAGACCTTGTCGTACAGTAAATGGTAAGTGTACTCGCATTACAAAGTAGTAATGCAATATCTGACACAAGTGTGCAGCTTTGACCTCGTTCGTGTCTTGCTCCCACCATGATTTTGGAGTTTCTGACGCGAGAACCCTAAGCTCTCGGTCGAGTTCGAGTGCAGATGCATATGCTTGAGCGCTCGCTCCACGTGTGACGACCGGATCATCCAACGTATGGAATTTGGCCGTGGTGTCTGTCAATCTCTTTAGGTAAATCTGGGTTTGGACGATGCCGTTCACAATCAACGGTTGAGCACTCGGGTCTTCCAAGCGCCGCGAGATGGGTGGTCGGTTGACGAGCATTCCCGACAATCTTTCCCCAGAGCACATAAACTCCCAGAGCTTTATTCTATGATACTGGGATCTTTCCTCTTGCGTTCGTCCGGCGTGGTTATGCTGGGAACCCTGCGGTAGTCGTGAGAGGCCAAGCAGCTCGGCGAGGGCTATGCAATGTCGCACTCGAATCCAGGCTTTGTGAAAATTTCCCTGGCTGATTTGACTGTGATCTCTGTTAGCTCTCCTCCGACGGAGCGTGATGCCTGGAGTGCTTACAGTCGAAGGAAGTGCATTGCCATGCCTAACCCCTGGACTGTCCCCAGTAGCCGATCGTGGGCGAAGAGCGCACTCTCGACGGTGTCAGATACTGCTCGAGAGAAATCCGAAACCGTGTGGAACCGGTTGAGGGACGTTGCAGGACTGTTGTAGAGTTGGGGCTCCTGCTGAGCTGTGAGTGCGAGGTCGAGCAGCCAAGCGGCCAGCGTCATGGCATCCACGTCAGGTTTGAGCATGTTGTCGTAACTGTCGAGCAGCTCTTGCTGCGAATTCAGCCCGAATGGCTGTGCAAGGACCGCGTTGACTAAATCCAGCCACTTCGACGCGGTCCTAGCCATGTTCATGGCATCTACTTTGGAGGGGACCAGCCTTTGCAATCTCTCTCTGGCAGAGTCCAAGAGATGAGCAGAGGCCTTGACTCTACGGTCCTGGGACTGCTCATCCTGGCCGCCGATGTCGGAAGTCAACCAATCATTCTGGAAGAGCGAACGCAAATGCGTCGGTTGTTCGGTGGCAATAACATCTGAAGCGTTAGAGTCGTCATCAGTTTCGTCTTCTCCGGGGCTATAGGCCGTCTGCGCAGAGTTTGGCTCGATGTCAATTGTCTGATAACCCAACTTTGACTGAATGTTGTGGACGGCCTTCCGCAGGCTAGCGACCTCTGACTCCAGTTGCGCAATGCGATGCCGAGAGGGCAGACGTGGTGGCCGATGTGGTCTCGAGCTGAATACTTGAGCAACACATTGCAAGCCTCGATCTTCGCAGCCGCGGCAGGTGTCTGCGTCTTCGGGATTGCGGATACAGCGGACCTTACGGCGCCTACCTGCGCGGTATCAGCAGATAGCCCTGGTACGAAAGCCTAGGCCAATCCGAAGAAAGGTGGTAAGACCCGACAAGCACTGGCCGACCGCGCTGCTGGATATCCTTCACGCTGAATTGGGAAGAGCTTCGTCTGCGTGGGCTTCTCAGGAGCGGCATTGAGAGTACTGTAGCTCTACGCCGCCTAAACGTCCCGTTTCATTTGACCGGTCCCCAACGCCTCAGCTGTGCCGAAGCCTCTTGCATATCGGGTTTGCACCTTTCTTCGAAGGGCTTAGGAAATGGACTCACACTCGGTACAGCTTTTCGTCCCCTTCCGGGCTTGCTTCAGCAATTCAATTTCAGACATGGCTGCTACTCTGCGGCATTTGGAAGTTCGAACGGAAGAATCATCTACCCACGGCCGAAGCGGAGGGGATTGACGCGCGAGGCCGAGTCAAAGGACCTCTTCTGTTGACCTCTTATGTTTGCAGTTCCGAGCCAGCTCCCTGTCAAGGTTTGGCGTAAACTCTCGGCTCGTTGTCTTGCTTGATGTGAAGAGCCTACTGAGTGCTACCGCGAGAGGGGATCGCCTTGTCTGACACGCTATTTTGCGTCGTAAGGCGACACGGAGGAGTCGGCTGCCCGTCACTTATTGGCACTTGACACTATCACCCAATCCTCGAGTTGTAGAAGCAGACGGAGTTTCCTTCCTCCACTTCGGCCCCGACAGTTTGACAGTCAGACGATTCTCTTTTCAGAGCCGGCGTCGGAGTCCTGACTTGGTGCGTGGACAGGTTTTTCGTCCGGACCGCTTTGGAATGCCGCCGCCGACGCATCCTCATTGGCCTGCTTTATGCCTGCTTCCATACCATCACTCAGGTCGGCTCCCTAGCATTCAAGTAGGACCGGCAAGAACTACTCTCTGAACCCGGAGATAGGTTCTCGAAAGCGAAAACCCCTCCCTTTTTGCGTTTGCCTTCAGAGGCCCAGCATCGCATTCGTCATGGCAGGGAAACCGGTACAAGTATATAGAATGGCGCCCGGTCTAGTAACTCTTGACCATTACCAAGCAAAACAGCAAGAATTCGCGTCCACCCGCTCAGAAGACCCATCGACAACTCTCATCACGACTCCCACCGCTACAGCCCTCTGTCAGAATCCAGAATGGGAGGCCCATATCCTTCGAAGACGGCAGCCATAGGTGGGCTACCGACAGTGTCCACGGATGTGCCAACCGACGCCGTCTTCATCTTCCTTTATATCTGCTTTGCGGCGGCAAACATGACCATCTTCCAGATCAATCGACGAAAAGGGCACAAATTCCTTCCTTCCGCAGCTTTGTTCGGTTTCTGTATGGCCAGGATAGCCACACTGTCTCTCCGGATCGCATGGGCAACGACACCGCACAACGTACGATTGGCAATTGCAGCATCAATCTTTGTGAATGCCGGTATCCTGATAGTTTATGTCATCAATCTGATCCTGGCACAACGCATATTGCGAGCCACTCACCCAGAGTTGGGATGGAACCCGATATTGCGGGCAGCATACAAAGTCTTTTACGCCTGTATCGCTGGAGCGCTGATCATGGTGATCACATCGGTAGTGCTCTCAGCATATACGCTCAACCCTCACACCAAGCAGGCTTGCCGAGACGTTCAGCTGGCGGCCATCACCTACCTGCTCGTCTTCACGTGTCTTCCAGCAATCCATGTAGCTTTGGCCGTCTTCCTGCCGAAATCGCAACATATTGAGCACTTCGGACAAGGCAGCATGAAAAGCAAGTTGATCATCGTCACCTCAACGGCGCTGCTTTGCATGCTGATCTCTGGATTCAAAACGGGGATCACCTGGATGCCTCCACGGCCTGTCACCAATCCACCATGGTACAACTCCAAGGCCTGCTTCTACATCTTCAACTTCTCGCTCGAGATTCTCCTACTTTGCATCTTGAAATTTACCCGGATCGACAAGCGGTTCTTTGTTCCCAACGGATCGAAGCAGGCTGGCGATTATACACGACTTGCTGAGGAGGGCCAAGAGAAGACAGAGCACCAATCGTGGTATGCAGCTTCACAGGGTAGTGAAAGCGGCCTACAACGGACGGAGAAACCTGATGGCGAATGTTGACAGGGAGGTCACTCTCCAGTGTCAATGGCTGGTACCGACTTACGAGCTGAGGACAAGTGGCGTTCGCCTTGCGTTTAAGCGACTCTTCCCATCATGACGAGTGTCCATATTAGTTCCACAATGATAGCGCACTTTACCATAGAAAAGTACTTGTATAGAAAGTTATCGTATTTTCCAACCTTCCCTGCCGCAATGAGCATAAGGTGCTGGTTTGTGAGATGAGTTGCTTTACCAGTTGAGAAGGCAGCAAAGGGTATGAAAGCTCTTAGACAGACAGATTATGCAGTTACATGATCAAAGCTAGGTGGCTTACTTGGAAAAGTGCAAGACACTCTTCGCAGGAAACATTCATCAGCCAGCACTCGGGGCGAGCACGAAGATTTAGGAAGTGCGGTTGACGCACGTTTACTCCACCGAATCAACTTCGGTTTCGTATTCGCTCCAGCGCGACATATGTGTGTGTCTGCCCGGAAGCTCTACGCAGTACATTTTCAACGTGACTGTGCATCGAGTCAGAAGACCGGTCAGATTTCGTGGAGAGCAGCAGAACAGGATATCCCCTCTTTCTGCGTTCATCTCAGGAAAGGTCTCTTCTGCGTGGGTTAGCAGACCGCGACACTCGGGAACCCAGCTGCAGCTCGCGAGAGAGACTTGCCAAAATGGCTGGACCATCACGAGGTCCTTCTGGTACCAAATCTCTCTCTCGCCTGCTCATGTCTATTCCAGGATCTAACAGCCTTCCAGTGGCCTGCTTAAGATACCTCCGGACGAAGACGATCCTCCCCAACACTTCCACCCCGTCATTCGCCCGACCGAGCCGCATTCAGTACCTTCCCAATCCTCTTTCAGTTCACGCTAAATCGAAATGCGTTCGCTCCTTCTCTACGACGACACCACGTCAAGACTGGTTGACGCCAAAGAGGCCCGAAGTGCGAAAATCGCACGTCGGGCGCCCGCGCATGCCTACGGGCGGATCGATGCGAGGGACGACCGTCGTCTGGGGTGACTACGGCCTGCGCATGAAAGACCACGATCGAAGGGTATCCGCCAAGCAGCTGAAGAACGCCGAGGAAACCATAAACAGAAGACTACGCGGCGAGCGGTTCAGATTGTACAAACGGGTGAGCGCGAATATTGGCGTCTACACCAAAGGCAGCGATGTACGAATGGGTAAGGGGAAGGGCAAATTCGACTACTGGGCAGCACGTATACCCGTCAGCCGAGTGGTCTTCGAGATCAAGAGCAATCTGCACGAGCAAGTGATAAGGGACGCCTTCCGACTGGCAGGGAACAAATTGCCTGGATTGTGGGAGTTCGTCACGAAGGGCGATCCCCCGATGGTTGGCATCACGAAGTTGGGTCCCGGAGTGACACTGCAAAGCCTGAAAGAAGCAAGGAGAGAGGTCGAGCCCAAGGACAAGAGTGAGCCACAACCGATCGTTCCTCCCGCAGTCAAGGTACCTCCGCATACAATCTCGACTGGGCTAGACCCGACTGCAACGACGGTGCATGTAGCACCCTGAAGGGATTGCATAGGAATTGCTGTTATACACACATTGGAAAACCGACCGGCTCACGCCCCAATGCCAGTCCCCTCGCCATATCTCTGCTGCGGCCGTCTGTCCTTTTGGTCGTCGGACCGGTCTGGCGCACCTCCATACCCAGCCTGCGGCCCAGCTTCACCGGTCTGCGAAGTGGTCTTGCCACCCATGCCGGACTCTGAAATGTTCTGACCGTACCTTATATTTTCCGCGGTCTTCTGCCCTCGCTCTTGGTCCGCTGCTGTAGCCGTCTCGGACGTGTTGGGACCCTCTGCCAAAAGTGTCAGAATGCGGTATGGGAAAAGCTCGGCGTTCGAGAAGGGCAAATATGTACCACCCAGTTGGCCTCTTTGTTTCGAGGCAGGAACAGTCTCAGTCTTGATCGACTCATACCTGCAAGCAGTCTCCCGTTAACAAAAACATATCCTGATAAAATACTTGTGCGTGCGAGTTGAGGGGAGAACAAGGGTACGAGTTGGCTATAAAACATACTGAGGAGTCTCCCCTCCCGGGACGGTATCCATTGTCTTGTCCTGAGTCTTGTTGCCCTCCATCTTGAATGCCTTGAACGTGTCGAAGTAGTCGCAGGTCAGAACGTTTCCGATGGATTGAGTGACGGCGTGAAACAATTCCATGTACCACAGTAAGAGCACTTAGTATTCCAGGAATGAAAATCACATGCCACTCGTCACTGCATAGTCCACTTCATCGGCTTTGTTGAGCGAAGATTAGGTATGTTGAGCTGTTGGGTCCTCACGGGTCATTCATCATGGCACGGCCCACTTTGTGTCGAGGCACAAGAGTGCAGCTCTTTGACGTCACTGGAACTTGCGGCTGGCGGGCAACGGGCAGCCGGCCGAGGGCAAAGGGCCTCTGATATCACCTTCAGCTGCTCTTCAGTAACCCTACAGTTCGTGCTCATAAACTCGTACGAGTTGCAAGTTACAAGTTACACCTCGTATTAGTGCAGGCTGAGCAGGCTGTCAGGGCAATGGCAATGCATAGATCTGTTGCAAAGTCATCTGTCCTCAGTGACTCCGCCTTCAAGAGTATGTGCACGACTAAACAGCAATGCAAGCAACAGATTCCAGGGATGACCGAAACCACCCAAGTGCTACTGAATCACACAGTACACTGGAGCGCTCACTGATTGCATGGCTCACGACATTTCCTAGCTGACGTGGTCTTGATCGTAGGCGAAAGAAAGAAGGTCAAAGTACCCTTCATATGCCAACTACGCAAGCACAGGGCTTCCCATGTATTCACGGTCCAGAACACTACCAGTAGACAGCAGAGCTGGAGCCAAGATGTCCTTGCTCGTGGCTGGTTGAAGAAGTGTATAGTGTACAGTATTTGACTACCGTCCCAGTACCTCGTACGCGCTCGTTGATGGTCCACAATCCCCACTTGAATAAAGGGGACGCCACTATTAAACCACTGAGGCTAGAAACCAAATATACTGTGTATAAGAAATTACGTATATGTCCCAGAGAGTATCTGTGCATCTCACGCGTGACCGTTAGATGCATGACAGCTGGCTGCAAGTAGCGTGGTGGAAAATGGGTGAGGACTTCGAGACCTGGGCCAAACTACTGTATGACTTGGGATAGATATATTCCTGTCTTAGAGTCCGCATAATGTCGGACATTGGGGACATAGCGTATCTAAGCCCCTACAAGACTCGCTCGATATGACAGGGAGATTGTCAGGATTGAGCCGATTCCCCTTCCGCCCGTCCGACGCATCAGACTGTACCTAGTCGCTTGGTGCCAATCATATTCAATGATACGTCGCTGAAGGCTGGATCCTCCGTGTCCCACAGAGATGGTTCATTGGTCTCTCGCGGGTGTTACACCGTTTCTTGCCGCTTCTCTTCCCATGTAACCCGGAAGGTGAGTGTGGCATAGAATGACTTTGGGCACTTTGAGGCAGCCTGGCAATCCGCCTTTCCTCCCGACGGCCGGTGTGTCGAATCCTTTTCCACGAAGTTTTGAACGTGTCGCCGTCTGGGTCGGCAGGACGGTCGCCAGCGACAATATTACGGGCGCACTGAGGCGGGCTGTTTAGACCAATCCTTGCACAATCCGAAAACGCTGCGACAGAATTTGCCGTATTCGACTTTGACATCGAAGGAGCGCCACGAGCCTTGTGCTCGATGCCAGACACGCGCAGATGGATCTGTGACGGGTTTGGATCCCATATTGCCATATTTTCTCCGCCCGGGACTGTTCTGAGATCAGCATGTCTTCTGCTGGCAACGAAACTAAAGGACTTATCACGTACCTGAAGCCGGTGATTGGCAGTATCAAGACGTCGTCGACTAGTTTACTCCGCCCTCCATCGAACAGTCCGGTAAGAGCGTTCCATCTCAAGCCGGCTTGTTCTTCAAGCCAAGTCATGGCTGCAACGGTAATAGCCACAGGCCCGGTAAGTGACAGAGGACCAATTTGTCGTAATTCCTTGGCCGCGTCCATATCAGTGAGGTCTCCCCCATATCTGTTAGCCACCTGGTTCAGCCTGCGCTGGAGGGTGTCCATGAAATGAAGAAGAATTGGATGGCCCGAACTCGATGCTAATGCCCACTGTGTAAGCTGGACAGGATGTGAATACCCCATTCGCCAGTAGTCGTCCTTGTCGGGAGGGCAGTCCGCTTCGATGCCAAGAACGATACTGACTGCATTGTCGGAAGAGAATTTCGAATTTGTGACTGGGTCAGTCCAGGGGGCGAGATCTGATGGCGATAACCAGGAAGAGGGCCTGCGAAGGGGTTGGGTGTCGACGTCTGCGTACTACGCGCGACCAGTCAGTTTATAGAGTCGATGAGTTTAGAGTGCACACTGAGATTCTTACAATGCCGCCAAACCATTTCAGTACCAGAATCCGAAACACGTCCGCTCGTTCCACATTGGAGGGCAATGAACGGAATTGTTCAACGAAGTCGGGCTCAAATTCGTCCAGCATTTGTAAAACACCGTCATCCTCCCAGAAGAAGTATGCCATGTCGTCCGAGACAACGTAGCGAAGCCATTTTTCCACACTGAGTCGGAGGAGGTCCGACCACGTGTCGACCCGCCGATTCTTCCACGTCTGGTGAAGTAAAAGTGGAATTGACGAATGTTCGATATGTCGATGCCTATTCGCACTGGTCACTTGTGAGGCTAGCAGAGCGGCATCGACAATGTTCTCCGGCTGAACACCGGCAGAAGACAACCAGTTTGGCGGGATATACCACGCTGAAGGGATATTAGCAAAGCCTCAAGCCAAGGGGCAATCAGTGCCGGGGTGCTTCCAACTCCGCTATTGTCTTGCAAAGCCTCGAGCAGGGTGAGGTTGGCCTACCTCCTCCGGACCCATTAAATGCATGTACATGTCGCCAAAGGAGAGGGTATCGCTCTTCCAAGTTGGCTGGTTTGAGTTCATGCTTGCGCCTCGGCAGTAAACACCAGAATGTGAGCGCGGAGACAATCAAGGAGATGAGGAGACGACGCTGGACTTGACGTGACGACAGCCAAGCCAGCCTCATACTGAGGCTTTGGAGCCTCAGTTCGGTGACAAACGAACGAGTCTTCGACACAGAAGTAAGTTGACACGAACGACAACAAAGGCAGGAGTGAGGAGATGCTCAAAGAGGGTTTGGACGGACCAAGCAAACGCAGAGGGTTCGATCTAGACTTTGCTTGTGATGCAAGTTTTAGCGCACTGGCATCTTCAGCTTCCAAGCAGGGACTGAGGAGATTGAATTTGGCGACTTTGGCTCGCCGTCACGCTCATGCTTCTGTAATAGGGGCACCCCAAGTCCTCGAAGGGGAAGAGATGAACGGATCCGTCGATGGATGGAGGAAGAGAACACCATGTGCAACATCTTGAATGGCGTCGCCGGTTGCAAGCTTGTACTCGTACTCTTTGTCCTTGACAATAGTGGTGGAGGACGCCCAGTGGTTTCCTAACGTGCTACACAACGCGCGATGCGATTGGTATGTCACTTGTGCAGCTTGGGGTTCGGTTCGGATACCCGCTACTGTATTTGTCGCCGAGTAACGCGGGAACGCGCCCCCACCGCCAGCTTTGTCTTTTTGGGGCAGGAAGGAGCAAGGGTTCACTCATTTCGTGATTGCGTTGTACATCGTAAGCGACGCCGGAGCACGATGCATGGTGCGTTGACGTTCAGGTGCTGCAAAGAAACAAGCAAGTGTGGACACCCTTATGTAAGGAAGGGGCGCCTGTTACAATGTAAGCAATCGATGGAGTTCATTTACGAGTGCTCCGTAGTTCCACTCAACACCCTACAGCCTATCGCCTTTGGCTTATGGCTCGAATCACTTGGAGAGAAAATCCGCATGCCTCTACGGAGTACTCGTACTAGTCCTGTGTTTTGTACTCCGTATAGATGCTGAGATCTGTACGGCCCCATAAAAAGCGGTCTCTTCAAGCTTTGACAGGACAATCGGTGGTACGGAATCGATGCAGTCAGATCCCCAGTTCTCAACACAAACCCTTTCCTCATTGTCCCTCGGCGAGCTCAATCAACTGTTTGGGTCGTACAACTTTCTCCCCGAGCTGTATTTGCCCTCTGATTGTACCTGTCATCCCCATGGTAGAAACCTCCACCATGCCAGTTTCCTAGAGCCCGCTATACCGATGAGCTCCAGTCTACTTCCGCTTCTTTACTGCTTCGCCCTCCTCACATCATTCGCAGGATCTAATGCGATGCGCCCCTTTTTAAGTTCCGTGTACCTACCGATTGTCGGAGTGGAGTACCATTGAGGCGCACAAGTATATCCACGTACTCTGCGATTATGCTTTGCAGTATCCGGCGCATCATTGACGCATATCATGTACCTTTCTATTTCAGACCCTCTCAGACCACCACGGTCGGCTTTGAACTCTCGTGCGACCACCATGTTGTCTGTGTGCCCCGCCTGCAGGCGTGCTCTGTCGAATTACTCAATATCTTCAGGTATCCTCAAACCTAACGCAAGACCTTCCCGACTTCCCAAGTGGCAGGCCCAGCGTCGGTCACTTTCCAAATCCACCCCGAGATCTCGATATGCGACGGCCTTTGAAGCCGCCAGGGCTGAGGCCCGGCAGAAAAATATGACCGTGATGTGTGTGCCGCAAGAAACAGGGATCCAGTCTCTCGAGCTGACCAGGTGCGCAGGTACTACGGACTGAGCGCAGGAATAGCTCTACTCGCCCTCTCATATGCCTCCGTTCCACTCTACAAAATGGTGAGCATTTAGCTTTTCCGTACAACGAAAGCCCGTCACTCATGCGTCACTAGATATGCCAGCAGACCGGCTGGTCCGGTCAACCCGTGAAAACACACGATTCCAGCGGCGATCCGGCGGTACGCTTAAAACCCGTCGAAGACCACCGCCGCCTACGCATCACCTTCAACGGCTCCGTTTCGGATATCCTCCCCTGGAAGTTTACACCGCAGCAACGAGAAGTCCGCGTGCTACCGGGCGAAACGGCATTAGCTTTCTACACGGCCACGAACAAGAGCGACGCAGACATTATTGGGGTGGCTACCTACTCCGTAACACCTGCGCAGGTGGCGCCATATTTTAGCAAAATCCAGTGTTTTTGCTTTGAGGAACAGAGACTGAATGCCGGCGAGACGGTCGATATGCCCGTGTTCTTCTTCATCGATCCGGAGTTTGTGAAGGATCCGCAGATGAGGGGCATCGATACCATCACGCTCAGCTATACGTTCTTCAAGGCGAGATACGACAAGAATGGAGTTTTGACTACGATACCTATGGGAATGGCGCCTATGTAGTTAAAAAAAAGAGGGACGGGACAACAAGCGCAATGGACTTCGGCTAGAGGGAGTAGGCTCCATGCTTGTCGAGACTTGTTATTACATGTCCAGAACATCTACACCAAACTCTGCTCTGCTTTCAACCACTCGATCAAATCATCGACGCCCCGATCCGGTGGGAAAACCGGGTACCACCACTTGATGACTTTCCCGTCTCGCAAAGCAATCATCGATCTCCTCAGGACTTTCCCTCCCTCCCACTCGAACGTCGGCAACTTCAAACCCCGCTGAAAGTCCAAATTCTCGTCACTCAGAAGATCATACGGCAGATGTAACCGTTCACGCACTTCCGCTTGGTACGAAGGCGATTGCGTTGAGATGCCGTAGATGTGCGCCACACCGAACGAGCGCAGTTGAGGCAGGTTGTCTCGGAAGGAACATGCTTGCGGGGTGCAGCCGCGAGCACCGGGGATGGCGTTCCAGGAATCCGGTACGATCTCATTGGGTGCGCCTAAGTGGTTGCTCGGTCAGTCGAGAGTCATCGAGACTGATTCTCCAGAAAAGTGACGCTCGAGGTCGAAGTCGAAGCTTGAGCAAACAAGCTGTATAGTAGGATGGATGGCAATCATACCTGTTCGTGGGTAGCAAAACACCACCGTTAACCCTTCCAACTCGGCGAGTCTGACTTTCTGCTTTGGACTGTGTGCGACGGGGAGGCTGATATCCGCCGGAATGGTGACGTCGGTCAGATGATCGTACGCCCCGTCGTCATTGGGCACGGGGAGATCGCTGGGGAAAGTAGTATCTATGAAGGGAACAAAATGTCAGTCCAAATGTGGCCAGCGACCCTGCAGAGTACAGGGTACAGAGGAGAAAAAGGATAGGACAAGAGACACGGCCGTTGCGCACACTGTAACCACGAACAGAATCGTGCTACCTAGGTAGGTACTCGCATTCTGTGTACCACAATCGTAGGTACTGTATCAAGTAATATATGTATAGACAGGTAGCAAGGGCGGACGTACGAGCCATGATTCTACCGTCAGCCTCACTCTCACCCTCGCTTTCACTTCTGACTCTCTCTGCTTTTGGGGATTAATTGCGATCCAGCTCAGACTTCGAGAGGATTGAGGTCGATCTCTGAGGCAGATCTTGATGCTGTATACTGTCTGAACAGGTACGTCGAACAAGGGTGCGTAGGCACCAGGAATGAACTCCCGCGAACCCAGGGCAGGGCAGGGCAGAATCTAGGTAGCCAGCTGTAGATCGCGCGCACAATAACACACCTGAAAGGAAGTGAAGCCTAAGGTAGATAAGGTACGAGAGGAATTAATCACGGTAGTTTAGTCACTGCGTCCTGCTCCGACAGTTATCAGCGAAGCAGGCATTGTGGGAAAGCATTGATCCGTCATGGCTCGTGGATATGTACGGAGTACATATGTAATCGCACAGCGGGCGGGGAATCTCTGCCGCGTGGCACCAAAGGAGACAAGATACCTATATACATAGGTACAGTACATACTTCGTCCTCCGTACCTTAGGTAGGTAGGTACGAAGTACGGGAGTACATATGGGTGAGATACCTACCTAGTAGGTACGTACTCTGTATGATGTGGAGGGTCTTGGATGTGACGGACTAATAGACATTCGAAGGACGAGTTGCACAGTAGCGAGACAACGCTGTATATTCAGAGAACGACGGTCTTATTGGGAAGCTGTCATCTCGGTGTTCAACCTTCGAATGATTGAAACCTTGATCATTGATCAATATGCTAGATGGTAGTGGCCTTGTATCTACACAAACTGGTGTCCTGATCCGCTTTGGGCGGGACATACATACATACCTGGGTATCAAAGTAGCTGACTGGCTCTACCATCTCACGCCACATTAAGTCGAGTTACTGCTCCCGTCCGCTCATGTGCCCCGGGTTTGAGATTAACTGCCTCAGCTATTTCTGTCGTCGAGTCTGCTAGCACAGCTGCTGTGGCTCTATGCCGCCATATCTCATGATATGCCAGGAGAAAGGTTCGTTTCCGTCACTTCCCCCCATTAGTGGAAACATTGTAACACCCGATAGCCATGCGCGCGCTTTCATCTAAGATGAACCACATCGTCCACCATGACCTCGCCACAAGATCCGTGCGTTACCCGGCACGAAATACTATGTTATTCGTCCATTACCATCGGTTTTCACCGGCGCCCTCAAGACGCTCCAACCCCGAGCACGTCCAGAATCTTCTCAAAGTCCGGCGTGCCGAAACCGCTTGCGGCATCCCATCCCTTAGCAGCACTAAACCCGGCTCCTTTGCAGCCGATGCTGCTGCCGTTGACGACATCTGTGAATGCCTCAAAGCCTTTTTGGTAAAGCCAGGGATTCAGCCACCCCATGGGCGATTTGCCTTTCGCCACGAGCGCGTCGTTCACCAGGGAGAATATGCTCGCAATGGTCGGGGCCGAGCAACTCGTACCATCGACACTGTGAATGGTCCCATTAAGCCAGACGAGATATCTGTATCCCTGTGCTGCGAGGTCCGGGTACGCACGGCCAGAAGCATTGTACAAGCCTTTAAACTGTGACCCGACAGTATCAAGGTATCGTTCTACCGCGGTACTCTGCCACTGCGGCCGTGGGAAATAGTTGCTGAACCCCGAGCCAGAGACAAATCCATTGCGCGAATCGTACGCCACAACCTCGGGGTAGTTCATAGTTCCACCAACGGTGGTGACGTACGGGCAGGAAGCGGGAAAGACTGGCATAAAGGCCGTTCGATTGGTGCCATCGTTTGTGATGCAGCTTGAGTTGTCGCCAACGCCAGCATCGCCCGAGCTGAAGAACAAGGAGATGCCCTGAGCGCCTAGGGCCGCAAACTGATTGCACACGGTTTTGGCGTAACTCTTCGGCACGGTCTGCTCGTGGTCGCCATAAGACGTAGAAATGACCTTGGGAATGGTCGTAATGTTTTGGTCCCGCAAAAAGAGCAGCCATGTGAGGTATGGTTCGTTCGTGTTCGTCGGCGTGAACCTGTCCGGCTGATAAGGAGGCATGCCGCCTGTCGAGTACAAAGTCACCGGCGTCGGATAGACTAGGCCGAGAATGGTTTCGAGGTCGAGATTACCTTCGATGCCTGCACCAGCAGTGCCGTTATCGACAGCTCCGCCGTTCACAGAAATCTGGGTAATAGCATTGGCCGAATCAACCGCGTCCGGCCGGAAGTTCTGCAAGAAAACTCGGGCGTCGGATCGATTGGAGACCTGGCCAAGGAAATTGTTGAAGGCAATTGAGTTATTGTGCGGAGCTTGGGGCTTGTAGTTGATGGTGTTGTAGAGCGTGCGCAAGCACTTCGTGGTCATGCCCCCGAAATTGCAGGCACCTCTGATGGTGGTCGTATTGGCAGCGTCAGCGGCTTCAGTGGTTTTGATCGAGGCGATATCGAAGGGGACATCGATGACTGTGTTCTCCTTCGGGCTGGCGCGGAGGAAGGCAGTGGTGGGTTGGATTGTGGTAATATGATCATGGAGCGGCTGTGGTAGAGACCAGCTGGTGGTACGGACGAGTCTGGTACCGTCTTCATGTTGGTAGACGGAATACTTGGTGTCGAGAAGCTGTTCGACCTTTGCAACAGGAAGAGTGAGAGTGATCCAGTCCTTGGCGGAGCTGATTTCACAGCGAGACGTGTCAATATTATTGCTGGCAAGCCACTCCTGAACGAGATTCAGGGTCTCGTCCGTCGGTCTCAAAAGATCATGGACTTCTTGCTGGGAAAGATGTTGGCCATAACGAGGGTGGACTGGGTCCGAGACTGAAACCGGTCAGACTGATTTGAACACAACTGTCTTCAGATCGTCCGGGTTGAAGCTCACCTTGATACAGGTGCTCTTCTAGCGAGTTGAAGTTGCTGGGTTCAAGGCCGATATTAAGAGTCAGGAGATGCAGTGGGTGAGGGTCGCCAATATTTGACCATCGTGGGGGGACATTATGAGACTCTTTGATGTCGTAATCGAAGCGGGCATGTAGTGGCGAAGCAGAGGCTGAGAGCACGACAGCGACGACGCCTAGAACGAGAGACAGGATGTACATAACGAGTGGCAGGGAGATGGAAAGCGAACGAAGAGAGATGTGAAAGAGAGCGATAATGGAAAAGGTCCAAAATCAAAGGTTGCAAGTGGCAAGCAAGTGCGCACTGGTGAAGCTGCAATGAACCCAGATCGACGGTTGCTCCATTCCATTCACATTTAGTTACAGTAGTTTATTAGTCGCAGGACGAGCTCGGTTAATCAATGACATCGCTGTGAGGAAAGTCTCAGGGCAGCTTCAAAGCGCAGGCATCGAACTCGCGTGGGCATTTGGCAACAGGGCTTCCTCGAATTTCAATGTCGCTGGTGCGATCTGTTCCCAATCACTCTGACAATTTTCTAGAAACAAGAGCAGCCTGACAGCGGATGCATGCACTCGGGATCACTTTATGTCGTGCAGCAACTGCATGTCCGCATTCTTGATTGGCTTCAGATCCGCCTTCATCTCCGACGGTTGTTACAGAGACGAACCACTTGGATGCGATTTGTTGGGGCCCCGATTTTTGCACGGCATTTCCGGCTCGGAACTGGATGCTGTCATCAACATGTAACGTGATCTTCAGGGCGAGCACAATGTGAGCAGAACTACGGAGTAGCTTGCTGGACTTGAAACCCCGGTGACTGCAGCTCTGGCCTGACAGCGGAGCCACGTGCCACAGCTGCTTTTTGCCGTCTGGATTCTACGGGGTTCACTCCCTTCACATCTTTCCTTCACCAATCTGGGGCAGAAGCGGATTGTATTGTCTCGGAGCGATGAGCGCAAGCAATTCAGGTTGTGCAATTAAATATGCTGACTCGTTTGATTTCTTTCGCGATTCATTCAACTACGATCCTTACATGCGTGGACACACAGAGGCATGCCATCCACAGAACTAGATAGGTACAGTGGACATGTTACCAGCCATTGGCTGTGTCCCTTCTTCAATGATCTATGTGAGACCTTATGGCCTAGGTGAATGATGTCCCAGTCACAGCTGTTCTCTGCTTCAAGAGAAGGTGAGTCTTGGTCACAGCAGCCTGTCGTCGCTCCGGCTGCATTCGGAAATTCATCATGGACGTCTGTCTTTGGCGACAGGTCATCTCGTTCCTCTTGGCTTCTAACATTATCCAACATGGCGGCCCCTGCAGCGCACGACAACCTGTCATACGAGCAACAGGAAGTAATCGTCTTCGCAGAGAGAGAGAGAGACGCGCAAATACTCGACCCTCGTGGAGCTACCTGGCCAAGTCGGCGTTCCCAGAGGTGTACCACCAAGCACAGCGACTCCTGCAAGAGCAATACCGGCGCGAGACGACGGCAGAAGAAAGGGCTACGACAAACCAGAAGTGGGCCGTCGTGGAAGTCCAAATCCGCGAAACAATGGCCGAGGAAATGGCGGCCATAGATGCATTAGAAGACCATGTCCGATTCTGGACCGTCTGTCATCCAGTCGCCATTGAAATAATCCTCGAAAACGCCACCACAGAACAGGAACGTGTCGACGTCGTGCTAGGGTCACGCATGCAACTGCTCCTCAAGCAAGCCCAAGGCACGTTTGCCGGTTTCAAAGCAGGTGGACTTTGCTGACCAAATCACTCGCAGATAAGGCATCGCGCCGCTCAGACGGTTCAGCGTACGACACGGATGAAAGTGTGACCTTCGTCGTGGAGCTAACAGAGAAACACGGGAGGAGTAAGGGTTCGCGGAGGAGACGACGTAAGAAAGAGAACCGAAGATACCAGGCTGTAAATCCAACCGATCAAGGAGGGCAGATTCTTTCGGAAGCGGGCGCGAAGCAGATGCGACCGCTGAACCAGGGCATTTAGCGAAGACGGAATCGACCGAGCTGGAGGGAAATACCAGCTCGAGTGAGCTCCGGGTGCGTCATGGCGGTAAAGCTAAGTAGGGCACCGCAGGAGTGTGGCCGGCTTCAGATAGCTGCGAGCGAGAGGACAACGTCCAGAACGATCCTGATCAGTTAAGGGAATGCTAATTGGTCTCAAAGACTCTGGCACGAAAGTCAGTGCGTGTACAGAGTAGTATAGAAAAGTACCTGGTACTGTGTAATTACTGTAGTATAGAAATTGCCTTCTGCGAATGAGCCGAGGTCCTGCCAGACGCACATGTCAATATCAAACACGTCCACGCTTCATGGCTGTCTAGAATGCCATATTCCGCCGTAGAGTCCCTGTAGGAATACATCAGACCAAGGGTCAGTCGTGATACCTTGCTTGGGGATACTTTCTGCACCACACCAGCTGGAGGATATGAAGATGGCTATTGAAAGACGCGCACCACGCGTCAACGTCGCCCCCATAAAACCAATGCTGCGCGCCTACGGTCTGGCATATCTGTTCACCACAGGGCCAAGAATCTTCGCTTTCCTGAGGAAGATCCGAAGATCACATCTGACATTTCAAGAACAGGTGGCGGCACTCCGCAATATTCTCATCACATCTCTCCAGCTGAATCGCTTTCCCACAGCAGCGGCTGTCTTAATAGGCGGTGCAACCACGTTTCCGCGCCTCGTCTCTGCGATCCTCCGATGGACAATAGTAACTCTCACGCGACAAAATCCTTTACATCTCGACAAGAACGGCGGTCTCTATCTTCGGGCTTCTTGTTCTTTCCTATCTGCGTGGCTTGCTTTCGGCCTCCTCAACCGTGATGAAGATTGGACTCGAAAGCGGGCTGAGTCCCGTGCAGCTGTTGTGGCCGACAACAGCACTGTACACGTGGCAAACCAACGAGACTTATCTTTACCGTCGCGCCGTCCCTCCTACGCCGGCAAAACGATTGATTTCACCGCATTCGCTTTCTGCCGAGCTTTGGACATCATGGTGATAAGCGCTTGGTCTCGGACTCGAGCCAGATCCTGGCATCCGGAACAGCGAACTCCCTGGTTAGCCAACCTCCTGCGCAAGACCGCCGATCCATCAATTTTCGCAATGTCTGCTGCAGTCATTATGTGGTCGTGGTTTTATGCACCCGAGCGACTTCCGCGAGCATACAACCACTGGGTGTCGAAAGCGGCCGACATCGATCCTCGCCTCATTCAAGCCCTCAGGTTGGCGCGACAAGGAAACTTCGTGTATGGGGAGGATAGAGGTCAGGCGCCTCTTCTAGCGAGTCTTTGTCGAGACCTGGGTCTTCCGGAAGAGTATGGTGACCCTGCGAGAACCATTCCCATCCCGTGTGAATTGTATCATTGCGGAAGCGGCAAAAGCTGTGAGGTTCACGCGCTCTCCCGATTCTGCAGGAGTTGGGAATTTGCCGTGGAAATCTACGTGCCTCTGCAAGTGTTGGCGCTCCTCCGTGCACCGAGCAAGAGATCTATTCTGGATGGTCTCCGAAATGCAGCGATCTCGTCATCCTTCCTGGCGACTTTTGTTGCCTCATTTTACTATGCGGTGTGCTTGGCCAGGACTCGGCTTGGACCCAAGATTGTGCCGTACAAGACGATAACGCCGCAAATGTGGGACTCGGGCCTATGTGTATTGGCCGGCTGCATTGCGTGTGGATGGTCCATCCTCCTGGAGAATCCGAAAAGGCGACAGGAGATCGCCTTCTTCGCAGCACCGCGAGCTTTGGCGACACTGATCCCCCGTGTCTATGAGAAAAGGTATCAGAGGAGGGAACAAGTCGTTTTTGCCGCAAGTGTTGCAGTCGTGCTCACGACCCTCAAGTCGAACCGGAAGCAGAACGTTCGAGGAGTGCTGGGGAGATTGCTGGGTGGGATCATGAAAGAGTGATGTATCGCGCATGCACCAGCGCATGCGAACGTGGGAGAATCCTGTCGGCCGTGGACACATCACACGTGCGTGCTGATTGATGCAGTATCGAATGTACGGGAACAGAAAGGGGCAAGGAATGATCAAGGGTAGTGGCCTTTCCATACCTAGACACCTTCAGTTCGGCGGGATGATCTCCTCGTCTCAGAAAATTCGCCGCCCCGATGTTGGCTCACGGCACACAAATGTCAGTCCTAGCAGTTCGCGCGAAACGATGGGCAGAAACACGGGTGTCCGAGGAGAGTGAGAATGTACACGTGTCTGCAGTCGGGTCGTCGATATCTGGTTCATATACGGTGCGACACTGTCAGGAACCGGACGGGCCGAGCAGCAAAGCCGCTCGTTTCCTCGAGAAGACGCCAAAACTGGTCCCTCTTGAAATGGCGGTTCCGTGTCTTGATAAAGACTCGAGCAGTGGCCTGGGAGCCACTTCTTTTTATGATTGGCCAGCGCTTCACCGCGTTTCACAGCCAATTACAGTAGGACGCAACCTGAAAACCATTGCTTGGAATCTGGACCAAGGAGCGGACTATTAGGCAACTTCAGCCGCTTTCGTGGCCAGCCTCACCTGCGCTTGCCAGCTCATCAAAGGCAACCCCTCTCTTGAAATTGGCTGATACAAACTCTCTCTTCGTAACGGCGCTGGCATTGTTCTTCGGCTGCATCGTAGTTGAAAGGATGTCGGCAACAACACCATCCCTTACCCAGGCGTAAGAAGGCTCTGGTCCGGCTCTCATACCTCGCCAGAACGTCCGTGGCAAGCGAGCCCACTCTCAGCCTTTTCGAGCCGAGTCAATTGACAAGCCCTTCTCAACATCGACTTGGACATGGACCCTCTCAGCTTGACTGCGGGCGTGATTGCTATCGTGCAAATCACCGGAGAATGCATGAAACTCGCCAAGATTGGTCCGTCAAAACACCATCTTGCGAGGCTGAAGCAGATTAACACAAACTTATATGGGTTCTATGGCGCTGTCAACAATTTACAACTGCATTTGGCGATCCACGAAGAAGACCAAGCCAGACTCAGCGCCCTTGACCATCTTCAGGAGCCGTTGGCGCGGTGCTTGGAAGCCCTGAAATTGCTCAAGAATCGGTTCGAACACGACGGCGTCTTTACACAATATGTCATGGGCTTGCGGTTTGACAAGAAGCTCGAGGACTGCCTACGGGTCATCGCTGAGGCGAAATCACTCTTGGAGCTGGCTCTACAGTGTGATCAACGGTTCGCTACGGGCACCATTGCTTAGAATGTCAAACTAACCACATACAGAGTAATAATCAACGCTGTGGAGACTTATGTCCGCAACACCGCCGAAGAGACGAGAAATATTCAGATTGCGATAGCAAGTACAGACCGAGTTCTTGCAGGAATACAGTCGCAGGTGAAACAATCGTCCGAACTGACCATAACTCTCAGGGAAGAGCAGAGTCAGGGTCTGGCAGGAGTCCATAGCGC
Organism: Cladophialophora carrionii CBS 160.54; assembly: GCF_000365165.1. Taxonomy (NCBI): domain Eukaryota; kingdom Fungi; phylum Ascomycota; class Eurotiomycetes; order Chaetothyriales; family Herpotrichiellaceae; genus Cladophialophora; species Cladophialophora carrionii. The sequence goes on from NW_008481832.1 coordinate 298,766, forward strand.
TGTTGAAAACTTGACCTTAGGGGTAAAAGCACAAGAGACGGAAGCACTTCTGCAAAAGCAACGTATGACTCTCCCGGTCCAATCTGCCCATGTGATGTTGCTGACCTATTGTGACAGTTGCACGCCGATCTGCCGCCCTTGCTTGGCTCTCGACCATGGAAGTTCGCTCCAATTACCTCGATGTCCTTCGGGCAAGGGAATCTGGCACCGGGAAATGGCTCATAAGTCACCCTCTGTTCCAGTCTTTGATAACTGGAGAGCTCCAGGCTCTGTGGCTACATGGGATGCGTAAGCATATCCTTGTTGTTAGGGTGGCCCCAACCCAGCCGCACGTATGGGCTGACTTTGGTAGCGGGAGCTGGCAAAACATTCTTGTCGTAAGCCGGCATAGTCTCATGGTTGCACAGCCTGTTGAATTACTGAAAGGTCTTCTGCAGGGCAGCCGTGATTGATCATTTCGAGAGATCGTCCACGTCCACCATCGCTTACTTTTTCTTCGACTTCAAAGCCTCCGAGAAACAACTTACTGAAGCAATGATTAGGTCTGCTGCAGCTCAACTGGAGAGTGAGGCATCATCGCGCCGTCTCTCTCCGTCGCTGGAATACTTGTATTCGAAATGTTGTGAATCTGGCCAAAGCCGCGAGCCGACACTGGACGAGGCCGTCAACCTCCTCACATCCTATGCGGTTGAGGGATCCAGCCCATATATCGTCTTAGATGCACTGGATGAATGCAGGGACAACACTACTCTGATATCGGTGTTACAGAAATTGAGGGAAACTGCGCCTAACATCAAATTCATCGTTACCAGCAGACGAGAGACTGCCCTTGTAGATGGTCTGACAGAAGACCGATTTCAGAGGTTGCCTATCGAGGGGGATGCTCTAACGGACGATATACGACTCTACATCAGGTCCACCTTGAGCAATGATCCAATACTCCGGAAACTGCCAGAAGACCTCAAAGACCATATACACCGTACTCTCGTGGAAGGGTCGCAGTCCATGCAAGTGCATCTTTCTGGCATCTGTCTTCGTGTGGCTAATTGAGGTCAGGTTCCGCTGGGTCAGGTGTCAGATCGACGCGATTCGGTCGCTGAAACGGCCCAAAGCCATCAAAGACGCCTTAAGAAAATTGCCCAAAACGTTGGACGAAACTTATGAGAGGATCCTCCTTCAGCTTAGCGAGACAGGCTCAGAGGACAATACCGACTTGCTCCGAAAGATATTCATCTTCCTTGCCTTCGGCAAACGCCCAATGACCTTGCCAGAGCTCGCCCAGGCAGTCACCATTGACGTCAGTGGCCGTGAATTCGACGAGGACAATGCGTTCAACAATCCTGAAGACCTCCTGACGCTCTGTCAACCATTAGTCGCCCTGTCTCCGACAACCGGCCACCTAGGCTTTGTTCACTATTCCGTCCAAGAGTTTCTGCTCTCGGGCAGGTTGGCGAAAGCGGGAAGCCAGATCAGCATATATGCGCTTGATCCGAAGAGCTCGCATACAGAAATCGCTCGGATCTGTCTCAGCTTCTTGAATTATGACGACTTCGCTTCTGGTCCCTGCACCTCATATGAGGACTTCAAAAGTCGAACCGCAAAATTTCCGTTCTTGGAATATGCTGCATCTGAGTGGCCATCCCACACCATGGAACAAGATGTCCAAACAGAACTGACTGGCCCCATTTTGAAACTCCTGACCCCGCAGAAGAATCCTAAGCTTGCCTCGATGATCCAGAACGCAAGGGATGTTGATGCATATCGCGGGAATGATGTAACGCGTTTCGACACGTACCCAGCAGAAGATGGGACGACAAGAAGGTCCCAAAGAAGCTATATGGTGAACAGTTTGACATTTGCAGCATCTTGGGGACTGGACAGCGTCTTGTCAAGAATAGTTGAAAGTGGAGCTGACATCAACCTCCCAGGATCATTTGCCGGTAGTGCGCTTCATTGCGCCGTCATGCGTGGCCGCCTTACCACGGTAAAAATCCTTCTAGATCTTGGAGCAGATGCCGATTATAACAAGGGTCTCTATTCGGGTACTCCTCTGATGATAGCTATACTTCATGGCCACCAACAGATGATTGACCTTTTGCTGGAATTGAGAGTGGATGTAAATGTAGGCAGTGGACCATTCTACAAGCCTCTCAACGCTGCTGCTTGCAAGAACGACATACAAACCATGGAACGCTTGATCGCAGCCGGTGCTGATATCCATTATGGGGAAGACCAAGACACGCCAGGTCAGGGCCTCTGGAGCGAAGTCACGGCTCTCGGAATGGCTGTCTCTTACGGAAGAATTGAAGCAGCATTATTTCTTATCGGGTGGGGAGCTTCACTTGGTGATTGTTCTATTATTGACATGGCGAAGCGCTTGTACGACCGTTACCGGCCGAAGCCTATGCCGAGAGAGGGAATCGAGACTCTTGTGCAAGGTCTAGCTGCTCTTGGCCACCATATTGAGGTCGATGGTGAGGTTGAGGAGTGCAACGTGGAGGAAACGGAGGAAGTATTCTACGCTGGAAGGGGTATATGGCACCGTATTCCGCGACCGCAACCGCGACCACTGAGGTTTCGGCTGAAAGTTGACCGGGATCCCAGCGACATGGATCAATGTGGAGCTTGAAAAGCGATTACAAGAAGATAGTTATCAGGATACTTGGGTACTTTGCACGGTGTAAAACGGCACAGGACATGATCCTACTTCAGATCCAGCTTCAGGTGTATCAAGCATAACTCTACCACGATTACCCCTTTTCTTAAAGGCTCGCGTGATGGTAGAAGTTGCGGGAGATCTCTAGTGATTACGATAGGCTCGTCTTTCAGCCGCGGGGGATATTCGCCTGTTAATGACAGTAGAGGAATGAATACAACCATGTACCATGTACTCCGTACTTCTTGACAGTATAAGTGCACTTTTTCCTCGCGTCCGCTGTTTGATCCGCCGCACCAACTTGAAACTCTGCTACTCTGGACCACAGGCGCAGATCCCGTCGAGTGACGTTCTCCCGGGCCAAGGATTTCCGCAATCGGAGAAGCCACGTCGACCTCGAAGTCAACTTTCTGGACCCAGCATTTCAGTGTCACTACGGAGTACGCAGTATACGAGTCCAGTCTGTGACAGCAACACTCCACTGTTCATACCGCAAATTCCGCCATATTTGAATCGAAGCAGGATTTCCGTTGGCACACTAAATCACTATGGCTGCGACGGACGACTCCCTCGAGACGTACACACATCTGCCCCTTCATATCGATCCTCAGACGAAGCAGATCTCGATCCTTTCCTCAAACAAGGAACTACAACAGGCTGTCGCCAACATAAACAGTCTGCATAACTCATTCAAGTCTCTCGAGACTCCGAATAACATCCCACCACCTCCGCTTCCCGTGAACCCGAAACGATCCGGTCAAATCCAGAAACTGCGCGAATCGGCTGTGGCGTCTGCCCGGAAAGGCCAGCACCAAGATGCGATCCGTCTCCTCGGCGTCGGCATAGACATGGCGGCCGCGCGACCTGGCTGGGAGCCGATGGGCCTGGCAAGAGAGGAGCTGGCTCTCATGTACCTCTCGAGGGCGGGTGCCCATGTCGACGTCCAGAACTGGCCCGAGGGTCTGACCGATGCGATGTGCAGCATCGAGTGCAAGCGAGGGCCCGGCCAGGGCCCCAACGGAGAAAAAGTGCCTGGGAATGCAAAAGCATACATTGTGGGAGGAAGATGTTTGATGGAAATGGGTCGCTGGCAGGATGCCGTGGAATGGCTAGAGAAGGCTATCGGTATTGAAGGCAAAGATGGTGACGACGGTCGCGAACTAATGCGGCGGTTGACGGAGGCGAAGAAACGCACTGAACCAAAGGACTGAGAGAATGAGACGACCAAATGGCACAAAAGAGAATGCCGTGACCGGTCTGTTTCCAAGTTGCAGCAGCTGCTCAGGAATGAAACAACATCCTCACTCACTGACATCAGGTTGCGGTCGACTCCCGGATCATAAGGGCTGGTCAAACGAATGGCTTCGGGGGCTCCCTAACACCCAGTGCTGCATCGAACTGGAGGCCAGATCAGACCCCCAGACCTGGTACTGTACGCGCAAAAGAACATTGTCATTGGCTCCATCTTTGCGCAGCTCGACTTCAGCGAGGTCTCCCATCAGCCTCCACGACTCACACTCTGCGTTGGAGGCCCTGCACATCAGCCTGTTGTGGCCTGGATCGTCATAAAGCTTGTCTCTGGGAAGTTCCTCCACTACCCAGACCCAAGCCGAACAATGTCTACGCACGAAGAAGCCATATAGTCCGGGGGGAAAGTTCGCCATGGGATGGAGGTGCCGGATCAGGAACGGTCGCAAAGCTCCGACAGCGAAGCTTCGACAACGGCTGCCACAGACCAAAGGATCCCGCTCCGAAATTTACTTTCGCAGCATCTTGTTACCGGATATACCGTGGTCGGCGTGAAAACCAGTGCCCTGTTGAATGGTGTGAGCACATTGGAGTTCCGACGAGCCAAGATCCCGTCTATCCCAAGGGCAGAGAGACTGTTCAACGAGACGCATATTTCCAGCTGCTGCGGCATGTCTCCGAAGATCGGGTGTCCATCTGCGTGGATACTGAACAAAGCCACAGCAACTGGTGGATCTCGAGCGATCGCAGTTGGAGGGCGTCCCGCCGTATCGCTTTGATGTTATGACATGGTCTCCTCGAGGAAAGGAAGGGCTGTGTCCTTCGCATACGCCGCACGGGGCAAGAGAAGTCTAGAAAGTCCAGCATGTAGCTTTCTTGTACTTCGACACAGTGTCTTTACGCCGAGACAGAAGCTGCAAAAGGCGTCTATCCATCAAGTATGAGATTCGCTTCCCCTGGTCCGTAGAACGACCAACGGCTGGAAAGCCATCGGCTCCTCCACGTAACCCCATGGTTCTAGCCTTGTACACTGCCGTGATAATTGATGAACCAGGTATTTCTAGACTTCTGTACACTTCCGCTGGGTGTGAGGTCTCGTAGTTCGCCCGTTGTCGTTGAGCGTCGTTGAGAGGTGTAATGTGAACTGTTCACGTACAGGCCCGTCGTACGTAGGAACCAATACTGTATCCACAAATTATCTCTGTTCAGTAACCACTGCTAGAGGTACCATACAGACGGTGACTGCAACGCGCGCATCACCCTAGAACCGCAGGGAGAAGTGCAATGATACGGAGATTTACCACCAAATGTTGTGTGCGGTGAAGAAAGAAGACGCAGTTCCCTTCGTGTTCCCTCTGTGTGTTGCCTTTTCGTCTGTCCAGCTCATCGCGAGTACAGTACATCTACGCCTTTGAAAGCTGACGGGGGGCTTCGGTGACCTAGGAGATCAGGGCAGTCTCTGACACCACTGCATATACAATACTGTGGCTTCAGCTTCATCTTCAATGACCTCTAGCGCATTCCGGGTACATCTACGGTGGTCCGCTGCTGTACACATTTATCCTCGCGCATTACATCTACAGTGATCTGCTCCTTGCACAACTGTCCGCAAGGAGAAGCCACGTTCACAGCAGCAGTGCCATCGAGCTGGATACGACCCACACCGACACGATTGCTAGTGGTCATTCGTGTTCATGGGAAACCGGCTCCCGATGCTATATACAATGCCGAGTACACAGAACCACGCGCAGTCCGTCAAAATCTCCGGAAGTGAGCGTGTTGAAGCCACGCGCGAGAATGATTCCGCAACACATCGGTCTGCCGACCTCGATACTCCTACTTACCGGGCTACCCGAGCTCCCAGTCGCGAGCATAGCATGGCGAGTCTCCTGGATCGATACCGCGAATTGCTTCGACATCAAAAGCGCCATGCAACCCTCGTGGCGTTGAAGGATGAATTGGCGGAGATGAAACTCGCCTCCTCTGGTCTTACAGCGGGGAATCTCAGCACTACAACTCATGAAGACCTGACAGAGACGCACTCGCGGCCACACCAGCTAGAGACACTCGCCGTCTCTGTTAGGGGAGCCGTCCAAGATCTTGAACTGGCTGTGGTGCAAGCACACCAGGAAGCTAAAAGGGAAAAGGCCTTGCTGGACCGTGCTAAATCTTCGACGCCGGATATGAATCAACGGAATCCACAGAGCCGTCGATATGCTATCTCTGCAGTGCGCAAGGAGCTGACGGAGTGGCTTGAGCAAAGTCTGGACAAATGCCAGGAGAGTCATGACACGGGAGAGAGAGATGGAGAAGGAGAAGTTGAGAATGACGGCAATGATGATGCACGCTGGGAAGCGAAGATTGACGACCAGTATGAGCGCTATCTCGACGCACGAAGACGTTTGATCAGTGCTGTCACTTGCTTGAGGACTCCCCTTGCGACACAAGAACGTGAGGCTACCGTCCGTATCACTCGGCCTCTGAGCAAATCCACCGCGCGGTTGGAGCCGACCGGTGTGGTAAATGCGATCGAGACCCGGCTTTTACCATCCGTGCAACAGCATAATACGTCGCAAGCACATCTCACGTCCTTGGATGAGCAGCTGCAAAAGGAGACTACTGCCACGATCAACATTCTCGATCGACTCAGCGATGAAAGTCAGCTTCTTCAGGCGTTTCCCCTGTTGGCACGTTCCGGGCGATTCGAACATGCTGCGTCTGCGTTTGGGAAGAAACAAGACACGCCGAACGAAGAGGTGCAGGATACGATCTCGAAACGACTGGAACCGTGGTTGTTCGCCGCCAAGGCTGCGGACGTGGCTTCAGCGAGCAGCGCCGAGGCCTATTTACAGCAAGGAGACGAAGCGGTACAGGCCGCCTCGAGGAGTCTGGATACATTAAGGCTCGTCAAAGGGGCTGGCGGCGTGTGACGCGGGAGTGCTGGTTTCGTTATAGACAACAACTGTCGATACCACGGGCCCCCTACTATTCATTGCTTCTCATTCTGAGCGAAGAAGAAGTTCGCGCCCACCACCGTCAAGCCGTTCTCCTTGGCCCAGTCTCGCACACCATGGCGAGGCTTGCCGTATCCCCAGTGCTTCCTGTCCGCAGGAGGTTTCAGGTTGGTAGTGTCGCCTTCCAGCAACACAAATACGTATCGGTGGGCACCTGTCTTCGGTGGCGGCCCGGGCGGAAGGTATTCCTCGATCTCGCCAGGTTTGGCTTTCAGAGGCTCCTGCAGGTCATGCGGCAGTTCGATGGGAGTCGTGAGGTTGGTCAGGATCCAGTGACACATTTCGGACATTTCTGGATACATGTCAAAACCTGACTCGGTGCGAGTACAGTAATCATTCAAGCAGAACTCGGGCAAAAAAACATTGGGACGAGTAACTAAGGTTTCGTTGACCAGCCGACCAACCTCATCGACACACTCTTGGGGAATGAAAGACAACTTACTGGGGTTGTCGCGTGACTTTGCGTCCGGGTCAGTAAGGATGAGAGTGAATGTTGACTTTTTGCGTTCTGTCCGAGTGGTGCAGGGGTCTGACTTCTTGGACCTCCGTCGGGTTGGGTAGTATGACTTGTCTATCGAATGGAAAGTGAAGACCGGCCTGCTCGAGACGGCGTCGACGGGGAGGTCATTTCCGAGAAGGACCGTCTCATGGGACTTTGGGTAGTTGATGTCGAGATAGTAGGATGGCTCAAAGTCGTCGAGGACATCGTTAATGATTTCATGCTCCACGAGGACATCTCGGATGGTTGACTGAACAGAGTAATGCGCATAGGGTAATGGTCTCGAGAGAGCTTCATCAGGCAGCGCAAGAGGCCTCTGCTCCTCACCGACTGGAAGCGATGCCGTCCTGTCAAGCAGCGCGAGGGCAATACCGATGCTGGTCGTGAGCCGCATGTTGGTGGTGCAGTCCGGGTCGGTACCCAGTATATTCAGAGAACAGTCACTCTCACCGAATTGAGAAGCTTTGAGAGCTCTCTGGGCGGTATCTCACCGTCGAGGCTGTGGCCATGTCGTAATAGCTCGACAGCTCGACCCCGCGTCTTGTGCACTTGAGTCCTGCATTGGAGACGCTGCTGGATCGAGATAGCGGCACTCGATGGGCCAGGCGGCTGCTCAGGAACGACGTCAGGGCAGCGGCGCGGTCGGCCAATGGTGAAATAGGTGTGTCAGCCACAGCTCGCTCGTAGAATTTGCAGTAATCTGCAGTGGCGTGCCCTGTCATTTGATTCCATTTTGAGATTCGTGAAGCTGGGCGTAACTCGTACTCCGGAGGTGCCTCGCATTGCAACCCGCGTTCTGCCCCAAGTACGAGTATTGCAGCACACTTAGAACCTCAACCATACAGTAAACATGTGTCTGCCCGTGGCGACCTAAGCTCCATTTTCACAGCAGGCTCGCTTCATCACTACTCTACGCATCTGTTTGGTCCAGAGAGACCACTTCTGCCGTCCTCACCAGTCGCGACCAACCTCTTCTCAAGCTGCCAACTTTTCACCTTTCGAAACAGTTCTCCCTCTGGCTGGTTGCGACTATTCCCGTCGACCATGACCACCCTTGGCGATGACCTCCTGCGCACGGTCAACAAACTCCAAGACCTCGTCTTCAACACCATCGGCAATGATTCGCTCGATCTGCCCCAGATAGTCGTTGTCGGCTCGCAGTCTTCGGGAAAATCCTCCGTCCTCGAGAACATCGTGGGCAGGGACTTCCTCCCCCGTGGCAGTGGCATCGTCACTCGCCGCCCGCTGATACTCCAACTCATCAACATCCCTCCCGATGACGACGAGACTGCCAATGGCAACGGCGATGCCCATGCTCCCCATTCCTATACCAGCGTTGCAGAGCATGGAGAATGGGCAGAGTTCCTCCACATCCCCGGTCGCAAATTCACGGACTTCAACCAGGTCCGAGCTGAGATTGAGAATGAGACGGCAAGAATAGCAGGAAACAACAAAGGCATCAACCGGCAGCCCATCAACCTCAAAATATTCTCCCCTCACGTGCTCAACTTGACCTTGGTTGATCTGCCTGGCCTGACAAAGGTCCCGATCGGCGATCAACCCGCAGACATCGAGAAACAGACCCGAACCCTCATCTCCGAATATATCGCGAAACCCAACAGTATCATCCTGGCCGTATCTCCTGCAAATGTCGATCTCGTGAATTCCGAAGCGCTCAAGCTCGCCCGTCATGTGGATCCTATGGGAAGAAGGACAATCGGAGTCCTCACAAAGTTGGACTTGATGGATCACGGCACAAATGCGCTCGACATTCTGTCGGGGCGCGTCTATCCATTGAAGCTTGGATTTATTGGCGTTGTGAATCGGTCACAGCAAGACATTCAAACAAGCAAACCGATGTCTGAGGCCCTCAAAGCCGAAGCGGAGTTTTTCAGGCATCATCCTGCATATCGGAACATGGCGACAAGATGCGGGACACAATACTTGGCTAAGACTTTGAACACGACTCTTATGGCTCATATCCGTGACAGGCTGCCCGATATCAAGGCGCGTCTGAACACACTGATGGGCCAGACCCAACAAGAGCTGGCAAGTTATGGCAGCAAGCAATTCAGCGGCAAGGAGCATCGTGGCTCGCTGATCCTCCAACTGATGACTCGATTTGCCACCTCATTCATCTCGTCCATCGACGGTACGTCCTCCGAGATCTCGACCAAAGAACTCTGTGGTGGCGCAAGGATATACTACATCTTCAACTCGGTGTTTGGCAACTCGCTCGAAACCATCGATCCTACCCACAATCTTTCCGTCCTCGACATCCGCACAGCCATACGAAACTCTACCGGTCCTCGTCCCAGTCTTTTCGTCCCTGAACTTGCCTTCGATCTGCTGGTGAAGCCGCAGATCAAGCTGCTAGAGATCCCCAGCCAGCGATGCGTGGAGTTGGTCTATGAAGAGCTGATTAAGATATGTCATACATGCGGATCAACAGAACTGTCGAGATTTCCACGACTACAGGCCAAACTCATCGAGGTCGTGTCAGACTTGCTCAGAGAGCGACTCGGTCCGTGCTCAAATTATGTCGAGTCTCTGATCGCCATTCAGCGCGCTTACATCAACACAAATCATCCCAACTTCCTCGGCGCGGCCGCCGCGATGTCATCTGTCATTGCCAGTAAGAACGAAAAGGACAAGAAAGCAGCACAGGAGCAAGAAAGGCGGAAACGAGAGCAGCAACGGAGAAAGCAACTGGGCGTCAACGGCGCGGCGACACCAGATGATGAAGAAGCCGAGCAAGAAGACAAGCCCACCACCTTACCGACCAGGAAACACCCAACTGTCAGCAGAAGTATGTCGCCCGCTGTGGCTCGTGAACGAGAGAATGGCATCGGCAACATTACAGCAACAGCGGGCTCGGCCGGTGCAGCGAGAGATTCTTTCCTCAACTACTTTTTCGGCAAGGAGAACGGATTACCAGGTGCAGCGTTACCCGGAAGCCCAGCTATCGTCCCCTCGTCTGCTTCAGTGGCACACCGACATGTCAGCCACAGCACGGACCCGAGCTTTTCGCAGAGCATACGGCGGATGGATCGTGGCAGTTTCACGGACCGATCGCCTGTCTACCCGCCAGCCATGAACGATGACTATGCGCCTGCCTCGGAGTATGGTGATGCGACGGCATTATTTGTAAGTATATTTGCGTGCGACGAAATTCTCATTGATCTTGCTGACCGTGCCACTTTCCAGCCCGAGCAGTCCGCCGAGCCTGCTTTGACAGAGCGCGAAGCCCTCGAAACAGAACTCATCCGCCGTCTCATCTCGTCTTACTTCAATATTGTCCGCGAGACCATCGCCGACCAAGTCCCTAAAGCCATTATGCATTTGCTCGTCAACCATAGCAGGGATGAGGTGCAGAACCGTCTCGTAAGCGAGCTGTACAAAGAAGACCTGTTTGGAGAATTGCTCTATGAGGATGATGGAATCAAGAAGGAGCGGGAGAAGTGCGAGAAGTTGTTGAGCACGTACAAGGAGGCCGCGAAGATTGTGGGCGAGGTGTTGTAAGCGGAGGTCGTCCACGGGAAAGAAGACGTGGATGTCATCGGTGCATGGTCCGTGGTGCGCAACTAATCGTTGTTACTAGCGAACCCTCGCCTCGAATTTTCCACAGAGAGTCTCTTCTCGCTTTCAATGTCATAGAGTCCCGACATGATCGTATGATGGCATGTATCTACCACCATTGGCTTATATTGCAAACCTGGCGTCTCCATCCGCCACCAGAGAAGGAAGAGTGGTCTGTCTGTAAGATTGTATCATGTCACATGTCATGAGTATGCTGTTTGAACAAAGCGGAACAAAGTGGATAAAATGGATATTGTTGGAAGTGATGCTCAGACAGGGGTATGTCAGAAAGTCCTGCGCAGAGTCGACGAGTGTATGCAGGTGATGGCACATGATTTCCAGACCATGCCATACCACACCATGCCATTAACGGCCTCGAAGGCACGTCAGGTAGTATGTAAATATGTATGTATGCATGCATAGTCATAGTCATAGTCTGTGCCTGAACGTACATTCTCGAGTCGTGGCGTCCTGTGAAGTCTCGTTCCGTTCCGTTCCCTCCCCATCCAAGCGTTTCCAGCAACAACAAGTCATATAATTAGTACAGTATATACCTCGTACGTCCTTGCGTGCTCTAACCTGCCTGCCTGCCTGCCTGCTTGTACTGTACTGTACTGTACTGTGTAGTGTGTAGTGTATAAGGTCTCATTCTGCATTGGTACTGGTAGGTAGTAGGTAGTAGACCACCGACGTGGCACCACTGGCGTTCAGTAGTCAGTCCTCAGTCCTCAGTCCTCGGTCCGAAGGAGGAAGGAGAGGATCGTCCGTCTCCCGTCCTTGAGGACGCCGTAGTCATTGGACGGGCTTGAACTTGACCCCGAACTCGACGATATAGCGATTGCATTTGTGGGGGATAAGGTCATAGCTGTCTTTCGAGGGCCCGCCCGCACAGTCGACTGAGTTACTCAATTCATTGTGGATTCCTGACAGGGCGGTAAGGACGCGGGAGAAAAGGGGTCGGCTGATTGATGCTGAGCTGATGCTGATCATAGCCCTGGCAATGACGCCGACGATGATGCTGGCGATGATGCTGACACTGACGCAGAATATAAGGGCAGCATTCTGCGTTGATCATGCTGTACGATACAGCCTGTATTAACCAGGATATACAACGCGCCAGGCAAGGTAGGTAGGTATATAGGTAGGTAGGCAGGCCGGCGGTTGCGTCCCTTGTCCGCCCACTTCCTTCCTCCCTTCCTTCCTCCCTACCTCCCTACCTCCCATCCAACCGTCCGCGAGATGAAGAGTGACGAGTATACTGGACCTTCACGAGGTAGGCGGCAGAGAAGACGACGGAGCGGGTAGAGACGACAAGAACACCGTGACGATTACGGGGAAAGTCGTGCTCGCATCCGCAGCCGCACCCGCACTCGTAGTCATAGTCTCTGCAGTGCTCGGCAGTGGTAATGGCAGCGGGGGACTCGGCGTATCGACTGGAAATGGACAACCAGGACTAGGACTTCGACTTCTGCTGACGGTAGGAGCAGCTGAGCTTGATGAGCTCGGGGATATTGAGAGTGGGAATGGCGACGGTGCCGATTCCGACTGGGACTCTGTCTCGATATTCGGACGAGGTTCTGGGAAAGGTACAGGTACAGGTACAGGTAATGTCGATATCGCAGTGGTGGGAGGGAAGGTCGTTATGCCTGACGATGTTGGTGGCGGCGTCGAGGTTGACGACGGCGAAGAAGGCACGATCACCGTGTCTATTATGAGATCCCCGGTTAAGGATGTCAATGTCGATGTCGATGTCGATGCCGGTGGTGTCTCTGCCTGGGCCTGGCGTTGTTCGATTCCCGCGCCATTGGACCTGACCTGATCGTCAATTTGTAGCAAGACGCGCGATGGGAATGCTAAGGGAATGCTCTCGGCGGTAGGTAGCAGTAGCACTAGTACGAGTCCTACATACCGGTCGTGCTTTGTATTTCCCGGCCAAGAATGGAGAGTCTCGACTCTTGCGAGTGATTTGTATGTGATGTGATGTGATGTGATATCCCTCACCTGAAAGGTTTTGCTCGTCGCTTGCCATGCGTTCCATCACCCGGCACCAAACTCACGGATGTTCCTGGTGGCACAGCGGTTCTGGTCTCGGCCATCGACAACGACGAGTCCTGTCGTATTGTGATCTTTGGGAGTATCGGGAACGGTACAGGAGAGGCTGATGTGGGTGTTGGGTGCCAGAGGAGCGCCAAACTTACAGCGCACGCAAGATGTAATGCTGTCGTCCTTAGAATCATATCGGGGTCGTGTCGTTGATGTTCTGGTTGAGTTCGTGTCGAGGATCGCGCCGTTGATGGTCTGGTCGGCTCGGTGGTCAAGAGGGTAGGGGGAGGAAAGGAGAATGGCAGGAATTGAATCGGCGAGTACGATACATAACGAGCCCATGAAGATATATATCAATCGCATAAGAGAGGGGACTGCTTCCCTTCCTTCCCTTGCTCATGGAAATGTTTCCAACTTACAGCACTCGGTACCATGCTGCCAGCAATCGCGGTGCTACATAGACGTCACCTACAAGGATGGTGTCAACGGCCAAGCGCCCGCGGCCAGTGGTCACGATCGCAACACGCCGTGTATCCTACCCTATCCCACCGGCGGAACAGGTGGAAGCCAGAGAATGTCAGGCTGGATCGGCTCGTGGAACCATACCCAGCCATGACATGACATGGTGTAGGCAGTGGCAGTGGCGGTGGCAGTGGTAGGATTGTCGTTGCAGCAGTTCATGTCACGTCACGTCACGTCACGCCATCATGCTAGAACGCTCGCGGATGATGCGCGCTTGGGTGGTCGATAGGAAGGTCGTGCACGAACGATGCTGACCATGAACTCGACAGGGTGATGGAAATCGAGGTGGTCGAGTGGACGATTGGTGGGTGGTGAAGTGCGCCACGTGTTTTGAAACAATTTCGAAACACCAGGGGACAGGGGCTCATAGAGGAGCTCGAGAGGGCGTTCACCAAGGGAGTCACAGTCTACTGTAGGTGGGGGTCGTACGCGGGGATCCGTCAGTCAGCAAAGCAATGTACCTTGTACTCCGTCGTGTCCATAGGTCAGGAATTATGCCTTATCCCGTACTCCGTGCTGTTCTCCGTGTTGGATATGAAGCAGAACAACTAAAGCCACTTTGTACTGCGCGATTGAGATTGAAATCGTACTGGGTATGTCCACTCCTTCGCAAAGACCAAACTCCAACAAGTAATCTATACATGTTTGTCGAAAAGCCGTCGAAGCCGGGATGCATCTGGCAACCAGGGCCATCCGAGTGGTGGCACTCCTTCAATAGTAGCTTGTGGCCCTGCCACCGTAATCTCGTTGAGTCCCAGGGAATGCGCCTACTGGTTCCTTGGCCATGTCCGCCTCGTCATCCGAACTGTTTGCGGCAGCGAGGTCATCCTCGTCCGGAGGAGCCCTCATGGATGCCAACTCGTCCTCTTCCACCAACGCCGGCTTCCATCTCTCGTCGATGGGCATGTTCATCCCGCTCGGCAGAGTCGCCAGCAGAGGCTTCCATTCAGGGACCAACTGGTTGCTGATGGTGTCATTCTCCTTGTTGAACTTCTTGGCCAGGTATTCCACGATCCGGGCCTCTTCAAGCTTTCCACCGTCCAGGCCCCAGTTTGTGCTCCCCTTTTCAATGCGTTTGTCTTCTCTCCGCTCGAGCCATGAGTTCTTCAGTTTCCCGAGACCAGACGACTTTGTCCCTTCCTTGGCCACGTCAAGCCCGAGCTCGTCCATGGCTGCCCGGATCCAGGCGATCGCTTTTCCGATCTGCCCAGCCCCGTCCTCATCTAATGCCTGAAACCGGCATGCTTTTGCTCGGGACGATCGTTGGATGCCGTCACAGTACTCTAGCAGGTCCTTGGACACTCTTGCGCCTTCCATCTTCAGCGCGGCCAACGAGGCAGACGCGTGTTGTGATGCTCCAATGCATAGCCGTGTCAGCACTTGGGCACGTACCTTTGGAATTTGAGGCGCTCGGATCATCCACTCCTTGTCGTCTTTGTTTCTTGACTGGATCAGGAGTGCTGGATAGGGGTCGTCTTTCAGCACACACAGGAGATTGAACTCTGCATGCGTCAAGTGCTGGAGACCCGATTGTACGGCGGGGGACACGTCAACCGCTGCGGAGGGAAATGTAGGAGGCCCATCTGTCGATGAGTTCGCTCTCAGTAGTAAATACGAGTGGAGAGAGTAGGCTGTCTTCAGAAATTTGGTCGCGTTCTGGACCGACGCCGTCCGTTCTTCAGGAGTCGGGCTGACTGCGGCGTACAGGCCCAGTAAAGACTGCCTGGCCAGTAAATTTTGTATCAGCGCCAGGGTGTGGTGGATGAAGAAAATCTCATAGTCAAGGCCTTTGCCCTTGACACGTTCATTGTCACGACCCGGGATCGCAGTGGAGCTGAGTGTGGGACGCCATTCGATCTCGGGCTCTTTGGCGAGTGCAATATCAACGTCCTCTCCAGCCACGGCCTTACCAGACAGTGCGAGATCTAAGCTGCTGAGGTAGCGTAAGTAGGTTTGGATCGTGGACGAAAGTGACAGCAGATTATTTGCCTGCTGGGAGGGGGACAATCTCTTGTGCGTTTTCAATGCCGCCCGGACAATGGCTCGCTGAGATGTAGCCGCTGAAGGAAGTGAGGGATGGGTGGATGAGGTCAGGCTGGCCTGGAACGAGATATGGGACGTTGTGGAAAGCACAAACGGAAACGGCATTCTTCTGTTTTTGGTCCTCCTTATGAGGTATGATTTCCTCAACCAGGGAATGCCAGGGGCAAGTCTCAGGACTGGGTTGTTCAAAAGTGAGGTTGCTTGTTCCCGCCGTGCCTGTTTCCAAGGCTTGGTGACGGTTAGTCAACTTGTGCTTCTCCGTATAAAACGCTACGGAGGAACCATCTGACGCATGCCCAAATGTAGTGGATCAGCCACGTGATCTTTCCTAACTCCGGGCTGGAGCTCGATCTCGTGTTCCCTTTCCAGCAGCAAAGCCCCAAGCCCCCTTGTCCAGGCACATCTCCTCCACAATCACCCGGAATATTCCATTTGACTCCGGACCTTATTCGCTTTCAGTATACCTTTCCTGCGAAAAGGGGAGGGCACGGGAAGGAGTCTTATCTGGGTCCCCTCTGATCAGCTCCACCGCCGCCTCGTGCGCGAGTCTGACATGATATTTCGCCATATTGCGAGAAATGCGTCGGACCCCCCACAACTGCCGACCGACGGTGGGACAAGGATACTGCTGTCCATGCCCCATCCGAATGCTGAGAGGGGGGGATCCCGTCGTGAATCGGACTTGCGGATTGCTTCGAGGGGATTCCATCTCCTCAATCTGGTATTGATGAGCGACCGGCGAGTGTACGGCACGCGAACGAAGCCTTTTACCCCTCATACCATGCAGGCAAGCCCGAGAAAAAGCCCCCGTTTGTGTACGGGTGAGAGCGCGGTACACTGCCGGGTGCTCTGCTGAAATGATATAAAAGGTTGGTCCCAGGGTGGTGCTGTTCGAGCCCCGTCGTAAATTGTCATCTACTAGAATACCGTTCACCGTACACGCGAGAGAGTCAAAGCACGAAGATCCTGCACCAAGAATCCTCAGAGCAACCATGGCACCATCACTCCATCCTTTGATCGACAACGGCCTCGTCAAGGGCAAAGCCGACTTCCCTGGCGGCACTCTCCGCTGCCACTGCAAATCCAACCCGGTCGAGGTCGAGATCAAGGGCAACGTCCTCCACAACCATGCGTGCGGATGTTCTCAGTGCTGGAAACCAGAGGGCGCCCTCTTCTCTGTCGTCGCCGTCACCCCCGACGAGAACGTCAAGGTCACCAAGAACGAAGACAAGCTCGCCGTGCTGAACCCGGAAGCCACCATCCTCCGTAAGGCGTGCAAGGACTGTGGCGTGCACATGTACGGGCCCATCGAGAAGGATCACGCCTTCAAGGGCCTCAGCTTCGTGCATGTCGAGTTGAGTGACGACAAGGGATGGCAGGAGCCGCAATTCGCCGCGTTTGTGTCCAGCTTGATCGAGCAGGGATATCCACCGGAGAAGATGGGCGAAGTCAGGCAAAAGCTGAAGGATATCGGGTTGGAGCCGTATGACGCGCTGAGTCCGCCGCTGATGGATGCTCTGGCAACATATGCAGCGGAGAAGTCGGGTAAGAGAAGCAAGCTCTGAATGGGAGAGGCATAAGGATTCTGTGAGCACGACGATCTCGATAGCATCAAGTCAGCTCGAGAAGGGCCCATTGCCACAAGTGAAATTCAGGCCGTATAGCATCATGCTATCCTTCCATAAGCTAGGAATTCCAAAATCAAAAGTTACCTTACGTGCACCTCACTTTCACGATGAAAGGCTTACTCGCGAAGTGCCAGAGCAGATGTGAATGCGAAGCTAGTCATCGCACGCCGGCTTAAGAGCACTCCGTGCTATGTACCACTTCAAAGCGTGTGGCAGGTTCTGTCCATATAACTTTCCAAGGACGAATGCCAAAGGAGCACATTGAATTGTTGAGCTTGCGGTAGCTAGATCACGTCCTGACTGCTGAGACTTCCTAGAAGTAGCATCTTTTATCATCACTCAATGCGAGACGGCCGTTGACTCCTCCGTTGTACGGGTTCGTCGGCCCGTGGTATGTACAATATCTCCGCTTGTCATGGGAGATACGGTGCTTGTTGTGCACGACCCTTTTGATTTTTCGAACATCTTCTAGTACAGCGTCGAGCCACCCTTGCCGGTTGTGTTCCCAGGTCTTGTATCTGACCCTCTTGAACCCTTGGCTTCTTGCGCACTGGGATAATTTGTCAGGACCTCTGGACCGCCAGCGGGACCATCAACACCGGGGATATAATTCTGCTGCCGGCCTCGGAAACCAAGTTCGCGGGTGGATTTGAGGAGTTGCAGGTAGCGGTCTGGTTCGGGTTGATTAGCCGCTGAAGACAAAGAGATTACCGTGATACCGTGAGGGCGCCTCGGTGATAGGTAGAGTAGCAATGGGCCTTTTACCTCTGTATTTCCCACATTTCTCAAGGTGGTTGACTCCTTCACGGGCGTAGCATTTTCCTGAGCAGCGATCACGTTAGAAAATGGCCTGGACAGAAGTATCGCAAAACAGTGCAGCGCCGCCTGACGGCCTGCCAGCTTCGTTGAAACATAAAGTCAGCCCGTCCGCCAGCTTCACGTAGACGATGGACCCCGTCTCATGCCATTTCCCAACTGACTCCACCGCAAACTGTGTAGAAGAGGGCAGCACACATACCCATCTCTTCGCCGACCAGCCTCCGCATCATTTTCTGAACCCACTGCTCCCGGATGATGGCATCTCTGGCGTCGGCGACCGCCTCATTGTCTTGGAAATCGACACCTTCGAACGTGGGCGGGACTTTGGGCTTCTGGCGCAAAAAGCCCTCGGATTCAGGAGTGGGCATGGTGACCGTTGTGGAAGACTGTTCAGGCCGTGGGAGAGGTAGGATGTGGATCTATGGACAGGAAACGAGCGCAGGCCAAAAGAAGCGCTCGTCCCTCTGGCCCAGGTGTGGCTTACGACTGAGCGGCGTCGGGAAGAGGAAGTGCGATTGAAAGGAGCTCTCGACTGTCTGGCGTGGTGTTGATGACCGTGCCAGAGCTGCAGTCCTGAGAACCACCCAACACGAGCTACTTAAGAGCGGCGGCAGCCGACCACTACGCCTGATTCCACTTTTGGTATGCAGCCGCCGCCGCTCTTGTCTGTGCTCGACACTCATTCCAGCACTGCTGCGGAGCTCTGCTCGTTGCAACTTAGCAGACATGAAAATGGACAGTTATAATTAAATTGATATCACGTGCTTGCACAGCTGTGGTGAATACATTATTGTTGCCAAAATAGCAGATCAGTCGCTGGTTTCGACACCACGCGATCCTCGCTGCAGCCATGCTGGCTTTCCGAATCCAATTGCTCCCTCCCTTTACCAAGTCACACACCGACGCTGCACTGTTTCCCTTCTGAAGCACCAGCAAACGCTGCGAAAGATAATCTCCCGCCGAGAGGCGAACTCTGTGTAGCTGCCGACATGTCGCCAGGACTCTGTTCTAGCCCCTTCTTGGTCGGCGAGATCTCACATTGATTCCATCCTACCCGGCGACGGAATCCATCCACCATCTTTCCCACGCTGTCTGCGGGTGGCGTTCTCTGCGTTTCCGCCTGGGTCTGACACTCCCATGCTTCTTCCGGCTGTTCCCTCTTCGCTGCGAGAGGCGCCTCCATTATCATGGCCAGTGTGGTTGAGGCCCGGAACAACCTTCTCCTCCCGACCTCGGTGCCTCGTTCGTTCCACTCTGCCGACCGGGCCAGGATCCGCCGCTCGAGGTCCTCCCGCATTTGGATCTCAAACGCTTCGATGCGGGCATCGCGCTCTTCCTGGCACTCTGGGCACAGGGACTTGACTCGGAATGTATGCAGAGGATGGATAAGGTTGCGCTGGCAATCTGTGACGGGGGGCGGTGTTGCCGGAGGACTCGGGAGTGATGCGTGCCCCTCCTGGGACTTCTTGGGATGGTAGCTCTCGACATTCTTTCTTTCTTCCTTGTGATCCGGATGAATGGCCTGTGCGTCTCGGTGCGAGCAACGACAGTCCGCGATCGGATTGCCGGACAGTTCAAGATGCCCGCACACTAGGAAGAGGGAAGCGTGATAGTAACACATCTTGCGCTTCTGCTTTCCTGGTTTGATAGTTGGAAGCTCGTAAAATGTGTGTCTCTGGCTGTGTCTCGGGTCTTTCAAGGGTAGAATGAGGGGCAGCAAAAGAAGTCAAGGACAGTCCACATAGCGAGAGAAAGTCAACGAGCCCCAAACGACGACGAGGAGCATCAGCGACAATTTGTCACAGGCCAGCTGCGTCTGCCCTCGAGTGATATGCTCGTTTGGCTCTTTGTGCTCGTGGTCGAGGACAATGGCATTGTGCCGAAAGCGACTTTCGTACTTACTTATTGTTGCCCATCGCTGCCTCCTGTGCACGTGGAGGTCATGGCCCAGCAACCTCTTACACTGTTCTTTTGACAGAAGTGTAAATGCTGAGAATCAGTGGGCACTGCTGCCTCAAAGTCGCGATCAGCGCGCGAACTCCCAGCCCCCTATCGATAACGAGACATCAAACTTTGGTCCTCGCCGCTTTGCAAATTTCCGGCCTAAGTCTAAGTTTACTAGTCTGCGGGGCCACCGCGGTGACATGTCGGCAATGACGCTGTGGCACGTGACCCCGCTTGTGGCCCGCCACCTTTCCCTCTTTGGCACCCAGTTTTCGTACCCAGTACGGAGTAAAGTTCCTCAACGCTGGGCATCACCACCTCTCACATCCCGTACTCGGCATATTCAGGGTGAGAAAAAGGCTCCATCTATGGGATTTATATTGGCTCCATCTCTACCAATCAGGGACTGTCCTAGTACTTGGCTCGAGCTTGAAGGTAGTAGGACTGGTCACGAGCTGGTGAGAATAGAGAGTCGCCGTTCCTAAGCCGCACAACGACAAGACATACCAAAACCTTGCCGCAGACCGACGAATGACCGGTGAATGATTTCTGATGATGGCCTCCGCTAATTGGGCAAGGAGAGGATAACTGAGAAATATGGCCGGAGAACATTCGCGCACCGTAGCAGCAGAACATTCCTACAGACAGATCGAAGCCATCACGGCGATGCTCAACCATGTTCCCTCATCGCCAAACCGGGGCTCTTGGGCTCAGACCTTTTGGGCTATCCCTGGGTATCTCGACTCCGCTAAGCTAAGCTCATGCCTCTGGCCTACTCCTCTGCGGCCAACACCATCGCGGGCCGGTTTGCTCCGTCGCGGCCCTCTCGACCCTCGTTCAGCGCGCTAGCAATATCGGCCTTCTTGCCCGTCCAGTCTTCTTTCTCTTCTTCCTCGATCTCCTTCCCCGTCCGCTCCCCTCTCTTATGCAACTCCGCCTCATGGTCGGCGACCTTCTTGTCAAGATTCTGCGTCAGGCTCTGTTCCTCGCCGTGCCCGCCGCCACCACCACCTCTCACAGCGTCTGCAACGTCGCCTTCGCCCGGCATGCGCATCTGCTCGCCCTCTAGATTGCTGTCGCCCTTGGCGTAGTTCTGCGCATCGGAGCCGGGAACCGACTTCTCGGTCAACGGGCCCCGTTCGCATGCAGCCATGGAGCCGAAGTTCGCTTCGTCGCCATGTTTCTCCGGTACGTCGTGAGGTTGACGGTGGTCGATGGTTTTGGATTGGGTGGAGGGGGCATCTTTTGAGGTGGACTGTTCTTCTGAGGTTTTTGAGGCGGGATTTTGACCTTGGTTCAAGCCGGTTTGTTGGCTCGGCTGTGAGGGAGCCTCCGGGTCGAGGGCAGACATTCTGGCGCTTGGGTTGAGCTTGATCGGGTGGCTTGTTCGGAGTGAACACGAAATCACAGCAGAGGGGTTTTAGTGAAATTAAGCGGACGTTGAGCGCAGTACGGGCAGTAAGTCACACTGTGCGGGGATCAAGGTGATCGCCAGGAAATCAGGCAGTGACGTCAAGGAAACGAAAGCCAGGGCCCTGACAACAAGAGGGAAACACGAGTAGCCGAGCCGGTCACAGGAATCGCAAGAAAAGCAGTTTGTGTAAGAGTTGAAGATAAGACTATCAATACTGCGCAGTAGTCACGACAGTGTCAAGGTCACAGACTGGGATTGTTTGAGCGCAGTGATTGATGTCCGTGTGATGTCATTGTGGTTCATGCTCGGTGGCTTGTGGCGTAACCAAGCCGACTTGGCTGCGCTTCGGAATAACAGTTCTTCCGAATGTCCATGCACGCCGTGTTTCTTCATCCACCACTTCCACTTCCCCGGGACATCTCCCCTACTGAGCCTGCATACAACCATCGCTGCCGCAACGCAGTTGGACTTCCTCAATTGTCAGCACTCCGTCTTTGTTGATGTCGTGTGCTCGAAACTTTGCCTCCACATCCCTGGCGTAGTCTGAAACTCTGCGCTCGGCGGTGACGTTGAAGTAGCCAAAGTAGTCGTCCAGGTCAATCACATTGACGCCGTTGTGCTTTCTTCCGCGACAGACGTGGTTGAATGTGTTTTGCAAGTCCGCTAGCATCTCGGGATTGTATGGTGGACGAGCGAACGAGCTGGAGATTGTCGGCCGGGCCATTCTCGTGACAGATGCAACCAAGTTGGCGTCATCATCACGCAGGACTGTCGTGGCTGGGACGTCGCGTTTCTGGGCGCTGCTGATCTCAGTCGGAGGAGGGTACCATGTGGTGATGTGGCTCGCGCGACAAGTCCAGGT
Organism: Cladophialophora carrionii CBS 160.54; assembly: GCF_000365165.1. Taxonomy (NCBI): domain Eukaryota; kingdom Fungi; phylum Ascomycota; class Eurotiomycetes; order Chaetothyriales; family Herpotrichiellaceae; genus Cladophialophora; species Cladophialophora carrionii. The sequence goes on from NW_008481832.1 coordinate 321,037, forward strand.
GGTGCCAACAGGGGCAGTGATGACAGATGTCCATTCGTGGTCATCAGCTTCGATAACTTCGCGGATCACTTGAACTGCGGAAGACAGTCAGCCAAGAAGACAAGTCAAAGTCCAGAGGACGGACACCTACCGCCTTTGCAATCACAGCAGAATCCATTGCAGGGCTTGTACCCGCAGCAGGGCGTTCCGGCAGAGTTGTCGCCGCAGTCGCCTCCTGCGTCTGGGCGGCAGCACTTGGCGTACACTCCAGAGAAGGCGGCCTGGAAGAGAAAGAGGAGAACGGGAAGGATGGTTGAATAGAGCATATCGAAGAGATCCGATTAGTTTAGGTAGAGACTGTATGTTTCCTCGCTCTGCTTGACGCATGCAATGATGAGGTCAGCGCGCGAGATACAACTTTGCGAAGAAGCGACGACTTATGTAGCCATAGAAAGTGCGCTTCACTTCGCCAAGCGATCTGTCTTCACTCCTACAGTATCCAGCATGAGTCACGCCGCAGCCAAGTGAAACAACTGTCACCTGGATGGGCACGGTGGCGGTCAGTGACAACAATTGCTTGTAACCTACGACGGCGAGTAGCGGTCCGCCCAGAGCGGATAGACATTCACAAAGCTCATTCACCAGGAACATGACAAGATTGTTTATAGCTTGACAAATGTCTCCCGTTCTCACCCGGCACCCTTGGCCGACATGGCAGAAGCACCCGCACTATCCAAGCGCTTTCAATATAGCGGTACTATTACCCATGAATCCTAAAGACTAGTCAGCTTTGTTTCTGCCACGTACTTGACGGACTCACCGTAGCCCTGAGCGTTGTATCTTGTCATGTTCACTGCGTACGAGGGGCTGGTTGTCTGCGAGATGTCGTCGACGTACACCACGTCATAACCTGAGCAAGGATGTTAATTAGCACGCGACGGCAGAGTGATGTGACAACATGGTGACTGCTTACCCTTGAAGTAGGCGTCGACGAGCGTCGACCAAACACACTGATCAGCGTTGACACCGCCGAAGAAGAGAGTCGTCATCTCGTTCTCCTGCAGCCACAGTCCCAATGGGGTCTGGGGACCCCACAGTCCGGACAAGCGGTTCTTGTTGAACAACAGATCGGTGCCGGCCTTGATGCCCGCGTCCTTCATCGTGCCCAGGACGCCATATGGTTCGGCGTTCCAGGACCCTCGCATCAACAGCCTGCCCACTTCGATCGTGCTGCCGTTCTCCTTGAGCGTGCCCATGTCGCTCCCGAAGCTGTCGTTGGCCAGGTTACTGCCGCCGCTGAAGCCGGCCTTGAACGCGGGAGGGATCGTCAAGAGGTCGTACTCGGTCAGACCCCAGTTGACCCAGAGGATCTTCATGCCGTGCTTGCGGAATCCCTCGATCATCCGGACGGTTGGCGCGACGGCAGCACGCCCATCAGTGGCCCTCGGGGAGAGCTCCGGGTGCAAGAAGTAGTTCTGCATGTCGATGATGACCAGAGCCGTGCGGTTCGGCTCGATCTTGATGGCCTCACGCCTGCCCATCATCGGAAGGGTCTTTGGGCTTGTGGTCGGGGACCGCAGGCTTCGAGTCAAGTCAAAAGTCCCGTTGGTGATGGTCCAGTAGTTGTAGTAGCTGCCGAGCGTCATAGTCGCATCCTCGAAGCCATCTCCGATCTGTACGAAAAATAGTCAATTGGGAGTTCCAGGCAAACGGAGAGGGTACCGACCATTGCATATGCCTGACGCTCCTCCAGTTTCACAGGGGTAGCGGAGCATAGCTGAGACAGTAAAAGAGCTGAACCGAGCAGCTTCAGTGCGGCGAGGACAGTTGAGCCGGCCATGGTTGGTGGGTTCTCGACAAGGCTGAAGGGGGATAGGAGACACAGCAACAGAGCAACACCGCCGCACACAAAGATGATACTCCCGTCCCCGATCACCAGCATCCTTTCACCTCCATCTTTATACCCATCCCATTGCCCTCTCGACTACCGCTCACTCCCCGGGCAACAGCGGAGATGTGCATCTTCCAAAGCCATGTTCTGCTGAAGCGACTGAATACCAAGCGACGTTCTATAGCCGAAACCGGAAGGTCAGGGCTTTGTCGCGCAAACGTTGATAAGGAAACCGGCTCTCCACCGGGCAATCCCCGCAATGGGTCCGGGCACGTTTTAACTTCCTGAGATTCCTCTCTCTCAACAGCTTCGTGTTGTACGAGGGCCTTATCTTCAACATTTTACTTGAAAGCTTTGCCGTCGATCTACTGAGCTGGCTATCAACACTCATCCTTCGACGCTCATGGCCAAAAAGCTCAGACAGGAAGGAAAGATACCGAAGCAGTGCCGATCTCCGCCGAGGCTTGGGGTTTTCTTTGTGAGGTCTTGACCGCCGTCCCTGCCGATGAGAAGCACAGACCTGGCGCTCAGAAAACATGACCGCCGAACCATGCAGATATGTCGGCGAGCTTGCAGCATGTCGATAAGAGATGAGCACGTAACGGCTATTGGCAACCCGTGGGCGGCGCCAGCTTCACCAATCCATATCCATCTTCAGCCGAAGAGCGCGTCGGATTCGTCGGTGAGTAGATAATGTCTCGCCAAAAGTGGCGTGGTTGAGAGATACATCGTGGCAGCCATATGGCCCTCTCGCCAATCGAAGGCCGAAAGGTACGATGGAACATCTGTGTGTTGCCTAGACCCTGATGTCGGTCTCTCAAGCCGATCGTTATCCCGGTTCGACCACACCTCCTGCCTCAAACGCCACGTTCATACATCGCTGACTCATATCGCTGGAATGCATTTGCGACCATGTCGACGCCTCCATCGTGTCACACATTCATGTGTCGTCCCGCTCCGTATCTGGTCCATGCCGGTCTTTGTCTGCTCAGTCTACGCGCTCAGAAGTCCATGCCCACGAGATATCCTTCGAAAATCCTCATAAACTTGGCCACAAACGCCTCGAGGTGGAAGATGACTTTGCTTCCCAACCTAACCCGATGCTCGTAGAAACTTGCCCATTTGACAATCTCTGCCTTGAGAGCATCATCCACTTCTGGTTGCGCGACAAGCTTCCACGTCAAAGTTTTGAGAATCATGGTTGCGGGAATACAGTGTGTTAGCAGGTCGTATAATTTGGCTCTCGTCGCGAGAATCATAGCCGGTGACCGTTCGCGGATGATGTCTCGTGCAATCTGCTCGATGAGAAGCTCCCAATCTGGCGGCGGGATAGGCGTCTTCTCGCTGGGTTCTGGATGTTGCGCGTACACGGCTTCGAACATCAGCAGTGCTTTCCTCAGGTTGCGTCCTGACTCTTTTGCAATCCGATCATTGAGCGCCGGTATGATTTTCCAGTTCTCCTTCTTTCCGGCTTTCACCAGCGCGTCGCAGATTTCCGATTCTGTGGGTGCAGCCACTCGGATAAGGAGTGTTCGAGAGCGAATGGGTGCGATTATGCCCGCCGTGCTGTTTGCCACAAGGATGAGTCGGACGTTTGCTGAGTACTTCTCCATAGTACGGCGTAGTGCGGCTTGCGCGTCGCGAGAAAGACTATCTGCTTCATTGATCACCACGACTTTGAAGCGTTGTTTTGCTGTGAGATCAACCTGCTGTGTCTGTGCTACCTCTTTTAACAGATCTTGGATGACAACCCGATCATAATTTCCAACGTCGCTCGGGGTAATCTCTAGGTGGTAAACGGAGGACACGATGTTGAATTCCAGTTTTCTATTCGTCGAGGTCGTGAACATACGGGCGTCGATCTTGATCTTCTCGGCTCCGGGGCCATAGAGGGCGCGTAAGGTTGCTAGAATTCGTGTCTTCTTGCCTGCACCGGATGGGCCGTAGAAGAGGAGATGGGGGAAGTCGGCGGAAGAGGCCTGGCATTGAGTGAGCGCTGAGCTCAATGTGAGGTGAGCATCTTACCAGTGCTGCGAGACGATCCGAGAGATCCTTATGGTATGTCAAAGCGTCCAAAGAGCGAGGCCGCAGTTTATCAACCAGCAGCGCCATGGTTGCGAGATAAAGTGAGCGAAGTTTCTTGGGTCAGTGTGTGTTCAAAACGTCTTCATCGAGACGCGTCGAAAGCGCGTAAAGTGACTTTAGAATGACGTCAACGCCTAGCCACCAGCCAAAGACAAACTTCTACTTTGTACGGAGAACAGTCAGCGACAGTAAACAGTTGGAGCGAGATCGATCCTACGTACAACGACGTGTATGTAACCAAGGCGGCATTTACGAGGAAAACTCCGCTAATGCCCATCAGAGAGCTAGTAACGGATATTACCATGGAACTGGAACGTGCCAGCGATGTGTTCTTGAAGCAGCAGTCATGGAGATCTCACGAAACCCCGTGCAATTGCGCTGCATAGCAAGACCTTTGAAGCCGTTAAATTGGTCTCGCTAGGTGCGCCCTCCTTTCCTCTTCAACGGGACGCAGGACACGTCCTTTTGAATTCTCAGAGCGTGACCTATACAGTGTGCTCCCGCCTGTATCTCGATCTCATTCTGCGTGGAATTGGTGCACGCCGACGACTCGTGCTCAAGTTGAGCTCTTGTATCGTTCTCTCATCTGCTGGCTGCATTCCTGGCGCCTCTGGACTTCCAACCGCCGCCTCCGCCACAGCCTTGACAAACTCAGCTTCAGCGATATCTCGTAGTATCTCTGGACACGCTCGAATCCTGCTCATTATCGGGTGCATGTGGTTTTCTCTGAAATGCCTCATTCCTTTCATCCAGATATTGTAGTTGTGGAGAAGAGACATCAACACATCATAGAGGCGATTCATCGCGTCTTGGACATCAGTGTCAACCTTTTCCAGCGCCAACAGCTCAAGGAACGAGTTGTAGACATAAGCATCGAAAATGTGTGTAAGCTCCTCCAGGAAGGTCTTCTCCGTCCGACAAGGTAAGGAAACGTATCTAGTGAACAATCAGCACTCTCCGACCACAGGCAATGTTGCTACTCACTGCGCGATCAGCTTTGCTCTTTGTCGATAATTGCACCACAAATCTTGCCTCTGAGGTGCAATGTTGAATGGTGCACGGGCTCTCACAAATTCGATGTTGTCGATCTCGTCGGACACCTTGTTATTGGCTTGTAGAACCTGCGTCAAAATTGACTGGATCCTGCTGAATACCTCAGGCTTGTTCGAATCGACGTAGCCCTCGTAGTAATCACCGTTCGCCGGAAATAATAGGGACCCGAGCATCGTCATTTCTCTTGCCAGGTTCTCAAATCCCTCTTTCGAACTTAGAGGAAGGTCGGCACTCTCAATCCCTTCGAGGAACAGCTCCAATGTCGGCAGAACTGACTCCTTACCGCAGCCATAGCTTGTCCGAAGTGGAGTGGTATGGGCCGTAGAGTTTGCATTCCTCGAAGTGGGCGTCTCTTGGTGGTTTGTGGCACTTGAACACGGCGAGGAAAAGTGTTCGTTGATTTCGTATGCGGGAATGAGCGCCTCAGCTGCATCGAATTTAATGTCTGGATAACGGTCGAAGAGGTCAGAGAGGTCAGAATCTGTTAGGTCGAGCGAGCCGGCCATCGTTCAAGGCTTATCAACCACGGTGGTGCGTTTGAAAGTCAAAGATTCGAAACACAAACTTGAGAAGACCCGCACTGGAGATCATCTCGAACAAATGAAGGCAGAAGCAAGTCAAAGGATTCGAAAGTACAAGAACGTGCAGGAGAGGCAGTTTCACTGGACATCTTCAGGTGCAATTGCCTTCCCTCAACCAGGGCAGGCATCATCGGAGAGGGAGGTAAGAGAGTCGGTCACTCATCAAAATTTCATTCCATTCAACTTGGCACATAAGTTTACCAACTGTATTCCAGCACAGACCATGGATTGAGGACCTGTTGATGAGGAAATCATTTGGCTCTGCAAACTACCTTGATGAGAATCAATGACATAACGTCAATATATCTTCAAAGTAGAGTGCTATTGCTCTTCGCGCACTGACTGATTGGCACTTCACTGAGACAGATGTGACAACTCAAAGTTGGGCGATCATGTAAAACAAGCTGGACAGGTTCGAACGTACAGTTAGGGATGACGGACTGTGTATAAAGCTCAACTCTGCACCACTACAGTCCTCTGAAGGACCAGCCCTGGGATTGGACATCGTCCAAAGCAGAGCTGTAAGCAGTAGAACCCCAAGTCCCTGGCATTGTTCCTCGTCCGACAGTATCAGACTCTTGGTCCTTCTCTTTGGTTTCATTGTTGACTGTTTGCGCACCCTCATCACGTGGGACACCGGCTGCAGCGTTGGCAGCCTCCGGATAAATGTCCTCGAACTTCCATCCCGGCGGTGGCTTGAGATCCTCATCGTCTCCGGGTAGCTGGGTGTCAACAATATTGTTCCCGATCCGTGAGAGAGATTTGCCGATAATTGTCTGCACCCACTTGTAGAAGAAGTACGATGCCGACAGAATCCCCATAGCCACCGCTATCCAGCTGACATTGATGGCCCGGTCTCGCCCTGTCGTGGATCTGCCTGAGATCCTGCTGCTCACGAAACCGGTGTTCCTCAGATTCCACCATTGGAAAGGGTTTAATATCATTGTTCTCACGAAACTCAGCAACCCCATTGACACCATTCCTTTGGTGAAATGTTGAGCCCACCCAGATACCCCTCCGCGGGGATCGTTGACTCTAACGGGTTGCCAGACATCCTCGTGGCCGACGATTGTCTCGTAGGGATCGGCGTACAAGTTGAGTATGGGATCCGCCACAAATCCGAGCAAGAACATCACCACCAGCATGACCAAAATTGTGAGAACGCCGGAGGATATCTTGCTGTCGAGATATTTCTGCACGGTGAGTCTGTTGAAGTTGAATTTATACCCACACTGGTGGCACTTCCAGAGCGAGCCCGGCCTCACGCTCTCAGTTCTTAAGCGGTGCAGACACAACTCATGGATGTACCGCATCCCACCTCTGCAATGACATGGCTTGACCAACCGGCCGTACTCATCTTCATTCTTGTACTCGACGATGGGACGTTGGAAGGCAGGAGGGAGACCCGGAGGGTAGAGAGTAACCGTGGCAGGGACTTCTTCGAGGCAAACTCGGCAAGTTCGTGTGGGATATGTCCAGGATGGTTGTGTCTCTGGCGGTGCCCCGTTGGAGCGAGATCCGTTTTGAGGATCTTCGGAGGTAGTCATCTGGGAAGTCTTGACCTTGAGGTCATCCGGCGTCTGCCTGGTTAACTTTCAACCTCCCCACTCGAATTGTACACATCATCTAAGAACGCAAGTCAGCTTGCAGAGACGTGGTATGGCGAACCAAGTGAAACAAAGCTTCGGACCCATGCCAGATAAGGCGCCGAGCAACAGAACACCGTTGCCTGTACGAAAGCGGGAAGCTATCGCATGACAGGCAGAAGCAGAAAGATGGAGAAAAGAAAGGAATATGAATTCGTCCGTTTGCGGCCCAGTTCAAGGCTGGTCTTGGCAGTATCAAGCACACACCCGAAATGTCGACCCGTAGGCAGACCTGTCTCATTACTGATATTTGTGGTCCAGAGAGGCCGATTAGGGGTTTGTTCTTCAGGCTACATAACGTCCTCAGCGTGCATCGCACCTCCCGGGAGGACTTCAAACCGACGAGTCTCAGCCGTAGCCGCTGGCTGTGCGCCATCACCTCTGCATGATATCACCCGCGATTTTTATGGAAAGCTTCCAACGCTTTCGATATCAGAGTTGACTCATCTCTCGTATTTAGGAGGTCCATGAGGATCGGACTGCAAATATTGCGGCAAAATTGAGCTGGGTGATGATGAGGTGTTCCATGAGAGGAAATGGTCGTCGTCTTCAATATTTTCATCGGCGGTATTTGCGCGTATAACGCATCCGGCGTGGCCACCTCCGACAAGTGTAGGAGTGTCTGGGGAGCTCGACTGGTTACCATCAATATTGGGAGTCGTGTCTTCCCCCGCTGGACCAGGGTAAGTATGGAATGACCGGGGTCGTTTTGAGCGAAGTGTTCGAGGCGTCAGTCCACTCATTCGAGGATGAATCCCATTTCGAGCGCGTCCTCGGGGTTCATAAGCTGGTGGAAGTGGACGAATGATGAGATTCTCGCAGGTATACCCCACTGGCGCAACCCTGATGGCGTTGCGATCGCGGCTCAGACCGTCGACATGAACATGTCGCTCACGTTTCCTCTTCAACCAGATGAGTAGAAAAACGATGGCAATAATGACGACAAATGAAATGAGATTCCGGAGGAGTCTATCCTCTGTACCTGTCGACATGGCCACGCTGTCGCTGATGTTGACAGGTTTGGGCAACAGTCTGCGTGGTGTAGGAGTGCAAGCTTCTTTCGGTGAGTTGCCCTTTGGGTCAAATGGGTCGGATGCTCGAAAATGGCATCTTCCTAGAGGCGATCATATTCCAGAACAAGTTGACGACAACATGGATGGTCATCGCTTCTTGTAGTCGTAGCCAGAACGGAAAGACCTGCGAAGGTCTCGAGCCATTTCCAAGCCACGAACCATAGATTCATCAACCATAATTGTTGCAAATAAGATTTCACCCTACCAATATTACTATTCGAGAACCGTCGCAAGATTCTATCGAGATGGTCAGAGCTTTCACGATTCAACGGATTCTTCCGTGGCGGCTGCGCACTGCTACCAGACCCTGAGGGATATGGCTAGCCGGACAATATCCTGTGGCACAACACAGAGTAGTTGTAGTCTCTGAAAGACATGCACGCAGATGCCTCGTTTGCACCGTTGTTTGCGGGACGAGTACACAGTACACAGAATGTACAAGGCAAGCGTGCTTGTTGAGTATCCAACTGATCCATGCGCATTGCTTGGTAGAGAATCGAGTGCTACGTATTTCTCACCCGCTCGCTGACCAAGGTCCTCACACCGACCATTCTTGCACGCCTCCCCATCCTCTACCAACTTGCATGGAAGGACTGCGAACAGCGGGGCAGAAAAGGCAACGTTGAACAGGAGCACATGGCGCAAAACTGCTCCGAAAGATAGCCGACACACCATGTCGGTTTCGGGCTGCTGAAAAAATGAGTGAGCTCCGGCTGGCTTCGGCATTCTCTATCGTCGGTATAACAATTGCATGGTGTATACCGTACCGCTGCAAACGTTGAACGGGCCCCCGATCCTCATCTCATGGCCTGGATGAGCTTGTGAAAACAGGTCGAAGGTGACATCTGCTTCAGAACCATCGCGAATTCGGGAAGACATGCCCACTTGAAGGTACATACTCGTACTCAGCACGGAATACGTCTAAGATCCCTATCATCAGGACATTTGAAGAGCGGTGCAGAGCGGCGATACCCGTGCCACGTCCTTCAGCCACCCTTCACAGTGATTTTAGTGGAGTCGCAGATCACCAGCCACATGCATCGCCACCTCATCGCTTCCACCGAGCCAAGGCCCCAGTCATCTACCAATGGGCAACACGGATTTCACGAACTCGAAACGATTGGTGGTGACAGACCGAGGACCATCTCGAAGGGAGCTGGATTGAGTAAAGGTTGAGCTGATGCAAGCTGAGGCCTTGCGAGGCATTGCGAGGCATTGCGAGGCATTGCGAGGCAAATGTGGAATTCGTAATGACTTTGTCCCTCACGCTGACGATCTCAACTGTGGGATGCTTCCCTTGGGCCTGTATGTCGACTGGATGCTAGACGTGGAAACAAGGCGAGGTTCTTTCACCAAGGGGTGGTAAATGAGGCTGATAGCTCCACGACCACTCACTTGTCAAGAACGTAACAACATTCTTTGCCCCGTTGTGCTTGAAAATTATTCAGCCAAGTCAGGGCGAAACCCTTGCCTTTTCGCATACGTGGCATTGCACTACGTATTTCTCCTCTTGTCTTCATCCCCGACGCATTTCGTAGCTGGATGGAGAGTCTGTGTTCCGCCTTCTCGTGCCGGCCAAGTCCTAGTCCTGACGGCCGCCATTTGCAGCCATTATTTTGTCAGTGGAGGCTTCTCTTGCTTATGCACATGCCCGGTGTCCTCTCCTTCACCCGAGTTTCCATCAGGACCTTCGGTCTCAAATCCTGTTGACCTCTCCGGAGCCTTCTGCGGATCAGGCTGTTTCGCAGGATGGTCTCTGCCCTCAGCCGAAGTTGCCTTGTTGCCAGCTTGGACGTGCTCGTCTTTCTTTTCTTGATTGGGGTCGTTGTTCTTTTTGGTTTGGTCAACGACAGTTTTGCTCATTGGCGACGAGTGGAAGGATTGTTCGCCTCGTGCTGGACGGGATCGAGCGGATATGGAGTTTCGTTGAGAAACATCTCTGAGTGCGAACACTCCTTGAAGATGATGACGTGCGCTGGCGTTGACGAAAGTCCGTGATGCGGATATTGCTCTGGAATACATGCTCATATTAGCAGTTTATGTACAGATCGAAGATTGTTGCAGCCCTGATGGATTGCAGCTTAACAAAATGTTCGACTTTTCATCACAAGTCGTCAGAGCATCTCGAGAAGTGAATTCCGTGCATGCGCGTAGGGCATTGGGACTCGGTGTCTACACATCACGTCGAGGATATCATCATCGATTCGGAAGACAAATCCGCTAGCAACACAAGCCTACCTAGCTCTTCCGTTCAGGATGGCGAACAATCATTGGCATGACATAAATGATGATGACAACTGGAGCTCATAGCACGATTGTTATGTCCAGCGCATTTTGAAGGGTCATACTCGTTACTCGTACTGTGTAGAAAAGCATCCGCCGTTCTGCTTTTCTTGGTGGAACGTTCGAAACCGCGGAAAACTGTGGATTTCATCTGTATCAAGCGGCTGCTAGCTGCAGCAGCATGATGTTACTACACATTGCTCCATTTAAAGCGTTGACCTGTACAAGTAGACACAGATTGGAAGGCTATGCTGTGAGAACAAATCTTTTCATCCATTCTCTCACGTCCGATGGTGAGAGTCCTGCTGGCTGACCTGGATTTGGTTGGCCGAGGTGCTACCATTGAAGCACGAAATCAGGGTCACACAAGAAATGGCCAGTCACGGGAGACGGTCATGCCGATGGTGGCTGTGCCATTGTGATCTGCGGCAGCTATGGTGGCAGCCAGGAGACAAAACCCAGCCGTGGTTGGGAATCTGAGACTGTCAGGAGGTCGGAGCATGTGGCATTCGGAAGCTGGATCAAGGAACCTGAGACAGCATGAGGACCGAGCTTGAATGGCCGCAGGCAGTCCAGCCGAACAGGGAGGGAAATCGGCCATGGTTCTCCAGCAAGTCGCGCGGGTTGCGGCGAGTGCATCTTGAGATGGAGAGGGGTGTTTCACCAGTCAGCAGACGAGCCAAAGGGAGGCACCCAGGAGGACGACGTGGAGGATGCATGTCCATCAAGCGAGTGGCCAGTGGCATTCCGAGAGGAGGCCCCTGAAGCGCGACGCGACGATGCCTCTGTGCAGCCCAACCACACGCGAATACCCATCGCGTGAGCCTAAGTGTATCAGACGTGTCAGGCGTTTGTCTCGGGCCCTCACCCAATCGATGAGTGGGTGCCCGAGCATTTGGCCGCAAGGTGTGTCAAGTGCCCTTTTTCGGAGAATGGTGGGGGTGAGAGAACGAGAGGACTGAACGAAGCAACCACTCGCGCAGGCCGGTACACAGTATGGACAGTCCAGCAGCAAAACCAGAAACATTATTGAATAGCATTCGTAAATTGGTTGCCATGGCACGAGTCTCGTCAGTGGCTGATCTTCTCGTGATGGGGCAAAAGTAGGCGGCAGCTGCAAGGACAGCACAGAGTTGACAGATGGCAGATACCAGCTGGGCTGCGGAACTCTAGGCAGCTGGATACCCAGCACCTTCTGGATGGCAACGCCGAAGCCCATACAAACGGAAGGTTAGCGTTTGTACCTGCTGCGGTTTGTGCCCAGCTCCAGCGCGGCGCGGGATGCCGATCCATCTGCTGGATTGCATTGCATCCCTTTCCCCTTCTCCCTGCTTTTACGGGCGTGCTAGCGATACAGCGAGTCAAGTGAATCGGTCACGGGTGAACCACTGGTGGGCAATGGTCATCAGGACTCCAGCAAGGAGCCAGACGCGCAGGACACACGCTGAACACGGTCGGGCTCCAGCTCAAGCTATGTCCATACAGACCCTCGAGAATACAAGACGGCTGCACATCCCCATAGAGGCGCGCAGAGGCTCAGATTCCGTCGTGCAGCCGCCACCCAATCCGCGTGTTTTGTTTGCCAGCCGCCAGCGCAGGACGAAACAAGATCCATCTCGCCGGCTGCCGTCGATTCTGGCCAACAGGTCGACACATCTGGCCGCACCCTGCATCGGTTTCCATTCGTATCCTGTGGAAGCGCCCAATCGATCTATAACAGGTGCGACAGCGTTTCTGATTCATGCCTCACTCATATTCATAAACCAGCTTTTCACCGTCGCCTCCATCTCACCTTTTTCTCTCCTCTCCATCTGGCATCGTCCCCTTCGTCCGTGTCGAAGGGTTGAGTTGAACTCAGCACCCCTGTCTCCTCCCGCCGTCGGAAAAAAGCGAATCCTGACACTTTTCTGGGGCAGGACTCCCCACCTCACTCAAGCCTCTCCGAGCTCTCACCACCCAGCCGTGGACAAGTCGCAGACAAGCCTAGGACGAAAGACAAGTGCCGGCTGCTCCAGGTTCCAGCCCCTGACACCCGACAAATCCTTGCCTGCGCCAACCCGGAAACCCTATCACCCTAGCGGCGCAGCTTCCAAGCCATCTGCATATCTGTACCTGGAGTTTATCATCGCCTATCCACTAGCTGCAGACTCCAAACCCGCACCCCTGCAGTTACTACATCACTTCTGGCGCACAGTTCAGGAGACTACTTCGCTTGGATACGACGAGACTCTCTCTCAAACATCAGGAGCTACATCCGAGGCCGTGCCTGGGAATATTATACTTTGATATATCCGAACGCGTTCACGCCTCTCCCTCTGCGAGTTCCTCATCTGCTGGCCAGGTGAAAGTTAACTGAGGATCGGCTTCAACTAATATCTTCAACACCAACCTCCCCGCTTCTGTCAGAGGCCTGTCACATTCACTTCATATCCGCTCGCTTGACGAACCTTGAAACCCCTCAGAGGTTCTCGAGACACCATATACTCCTGCAACTGCCTCACCTCGGGCTGTTCATTTCGTCTTCTATCTCCTCAACATCGAGCCCGACAGCAAATCATCATGGACTCCCACACTTTGGCCCAAAACAGGGCAGCACTGGAGGACTTTGTCCGACAACCAGTCCGGACATATATGATCCAATACTTGGCGAAGCAGGCATCGCAGGTGATTCGATGTGACCAAGAGTCCCAATCCGCAGCAGCAGACTCACTACCTACTCCGCCCTCCACACCACCTCAGACCTCGTCGTCGGAGCCAGCATCGCCTCCCTTGCCGAGTCTCGAGCAATTCATCACCTCCCTCGTTCATCGGTCTTCGGTGCAGGTCCCCACTCTGATGACCTCTCTCGTCTACTTGGCTCGCCTCCGTTCACGACTTCCACCGGTGGCCAAGGGCATGAGATGCACAGTTCATCGCATCTTCCTGGCGTCCTTGATCCTGGCGGCGAAGAATTTGAACGACTCGAGCCCGAAGAACAAGCACTGGGCAAGATATACCTCGGTGAAGGGCTTCGAGGGTTTTGGTTTTGGCCTTGCCGAGGTCAACTTGATGGAGAGACAAATGTTGTACCTACTGGACTTCGACACTCGTGTGACCGAGCAAGACCTTTTTGACCACTTCGAGCCCTTCCTTGCGCCCATCCGCTTCCAACTGGAACTTCAGCAAGAAGAGGCAGAGCTTACCAGCACCCACCGGTACTGGCACTCTCATCAGCCCTCTAACGACTCCACCATCTCGCTCCCGCCTGTCGTCCGCAAGGAGCCTGTTCCCATCATGGCCACGCCTCCGCCGAGAGCCGCCGGTGTCTACGATTCTCCTGCATCTTATGTCGACGACGACATGGCAAATGGCCGGTATCCACGACACAGCGCAAACAACAGCTCCTTGTCGCTCCCGGCTCAGACTCACAGGAGGTGGCCATCGCCATTCCGACACCACGTCAGCAACCGCTCTGTATCACCACCTTCAATTCGGGATCTTCCTCCACTAGTACCATCAAGCAGACCTGGCACAATGCACAGCCACTCCAGTTCCCGATCGTCATCAGTGGCACCGTCGTTACGCTCAAGATCTTCGTCATTGGCGCCTACCTCTCGAGGAACGCCCTACACTGCATCGTCAAACATCGATGACAGTATCGTGGTTATCGACCTGACTGAGAGCCCGGATGCATCCTACCACGGTGCCTATGGCAAAGCCGTTTCGGCCTCTCGACCTAGCCTGAAAGGCCACCAGACAAGCTTTCAGTGTGAGAGCCAACAGCCCGCGAAGAAGGTCAAGTCCGACTCGGGTGTCGGCGGTGTCATGGCACGACTCTTCTCTACGAACAACTACCGCTTAGGGAGGACACCCGCCGTCCAACAAGCAGCTTAGGGGGCTGTTAAATGCGTTGAACGAAGTGTGGCAAGAAGAAAACGGAAACGGGGAGTTTACTGAACTGCCCGTGACGACACCAAACCAGATACTGATGAAGAGCTGATTCTGACGATGCACGCCAACTAGACCTCAGAGACACTCGTTTACGGCGATGCCATTTTTCTGCACGTGCTACTTTTTGATTCTACATAGCGACGGCGTTTCACGGGACCCAAAAATGATACAACAGATGACCAGGAGGGCGACTTCTTGAAGGGCAATCAACTTTCTTGCATGTAAAACAGATAACCCAGGTGAAGGAGGAGTTGGCGAGCAAGCTAATTTGCAAGCGATATTCGTTGGACCGGTGCCAATGGGTCATTTCTTGGATATGGGAGGGCAGAAGATGATGATGAAGCTGGATCATGTGCCCATGGCCCATGCATGAGAGACACCCAAACCAGAGGATTGATACCCCAATGGGAAGGAAGTGGATGACCCTGTAAGCGAGATGATGGCCGCAGGGATGGTAGAGAGACAACCCAGCCAGACTTGACCCAAAATGAAATGAAAAGATCCCTAAAAAGTTCAGTCACAAGAGACATCAGACAATGACTTGCAAGTGATCTCGCTCTCTTCCCCCCTGTTTGCTCCTTATCATTTCGTCTACTGAGTAGAGAGTAGTAGCACAAAGGTTACGCTGCCATCTGCAAGTGATTGACCGGGCGTGCGAAGCGTGGATGGAACGTCCCGTAGTACGAGGTACGGAGGTACAGAGCACTCGTACAGTAAGTAACACTTGATCTTCCACGCGCGTGCGAGTTTCGGCACGGACGAGATTCCAATTCCAGCTCCACATGCCGCGGCGTACGAGGCAAGTGCATACATTCTATGTAAATAAGATACCTAGGTAGTAGAGGGAACCGGCACGCACGAAAGTGTCTACTACAGTAAGTACGGAGTATACAGACTATACTGTACTCTATTGTAGTACGAATGACTATGGGGTATTGGGTATGGGGTACGAGTTTACTCTGTACTCTGTACTCCGTACTGTCCCATCAAACGCCTGAATGAGGTTTGTACAGCACGAGTACTCCTATGTGGATCATATCATGGATCGTCAAACAGATCTTCAAACAGATCTGCACTCGTTAGACTTTGATCTTCAAAATCTAAACTTAGATCTTGGATCGTCGCAAGCTCGGTCCCCTGATCTTCGGGGCTTTAAAAGCTTGAATCTTGAATCCTTCACTCTTTACTCCTCATACTACGAGTACCCGTAACCATGTTGACAAGTCGCCAAGTTGGCACGCTCGCATGCTGGCGTGTTTCGTCAACAGAATACTCTCTACGAGTACTCCGAACGGACGCACCGAGGAGGGCAGCCCCCGTCCCCGATATAGGAAGGCGGGGGTTACTGTATGGAGTACTCTGTACTGCGATAGATACAAAGTTTGCGGGTTGCCGTGGAATTGGGTTTGAGACCGCTGGTAGGTAGCGTATGCGGTAGGTTTTCGTGCCCGAGGCAACGTCGAGTCGAGTACGGAGTACGTTTCTACGCGGTACCTGAATAGACTCTGTACGGAGGCGACGCGTCGGATAGACGGGTCTGACGTGACGAGGTTCTTGCTGCGTACGATTCGTACGCTTTCTTCGACGCGAGATCCGCGACTCTGTTGGGGTTCCGAAGGGGTTGCGCGGGTATAGCTCGTGCAGGTGAGTTGGAGGTCCTGTAGCTATCTTGCTCGCTATCCTGAGCCAGGGTCTGACTTGGACGTATGTCTGACTCGGGCTTGTGTCTGGTGCTGATGCTGTGCCTGATCCTGAAACCGAGCCCGATTGTAAGCCTGAGCCGAGCCTGAGGAATCTGCATATTGCAACGCGGCCGCTTTGTGGTGATGCGAGTGGAAGTTTGTTTGCAGGGCAGACTCGCAGTGCGCTCCAACAGCCTCATGCTTGCAGTCCGCTTGACCGGTCCTTTTGGCGGTCAGATCTCATTCAAATGCGCAGCTTAGCAGATATCGGATGGTGTTGCGGTGTGGCGTACCACAGCGTGGTCGTTTCTCTTCCGTAGAAGCTTCACGACTGAATCACTCACTCCTTTCTGGCCTCCTTGTCGGTCTGGTTCCCGACGTGTCCATCCCCTCGCTGGTCCATCTCCACGGCCACATACTCGTCATCCTCCTGATTTTCACTCAAATCAATCCTCTTGCCGATGCCCCAACCAAGTCCACCGGTTAGGACTCGCCCGACGGCCTGGCCCAGTACAACTCCCCAGACGACAGTGCAGGGCCACTTCTGCCACTCACGGTCCCAATCCAGGGCCATGGGTATGGCGCCTACCCAGCCGCCGAGGAATGCGCCTACACTGCCGCCCCACACGCCCGCGGCGTCGAAGGGCAGCCACGCGGCGGACACGTCGCGCCAGGCAGAGGAGGACACGCCGTGGGTGTAGAAGAGGGGAAGGAAGGCTAGGACCGAGACATGGAGACCGAGAAGGAGGGTCAGTGGCATCGAGGACGTGGGGTAGAGCGGCGCGCCGAGGACCAAGGCGATCAGCGTGAGAGGTAGGGGTGGCAGTGTGAGCGTCAGGATCAGCGAGAATAGAGTTGGCTGCGTACAATCATTTCCGTTAGTTCTTTGTGGAAAGGGCGAGATCTTGGGATAAGTGGTGTATGGCCTGGACTCACCGTGATGCGGCCCCTCCAGCTGCCCTCCCCTCCCGCTCCGGCTGCGGCACCCCCTTTACTTGCACTTTTTCCGCCGGCGAGGTTCTTGCGCCGCATGCTTCCCACTAGAGTCCCGCTTCCCTTGGTTGTCTTCGGTCTTGCTGCCGTGGGACTAGCGCTCCCTTCTAGGATTGGGCCTCCACTCGTGCCGGACACCCAACCTCCCGCGTGTGGCAGGCAAATTGCGCAGAAGAGACATTGTAGCACGGCGATGACGCCTAGATCGCTGAGCAGGGTGTTGAACGGGTCTGCGATCAGAGCTGACGTGCGGATATAGTAGTACCCTGGGACGAGGACGGTATGAATGTAGCTGTATCTCTTTGCCCACGCAGAGGAGAGCAAGGGGATAGGATTCGTCGTGGGTGTCAGGAGGCGGTGAGATTTCTGTGCTGTGGTAGTCGGTGGTGCGGATGGAGGGAGAAGATGTGTTAGAGAGGAAGACATCTCGTCGAGAGACTGCTGGAAGACTGGTCAACCAAAAGAAGGGATCCAATGAGATGATTGGAATGGGCACGAAGAAAGGAGCGTCAAGCCATGATATGGAGCGGCTGTAGTTGAGAGAGCAACGAGCCAGAGAAGGTATGAAAGAAAGTTGAGATGCTCGATAGGCTTGCTATAATCTCAACCTTGCCATGAACTCAGCCTTGTGACTAATTCAGCCTTGCAATGGTTTCAGCCTCGCCAGGAACTTCTTCATTCCACTTTGCGCAGTGGTAGAAAACTTACCACCGCCTCGTCACCTGGGCCAAGCACGGCAAATTGCGAACGGTGTCCGGTCCTTTATTCCTGATCTCCTCTTTATGTGTCGCTGGACTCAGCAGCGACGGTCGGGCAGGCATTATCAGACAAGCCCGTTTATTGGAATCTTTGGTATTGCTCGCTCTGTTATATGCAAGCAAATAGCCTCCTCTCTGCAGGCCGCGTATACTCATACAAAGCCTGTTTCTTCGCGTTCTCGGCCACGTCATCACACCTGTGTGGGTATCATGCAAACAGCACCAAATCGTGCAGTCTCCTGCCAAATATATGCATAGAAGCCAAGTGCGGAGACCATCAAGGTCTGTCTCAATGCAGTGTCCCAACCAAAGTAGCGCGCCACACGAAATAGAAGCATGCTCTGTACCTCAGAAGACAAACAAAATAACCAGGGAATAAACGACGACGGTCATGCTTTGACGGGCCCAGGCGAACCCCGGGCTGTCTCAAATGTGTTCCTCTGCTCCTCCTTAGGAGTCTCGTAAACATCTTCGTAGCCTCCCTCCTCACCATCTGAGTCTTCAGTTCCGCTAAATCGTGAGATCTCCGCTGGCCGAGGGTGACCTAGTTGGAATGGTGGAGTCCGATGTAGAGTCTTCTGTCGGGGCGTAACTTGGGCGTTTTGACTCGACTCAGGACTCGGCGTGGGATATGCTTCCCTAATCGTCGCAAAAACAGGTGTCCTCAAGCTCTCCATCTCTCGCTGTAGTTCTTTGACCTGCTCCTCTAGCCTCAAACGAGCTACCTTCTCTTCCTTGACCAAGTCCAGCAGAGCCTCGAACTTGTGTGCGGGGATGTGGATAGATGATGGCGATGAGTCCCGGGAGCGGACCGGCGATCTGCGCCGAGCGGTTGCAGGTCTGACCGTGACCGTGGTGGCTTTACTCGCTCTCTGCGGACGGTACAAGTCATCATCTTCGGGAGAAGGGAGGGGTGACTCCCCGGGCGAAGACAAGAAAGTCAGTGGCGGCTCGCCGACCGGAGATGACTGGTAGGTAAGGTTGTTGGACGACTGGGTTGTCAGAGTCAGATTCGTCGCGTTCGGCTGGAAGACATTGTGAAGCGAGCCTCGAATACATGGCTTGGAATTTGCTCCGGGGTCCATCCTGGGATTCGGAATGTCGTGGCCTTGTAGTTTGGCCAGAGCAAACTCGAAGTCGAATATTTTGATCTCGAGTGTCCCAAGTCTTTGCTCGAGCGAGATATCCTCGGCCTCGGGGCTACCAAGGCCAAAGTCGAAGGTCTGCATCAAGCTTGTGTTGGAAGCGGTGCGCTGAGACGGGCCGGCTGAACTTGCCGGTAATTGAGGATGCGCAGAATCCACCACGATCGATTGACCACTGTACACTGGTACTGGGTTCTGAATAGCACTGTGGCGCCAGAATGCGATTGTACCCGCTCGATCCTGAGCGGAAGTACGTTCGGCGGCGCCTTGCCGTGTCAGCTCGTTGAGCGCGTCGGCACTGCGGGAACGACGTTTGAACTGCCTCTCCAACACTGTGTCCTGCTTCCCCCGTTCCTCCGTCTGAACCGAATGGGCCGAGGGCCAGTCATCGACCGCCGGGAGGAGACCCGAGTCTTTGTCACTGAAAACCAGACTAGGCAATGTGTTACGGCGCCCGCGCCGAGATGGTAGTGGCAGGATCCCATAGACAGCTCCAGGTTGTTGACGGGTTGTAGAGTGTGAGGTCAGCGCAGCTCCCCGTATCGCAGAGTCGGCGGCGAGAGGCGGGGCGGATTCCAGCCGCGTACGGTCGCGGTGTTCTGCGACAGGATTGAGAGGTCCCGTATCAGAGTAATGGAAGTCGCTCGCATCAGTCGGCACTGACCTGTGTCTCTTGCTCGAGAACATGCGTTTGATGGCTGCGCGCAAACCGCCAGGTTTCTTCTGGTTCAAGGAAGCCTTCGATGGGATGGAAGACATGCTGCTCTGCAGTAAGGATGGCCCTTCAGAGGCACGCGCGCCAAGGCGTGGCTGGCCTTCACTGACATGTCGCACATGGACATCTTGAGCCGGCGTACTTTTCCGCAGCCAAATGGCGTCGCTTGGGTGTTGGATGTAACTGGTGGGTGGCACAGTATTAGGGCCATGGAAAGCGATTCCACCCTCGTCGAAGGGAATGGGTTCTGATATCTTCAGGTCTCCTCTCCGGAGAGCAGCGCTTGTGTTCGCCAGAGACAGTGATCCAGATTGCCTCGCTTTGTGGTTTGGAGACGACATATCGAACAGCCCAGCGCCAGGGCGATATCAACCGCGTTCACCAAGGGCACAATATCAGCACTCGACGACGAACGAATAACCCAAACGTTTCCGCATCATGCTGGTGCTTCCCTGGCGTGCAGTGCGCCCACTTGATAAAGTGCCGCCGAGGATGACAATCTCACGCTGATGAGGGGAGTGCCAATGTAGCCCGGACGTTACACAACAATATCTGTCAACCGCGTCAGTCGGTCCATCGTTGGCTGTCAGTTGTGGGAGAGCTGGTAAAGTACCATAAATACTGGAATATTAAGATTAAAGCACACCACACCTCGATCAGGTAGCGACGACGGTGGAAAGACCTACGGAAGGAGCAAGATGTCGGATGAAACAAGGGCCGATCGTGAGGCCGTATGCAAGGAGCGACAGGAAGGATGCAGGCGCGCAAGGCGTAATACCCAAGGTCAACAAGGCAGAGTCGAGGTCGGGCGATGGGGCGAAATATGAGAAGCGAACAGTCCTCCGCGCACACCGTTGCCAAATGCTCAAAGCCAGAGGACAAATGAGTGCCGAAGCATGCCGGAGCAGAGACTCGCTTGGATATAGCAGAAGACCGGACTCGAGGCCGAATGCGACTGATGGTAAATAGCTAGGGTTGCCGTACGGAGTCCAGGATCCTTGCAAGGTTGGAAGCAGATCACAGAAGTCGTGCTGGCTGCGGCTTCGCCTCGACCCGCATCGCACCAAGCCTCCGGTGTCAACCTTTGAAGGGTATGAGACGATCAATCAGGAGGCCAGAAGCAAGATGAATAGTGCGCCGGGACGAGTGACAGGTGGGAAGCCCTGACAGCTGGCAACGTCCCATTCCACTACCCCAGGACGGGAGATGGTAGCACCGTGGTTTGTGTTTTTCTGATAGCATCTGCTCAGGCGGTTTCAGCAGCAGCAACATGGAGCAAGGATGCCACGGGAAGGGCTCATGGAGGGGCAGCTCACGGCCATGACCCATAGGCGACGGTGGATGGCGGATGAAGCAGGATGGAAGTCAGTGGTGTGAAGCCAAAACAGGAGCATGGTGGATATTGAGGCTGCGGGCGCAACCAATAGTGGCCGGTGCCCATCCAGATAGCCTCTAGTGGTGCTAGGTGCTGCTAGGTGCTGCTAGGTGGTGTTGAGTGGTGCTGGGGCCCCCCCAACACACCCCCAAGGCCCCTGTCACTCGCCGCTTACTTGGGCTTGGGCTATTCATAGGCCGTGATTGGCAGCGTGACCTTCTCGATTGCTGCAGGCTGTACAGGTGTTCGCGAGGGATGGTCCTCTACCGCCCGTGCAGTCGACGTGCGTCCCTGATGCCAGATGGCGATCCAGCCCCGGAACAGAAATACGATGCGGTTCCTTGAAGCTGCTGCGGGACGAGTGGAAACAAAGCGCTACGAGATGTGAGGGTAAAGTTCACCTGCGCTTCTTGCCCCCGAGCCAACCACATGCCCACCTCCGTCTGCGTTTGCTCTCCGCTCACTATCAAGATCCTGGATCCCACCTGACTCTGTAAGCGACATTAGAGCTTCTCGATCATGACTGGTCCATGGCAGTTCGTGCCAGTGGGAGACGTGCCACAACCCAGTCTCACCGCCACGTCCGAGGTGTCGATGCCCACACCCTCCAGACCTTCTAGGCCGTACAGTATCGCCGTCCATTTACGAGAACCGGAAAGAGTCCCAAGAAAGAAGAGACGGATGGCAATCAGAAGTACGAGTCACCAGTCACGACTGTGCGGGAGACAACCCCCGCTAGCCTGCGAACTACTGCACACACGCCCCTCAACCCTCGGTCTTCCCAGTGGCCAGCCCGTCGTTACGTCGACTTTCAGACGCTCATTGGGTCCAAGTGGATGACCCCTGCGCCATGCAGCGATGCGAGTCATTCTTAGCGGGGGAATACCCGTGGGCTTTGGCTCGAATGGGCACGGGAAGCCCACGTCGCTGTTTCGAATTGAGGAAGCGAATTTGTCGGGCAGTCAGGGACAGAAACATGGCTCTTGAAAACGAGAAAGCGCATCGGCAAGCAGGAAGATCATCGACCGACGACCGACATGGGGCTCCAACTCCATCGCCAACTACCCAGTACGACTTACGGGCACACAGCTGCGCTACTCCGCAGCCACTAGGAGATTGTGCAAGATGCGGTAAGGCTGGCTTGGACTTAGGTCATACGGGCGACCTCGTACGCGACACTGAACACACTCATTTTGGTCGCCACGAGTGATTGGCGATCTGGATGACCACGCACACACGCACGCTGTCGAGAGGCTCGCCCGGTTCTGGCACATATGCGCGGGAATCTGCTGCCGTGGCTTTATGACCTTCGGTACGAGTTCTTAGGCTGGACTTTTGCGACGGCGTCAGTCCTTGGAGAGCGCGATGCCACCGCTGATTGGCGCGCTGCTTGAACTTTTACATTCCGAGGAGTGAACCCTTATCTTGGGGGTCATCGTCACCTTCGTCTAGCGTTCACTCATTCTTCCCTTCGCCGTGCTCTCGAACAAAATCCACCTTCGCAACCCACGCGGCAGAAATCGTCGGTCGTCAGATGCCGGAAAGGACCACCGATCGCCTATCCGCATCAGCCATCGAGGTACCATTCCAGCCCCATATGGAACCCGCATACTCCGTTCTGAGGAGATGCTGGCATGGACGCCTGATTGAATCCTTTCTCAACGGTCCGCCCGGTCCAGTTCTAACGAGAAGATGCCACCTATTTTTTCGCTCATGCCAACGAGATGCCTTCTTGTCGCCGTAAGGCGTCCAATGGTGTGCCGCAACGCAGTGGTACCTGAACAGTTCAATCAGCAAATGGAATGCGTGGTCGTATGGCTGCAGATGCATCCCAGTTGTCGATCAGCCAATTGCTCAAGAGCTGGTGCTTCTTTCGCCTCCAGCGTCCCACGTCATCAGGCACTAGATCCTGAAATTGATACTTGCGTTGTTTCAGGATACAGGCATTGCGCTAACGTTTGCAGCAGCTCCTTCACAAGCACAAGCGCCGAGGCAAGTAAGCTCGTGAATTGGGCGATGCTCAAATACAGCATGCTGTGCGACCGTCTGAGCTATCCGAGCTCCAAGTCGTCAATGGTCGGATACTACGTGGGGTCAGAAATGGGGACGTGTATAGGGAAAGCAAGCAGTGGGTGTCTTTTGGCCAGGGGTAGTCCAGTATCCGGGAGCACTTACTCTCAAGTCGGCGTTATCCTCCAAGAACTTCATCCATCTCTTCAAAAAAGGACTGCCTCGGGAAACGGTCTCGGAGTCGCCAATTACACAGAGATGTCGCTTCGGTCGTGTCATGGCAACTGCCCGTCTGTCAGATCCTCCCAACTCAGGACGAGGCCGCAGGCTGCTTGCGTTTCGAAGGACTCGGGCTCGACAGATCGGCCCTGAACTTACCATTTAATCTCCTCTTCTCCCCGAGGAAGCCCACTTCCTTCTCAGCATTGCTTCGGACCAGGCTGACAACCACGGCTTCCTTTTCTCGGCCCTGAAAGCCGTCGACACTCCCAAGCTCGATATTGGGGTATGTCTCTTTGAGCAGTGAGCTCAGGAGGGCAAGCTGTGCATTATATGGAGTCACGACTGCGATGTCCTCATCTCGTACACCGGCTGCGACAAGATGTTTTACATGCATAGCAACCACAGCGGCCTCCATTTCGTTGCTTTTACTGTCTCCCAGCAAGGTCGTTCTGCGAACCTGGCCTCCCAGATCCTCTTCGGTCTTCTCGGGGAAATCGCCACCCTGTGTGTCGAAGAAGACGAGTGGCTCAACAGTGTCTTCTGTCTCCTTTGGCTCGTACGGTAAGTCTTTCAGGAGACGAGACTTGACAGCATTGGCTGCAACGAGCTTTCCTTCATACAGCTCGTCGCTGGGGAATCGCATGATTTTTTCGTGCATGCGATACTGGGTATTGAGCAGTCTCTTTATACCAAGTCCATGAGTGGATAGAAGCCTATCAAACATGGTGTCCTCCAAGGACCACATCTTTGCCGCTTTCAACTCCTCGTCCTTGACCGTCAACTTGGCCAGACCTTCCTCCAGGGCCTTCATCTTGGCATTCTTGTTCTCCTTGTTGTCCTTGTTATCTGCACTCTTGACTGTTGGAGGCAATTGCAGGTGGTCGCCAGCTAGGACGAGCTTTCTCACATTGCTACCACCAAACACCAGAGGAATCCAGCATTGAGGCTCGAGGGCTTGACTTGCCTCATCAATGACGACGACATCAAATTCCTGATTTCGGACTTGCTGACTGCCGGCACCATGCAAGGTCGACAATACAACTTTACTGCCTCTCACTAAGCCGTCGATGCACTTGTTCTCCCTCTCGCGGTACTCCTTTCTCAACACCTTCAGATCTGCATAGATGCCGCGTCGTTCACGGCCGTTGCGGGTCTTCCGGATTGACGCCTGCTTCTCATCCATCTCTTTGCGGACATCGCTCACTATGCCTGCTGCCTCGCTTGTTCGTGTCAAGACTTCCAGTGAATGGCTCAAGACACTGGGTAGGAGCCGAGCTGGATGACCGAGTCGCACAATGGGCGTGCTTGGGGACGCGAGAGCGAGACGTTCGACGATGTTGTCCACACTAATATTGCTAGGACCGCAGACCAGTACGCGTTGACCTTGCTTAAGAAATTGCAGGATGAGTTCAATCAAAGTGTATGTTTTGCCTGTTCCTGGGGGACCGTGGATGAGTGCAAGTTCCGGCGAAGAGAGAGCGAAGCGGATGGCCTCTTGTTGCGACGGGTTCAGAGTACCGTCGAAGAATGATATCTCTTTGAATTGAGCAGGATCGGTTGTGCCGGGAGAGGAGAGGCCCAGCAGGACTCGCTGAAGGCTAGTGTATGACGACTCGGGCCCAGTGAGGAGTTTGGTGAGAGTCTGGTTCATTCTTTTGTAGGTAACATCGTTCGCCAACTTGACCAACCACAGCTTCCCATCTGGTACTTCGTCCATGTCTTCACTGCGATCACCGTCCTTCCCAAGGGCGACCCAGACGGCCCTCTCCCCAACTCTGGTCACCACCCCCTCCACGCCCTTTCCCTTCAAGTCATTGGCCTCTTTCTTCTTTGCCGTGCCTCTGGGCATTTCCCCGACACGGACAATATCGCCTGTCCGAATGCCATGCTCGGGTAACTCGCCTTTGGAATCCTTGGACACGACGGCGGGGTCGAGACCTAGCTCGACAACGGATCGACCACCAAGTCCAGTGCGGAGGGAGTGAATCGAAAGATTGACAATGGCCAGGCCGGCACGGGCGAGCGTCGTCGGTGGTGTTGAGGAGAGGAGTAGACTTGTTTCCTGGACCTCGGATTCTTGCTCCAAGGCGAGAAGGTGTAGGAGGGTCGTGAAGAATGCCGAGGGCGGAAGCTGAGTTTTGGGGGCCATGGTGTTGAGACGCTACCTTACGAACCGGCTGATGAAACGTCCACCCGACATCGAGCACCAAACCGTAGTACCTCACCTGGTCGCAGAGTGACGAGTTGTCAGAATGGTGACTGGCATTCATAGGGAAGTATCAGTAGGATACGCGCGAAGCCGACGCACAACTCGTTCAGTCAGGGAGATGCAGGTTTGTCAGTCAGCCTTGGCTCGTTCTACCTCGTACGTTCGTCCCTACTCGAGTCATGACACCATGTGTTGTTTGCGAGTGGTTTTTTGTTGAAGACGAGTTCGTGGACAATATTTTGTCGTCTCGTTTGTCATCCGTCCACCGAATAAAAGACGGACCCAGCTTTATGCTCCGCCGTGGGGCGCTTTTGAGGGTCACGTGCCCGCCGACGCCGTATCTGCCGAGGCTGCGATTTCGACTTTGTCACTCGTAGCATCTGCTCAACAACCAGTATCTCGCCCGCTAAACTACTTCCAAAAGCCAAACTTCCGAAGGGACTCTGCTTCAGACTCGAGTGTGCTTCTCGCCGGTGCCACGCGGCCGTATTCTTGATGCTCTGCTAATCACGCCGCGAAACCCGAAGATGGAGCTCACAACAGTCGCTACCACCCCTGCCTTGCCTGTGAGCGTCTTGTCCTTGCTCATTGCAGCTGTCACTGTTGTTGCTGTGATAATCCATCGTTTCCTTGCAATCGACTATGACCCCAGAGAACCTCCGATCATCAAGCCCGGAATACCCTACATCGGCCACATACTTGGGATCATTAGACATGGAACCAAGTACTTTGACACGGTCAAGTGAGCGTCGCATGTGCTGCCTTGCTGGCCGCCTTCTGACTTGAATCAGTCGCAAAACGCAATACCCGATATACACGCTGCCCACCCTATCTAGCAGACAATATATAGTCACGTCTCCCCAGATTGCGGCGCAGCTCCAGCGGCAGCACAAGGACCTGGCATTTTACAATGTCATTCTCGAAGTCACTCGACGGCTATTAAAGTTGAACTCCGATACGATGCGAATCATCATGACCAATGTCAACCGTGAGGAAGGTGATTGGGGCCTCATGCCGAAGATGCACGATATGTTTAGTGACGTGCTCGGTCGGGGCCAATCGCTCAAAGAGCTCACCAGATTGCAGATGACACTTTTCTCAGACATGCTCAACGACATTGCCATCCGAGGTGACTCTGTAGAAATCGGGCTGTTCGAGTGGATCAAGTCGATATTCGCCTTTGCAAATGCAAAAGCACTTTACGGCCCAGAAAACCCGTTCGCCATGGACCCGAGTCTCGTGGACGCGTTTTGGGAATTCGAGGCCGGCATGCTCGCCCTGATCATTGACATCGTGCCCAGCATTACGGCGAGGAAAGCTCACAAGGCACGAGAGCGCGTCGCCCAAAGCCTGGTTGACTATGTGCGGCAAGAACGGTATCACAAGGCTTCACAGGTCATTCGGAACCGTGTAGGGCTGAATCTCTCACACGGGTTCACAGTGGCAGAAGCTGGCCGGTCCGAGATTATCCTGCTCTTTGCAATCCTGGGGAATGCGGTTCCGTCAACATTCTGGGTCGTTGCCAACATCGTCAGCCGTCCAGAGCTGATGGTCGAGATCAGGAAGGAGATCGAGCTGGCAGTTGCTGACAACGAGGACAGCACCAAAACGATCAATGTTTCGACCCTAGAAACTTCCTGTCCCCTTCTCGTCTCGACTTACAGGGAATCCCTCCGCATCATCGGCAACCTCGCCTCTCTCCGATACGTGCTAAGGGATACAGTCATTGGAGGCCAATACCTGAGGAAGGATTCCATCGTTCAGATGGCCGGTATCGTCATCCACAACGACAAACGAACTTGGGGCGAGGACAGCGACCGATTTAATCCCCGCCGATTCCTCAAGACTCGAGCATCGGCTACCGTCGAAGAAGAGCCGTCCGAGTTGGATTTCCAGGAGCCAGCGGCAACACAACTACCTCAGGGAGTCCCGTCATCGGCATTCCGTCTCTTCGGCGGGGGTAGCGTGGTGTGTCCAGGCCGGCATTTCGCGCAGAGTGAGATTCTAGCATTTGTCGCATACCTGTTGCTGGCTTTCGACATTTCGTCCCCCCATGGATCGCCCATCAAGGTCCCTCCGCCTGACGACGAAAAGATTCCCCTAAGTGTCCTCAAGCCGAAGGGAGACGCGAAGATCAAGCTGCGGAGACGGGAGGGCTTTGAGAGCACGAAATGGGTGCTGAAAGCATAGCCAAATATGGGTTTTCCTTGCAAGAATACGGAGTACACATTCTGCATTGCACGTTGCAAAGTCGCGCCTATTGACGAGCCGATACTGCCATCTCGATGGGAAACCCGAACAAGCCAAGAGTTGCCATGCCATGCCATGACATGCACTCATTCATGCTCAAGACACGTCCGAAGCCCCTTCCCTGCTCAATTACGCATCCTGAGTCGTTGTCTCGGTGTCTCACTTCCGCGCCCAGAAAGAACCGAGACAGCCACAGAGGAGAGAAACAGAGAGATCGAAAAGAGTCGCCTCGCAACAAAAAGTCGGGTTTCCCAAGAGTGAAGACCCGGATGTGGCAAATCTCAGATATCTCAATAAATCGACGTTCCGGACTCCGAAAAATCTGGCTCAGGGGGCATGAAAGACTGCGAAAAGCTGGCTACACTGGGGAAGATAGAAGTATATCAGCACGCGCAGGTACAGATAGACCAATGCATCTACACCCGTTCAGTTCCTTTTTTTCAACACACAAGAAAATCCGCAATTACTGGCTCCTGTCGAAATCCTCATCCTACCCACCGAGCCAGTCAAAGCAGTGCCGTCGCTTCTACGCCAACCGTTGTCGTTGCTATAACCTCGACGTCTCCCTACTTTGCAACCTTCCAACCTACCTACCTATTTCCCTAGCTACTTCTCGCCACAGGGCGCCGAAGACCTCCAGCTAGCTACCTAACTTCCAGCACCCCTTCAGCTTCAACCGCTTCCGTTACTGCGATTCGTGACTGCATATTGTACTTATCCGGCACGCGGCCCCCTTGGCTTATAACCCGCCTCCCACGCCGCTTTCGCCCCAGGGAGATGCTCAACGTCCCCGCCACGATCTCCTTCTCCAGCATCGCGGGCTTGATCATCGTTGGTGTAGCGATCATGGCGTGGAGGACGCACCGAATGAGCAAGATGCATGCGCGAGCCAAGGCGAAAGACAAGGCTGACGACCAGCACCACCACGACGATATCGCCGAGTACGAAGACAATAGCGGAGAAGGAGGGAGAATGACATTCAACCATCAAGGGAGGCGTTGGCGGTGGAAGAGGATCCTACACCGGGTGGGCTGGATCCGGATGTCTTCCGACTTTTATGGGGACGATGACGGTGACGACGACGACCACGAGCGGGAGATGCGAGCTATGGGCAGACGAGGCGCCGTGGTGGGTGAGGATGCCGCTGGAGAGGGTATCGTTTATGCGCGGCCTATTGGAATGGAGGTTCCATCCAGGACGAGATCTAAGCCTGGCACGGAGACTTTCGCTGCTGCCGGTGCTGCTGGTGCTGCTGGTGGTACGAACAAACTCCCCAAGCCAACCGACGTTCCTTGTTTCGAGAATCTCGGCGGCTATCGATACGGCGACTTCGCGTACGGTCCGGACAACATGTCGCCGCTGCCAGTGCCAGTGCCATTGCCAGTGCCATTGCCATTGCCAGGCCCGCTTCCAGTCCCGGTTCTAGAGCCAGTCTCAGTTCCAGTCTCAGTCTCGACCAACACCTCACAGCACCATCGACATCCCCAACACTACCATCAACACTCTTCTTCACAGGCCGTCGCAGAAGTGGAAGCCATATCAGTCGCGTCTGGTACGTCAGTGTCAGCAAGCAAGCGTAAGGATCCTGTGCAAGCCAGGCACGCGTGCTCTCTGACGTCTTACAATGGGTTTCCCTCTTCAAGCCAGGACGACATTATGGCCGCGCTGCCCATCCCGAGGGATCACCCTCTATCTCAGCATCATCCAATTGGCCACCAATATGCTTTTGTTTTGCCACTTCGAAGAGCGCGCACGTTGTTCAGTGGAGATGAGGAAGAAGTCCACAGAAAAGAACAGAAACTCGAAGACGAGGATCGCATTCTCCAAATGAAGGAATTTGTACTTCGGGAGGAAGTCAATGAGAGCAACGTCCAGGAGAGCAACCTTCAGGAGGAAGGATGGAAGGCTCCAACTTTTCAGTACGAACGCGAGAGTCTTGTTCCTGCACCACTGAATCCACGGAGAGGGCGACACAGTCCTGCGGCTAGACGCAGATCCAGTGCCAAAGCCAGTCGAACATGGACTGCCCAAGGAGCACAGACCAAGGTTGT
Organism: Cladophialophora carrionii CBS 160.54; assembly: GCF_000365165.1. Lineage (NCBI taxonomy): Eukaryota > Fungi > Ascomycota > Eurotiomycetes > Chaetothyriales > Herpotrichiellaceae > Cladophialophora > Cladophialophora carrionii. The sequence continues at coordinate 350,968 of NW_008481832.1, forward strand.
GGAACGAACAAGTCCAGCTCCAGCCTCTTCTCGGCCTCAATCGTGTTGTGTTTCTGGTTTTGGCTCCCTAGCGCCAGCCGGTTCTGGCACCAGGTACAGCCACTTTGAAAATCCACTCAGACAACACCCGGTCGGAGGCGATGACGGTTTACGACCAATGAGCGAGATAGAAGCACGATCGGGGCCTCACGAGAGAGCGGCTCTGGATCTGCCGACTGATCAGGCCGAGGAAGAAAGAGAGACGGTTGATCCGAAATGGCCGTTCGTCAGTAGCAGGAGACGCAAGCGCTATACTTTCGCATTCGACGCGGCACAGTCACAGAATGAGGATGCGCATACCCCCGCACCACCAGGCAAAGGCCAGGTAGAAGATGTCGACCCTTGCTCATCTCGAATTGACGGTCAAGATGAAGGTGACCATCCTTGCTCAGTCCAAGACGGAGGCCAAGCGACGAAGAGGTCAAATGCGACGACGATTGAGCATTCCTGCCGTTCGGGAGACGAGTTGAAGATCGCTTTTCATACCCCAAAGGACGGCGCTTCCCTGCCAATCTCATTCCAGTTCGGGGCACGACATGCAACGATTCCGCCAGAGTTCCCTGGACTGGAGGAGTGTAATTCGCCTGAGTTAACGAGGCAAAGAGCAGCTTATCCACCTGCACTCCAGATTGGGAGAAGCCCTGGAGCTCTCACTCAGCAGAACCGCCATTTCAGTGTTTGCGGCAGGACCTGGACCACCGTGCGTTCGAGTTCAATAGGACGATCGCCCGAGAAGCCTATGAGGCAGACCTGGAGGGCTGAGGAGCTCAAGGTGGTCGGGTTGAAGCGAGGTCATGAGGCGTGAGAGGACGGTGCGAGGAACCCGGGTGTGCCATCGATTCTGGGGCACTCGTGGAACTGCCGTCGACATCAGTAGGGCGAGATCGTCACCCAGTGCGATGACGGGGCTTTGGCTCACCTGGTGGGTTGTGCGCAGGGTGATCCGTTGCTGAGGACCATAGATTCGCTTTTTCGTTTGTTGTATTTCGTACATAGAGCATCGAGGCAGGGCGGCTCCAAGTCCTGGTCGAATCGTAAACACTGCCGTCGTTCGTGTCGTTGCGAGATGGACGACCATTATCGGAATATGTGGTTTTCAGTCGTGGCGGACGATGGCTGGTCTGATCTCGACTACCCGAAGGGCGCTGGCATAATGTCTCTTGCCTCGTGGTCATTTTGGGATGTACCCAGTAATCCTCGATCGTTTGTCCATATGGGGGACAGTCGAGTCGCTTCCTGGTTGTATTGGCCACGCCCTCATCTCTTATTCCCAACAGCAGCCCACCTTTCCCGACTCTTGACCCCGACCCCTTCATCCACCGTCGAACCTCCACCTCCGCCACCACTGCCACTCGACCCAGCAGCCCACCCTTCGCCAATCTCGCCTATCACCCTGCCAGGCCGGCCTGCGATGACCGTCCCGCCCGCCCAGACCGTGTTCGCGGGGAGGACCGTCCCGTCCAGGATCTTCACATTATCTTTGATCATGACCATGTTGCCGATGGTGCAGTTCGCGCCAATCCACACATTGGATCGGATCTCGGCCGCGCGTACGTGCGTGTTTGGGCCGATGTACACGTAGTCAGAGATGCGGAGCATGAAGTAGGTCATGACCTGCCGCGGGCTGCCACCACTAGGATCCGCACTCGGTATCGTTGTGAGCCGGGACGGAGGGTGCAGTGTGCAGCCGGGGCTGATGAAGACATAGCGGCCGAGGTGGATCGAGGTTTGGTCTTGAGTTGTGCTGGAAGCTGTGGTGGTGGACGACGACGACGACGATTTCGGGTCGCTCTGCGTCGGCGGTGCCTTTGGCTGCGGAGGACGGACCAGGTCGCCGTGGATGACGACGTCTTGCTGGATCACGCATTTGCCGGCGAGGATGATATGGCGGGGGCCGAGTACGCTGGCGCGGCGACTGATTTTGTTGCCTGTTTCGGTCTCGATGTATTCGCCTCGGACGGAGGGTTTGGGCGGCATGACGGGCAAGAGGATGACCTCAAGCTGAATCTGTCCGCCACAGGCTACAGGGGGTAATTGAATACCTAGGTATGTCCTGCGCACCGAGCGAGCTGGCTTCTGTGTACGTTGGTTACGAGGCTAACCGTATCTGGCCCAATTAGAAAACGCGTCAGTCGCGTCGCGGCGCGTTTCGTACTCGTACATATATGTCGATGCACGAAATTCACGATTGAGGGTGTTTGCGTACGACGAACCGGTCGCTACGGGGATTTAGCTGCATTACGGAATGTTCAAAATGTTGCGCTGTGGACGACGTGAGATCTTATATATATGCTCCTTGACCGGTGACGTGATTGAAAGAACGGCACCGATGACAGAACCCTCTGACAATGAAGACGGCAAACTCGAAGGTCAGAGGAAGCCACAGTCTTCACAGAACCTGTGGAGACCAAACATTATGCTTCAGTCGGTACTGATCAGGGTACATGCATCTGGGCTTGACCTCAGCTGGGTTCACCTCAAATGGAGGGCTAGATGAGGGCTGAGTACCACCAGGTAGTAGACCCAGGGCACCGCAATTTGATGGCTCAGATGGCTGCCGTCTGCTTGTTGGGTTGATAGAAAAGACCTTTCTGGAGGTAGCGGCTTACGGCCCTAGGGTCTGGTCTCCGTTGTGGTTGTGCCTGTGGACGCCTGCTTGTGCTCGAACGGGTTTATCCCCTGGCTAGCAATAAGCAGGATTTCTGACGGCAGATGGTATTGCTGGTGACAAGAAATCTGACTCGTCCTGGCAACTGAGAGACATACGACGATCGGGCAGTCACGATGACAATATATACTCGGGCTCGCATCAGTGTGTCGTCGCAATCATCGGGGCGCATATAGAAGCAAACAGATCGTCGGGATGCTGGCCCATTGTCCTGGCAATGAGAGCAGATGCGGGCAAGGCGTCAGGCGCGAGGAATGTCCGAACACCAAGACCGGCGCGGCTGACAGATCAAGCGCTGCGGCGTTGCTTGATCAACTCTTCTTTCTACGTGCCACATCCTGGGAAGCGTACCCGCCACGCGGTTGGAGCATCAGCAGGACCTTACTCTGGCCCGTGGCCACGACAATGCAGATAACCGAGACCCTCGATCCGAGACACATTGTCCCTGCTTGACGCTGGACGGGTCCAGCAATAGAGGCCCGAGTTAATTACGGTACCAGGCAATAATCTGGGGGGCTGTGGCCAGCTAGCCCCCTACTCTCTCCTCCTCCTCCTCCTTATCCTGGTGATTTCTCTAAGATGCTCTATCCGATTGACCAACTGCCGAAAGTGGTGCCTGGGATCAAGGACGGCTAACTGGGACCAGCCGGAAAGCCAGTGCTTCTAGCAGCTTGCTTCTATGCAGAGACGGACTTCTCATACTTCTTAGGCGCTCTGGATAGTGGAATCCTGCCGGGTTTTCATACAAATGCCCACGCTGCGATTGGCCCTTACCCCGAGCGTCTCCCAGGAGCCAGCTTGCAAAAGGTAAGCCAAGCCGGTTTCTTTGCCGGTGATATCCAACAGGAGGCTGGCCGCGTTACTGGCAATCCGACGGCGCCCCAGACGTACCCATACTCCCCACAGACATGAACCCCAAGTCCCCGCAAAGATCTTGGCTTGAAAGCGACACCCATAGTCGTCGCCCATGTTGAGCGGTATCCGCGTGCACATCAGATGAAGCTAGTCATGTCAAATGTATATGTGGCACGGTGAAATACCGCCAGCCGCGTGGTCGATCACGGCAGTTGATCAGACACAATTGCCGCCTGTCAGTCTAAGGCTCCACAGAGGGATTGCATATCATCTTCACCGACGCCAATATAAACCGTCGGGACTCCATCTGGCCAGCTCCTGCAGGACCTTGTTTCAGCTGGTGATTGAGTCGACCTCATACTCACGGGCAAGATGACTAACGCAGAGATAGTCAGTGTCACTGACGCTCCGTTGGACACGGAGAAACAGGTCCAGGAGACCGTCCTCCATCTCGAAGATGCACTCGCCTCGCTTAACATCGATCCCCGAGAAGCAGACGAGGCATTTGCGTTCTTGCGGGATCATCCTAATGCCGACCAAGTCACTCAGGAGGCGATTGCCATCCTCGCGGATGAAGGGAAGCGCAAGGCGCTCCTGCGAAAGATCGACTGGGCGATTCTTCCCTGTATGATTGCAACCTATTTTCTGCAGTTCTTGGACAAGACGACAATCGGCTATACTGCTGTCATGGGCCTCCGCGATGATACCCACCTCAAGGGCCAACAATACTCCGACATCGCCATGATATTTGTAAGTCAAGCCACTTGATGGTGCTTGGGGTCAACATTGGCCTTTTCTTCGGTCCCTCGAGCTGACGAACCGCACAGTACATCGGCTACCTGGCCGCGGAATTTCCAACGCAATATCTCTCCCAACGCATCTCCAGACTTGGAAAATACTTGGGCGCAAACATCGTCTTCTGGGGCGCCGTCTTAGCAGCTCACGCCGCTGCTCGGAACTATGCCGGCTTGATGATTTGCCGTGCGTTGCTGGGTGTCTTCGAGTCAGTCGTCTCGCCCACACTTGTACTGGTCGTGGCCATGTGGTACAAGAAGTCGGAGCAAGGACGGAGAATCTCCTACGTCTACGTTTGCAACAGGTTGGCACTACCTTTCGCTCTTTGTTGCTTGACTACTGACATGTCATCAGTCTGACATCCATCTTTGCGGGTCTTGTTTCCTGGGGCGTTTCGCATACCAACAACAAGCACTTCGCAAGCTGGCGAATCTTCCTGCTGACGATCGGTCTGGTCACTGTGGTTGTTGGTGTCATTGTCTTTTTCTACCTGCCAGACTCGCCCGTCAAAGCCAGAAGCTTCACGGACGCTGAGAAAGTCGCCACACTTTTGCGAGTCAAGGACAACCAGTCCGGGACACAAAACGCCCACATCAAAAAGTCTCAGATCCTGAAGACGTTCCAGGACCCCGGCGTGTATCTTGTGGCGGTCTCGGTCGTGCTCTTGAGCGTCCCCACGGCCATTCCCAACTTTTCCAGCATTCTCTTGACCACCTTCGGCTATACCTCACAGGAAGCTGTAAGTAACCGTGCTTTGACACAGTGGTAGGGCCTCTTATTGACCGGGAGTAGCTTATTCTGAACATCCCTGGCGGCGTGGTCGGCGCCATCTCAACCATTGTCATCGGCTACCTGAGCGACAAATGGAATGATCGAAGTCTCGTCATGATCATCAGCATCCTCCCCACAATCGCCGCATTTGCCATGATGATCGGACTTGATCCTGGTAAGTCGATTGAGACATCCACGGGGCGCAGACGCCTCCGCTCCAAACTGGCGTCCCCGACGACTAACATACATGATACAGGCGGTGTTCCTAAGAGCAAAGGCGCTCTCTTGTTCGCCTTGTACCTCTGCAACTCATTCACATCGGTACGTTCTGTCTTATGATCCGTGCTGCCAGAGCGCACACTAACGGGGGGTTTCAGGCTTTCATGCTCCTGCTCGTGTGGAACGCCTCCAACCTGGGAGGTCATACGAAGAAGGTGACGGTCAACGCCTTGACGCTGATGCTCTACTGCGCCGGCAACATCGCCGGCACCGAGTCTTTCCGAGCGTCCGAGGCTCCCGGTTATATCAGCGGCAAGGCCGCCATCATGGCCACTCTGTCGGCTCAGTATGTCTCTCCTGATCTCCTCATGTGTGCGTGCCGATTACCGACCAGTGGTCGTGTATCGTCGGTCGTGTATCGTCGGTCACGTATCGCTCTATCACTACACCTGTGTGTGGTTCGTAGCTAACAAACTTCACCCCCAGGGTCCTGGTGTGCCTCGTGCTGCGCTTCCGCAACGACAGACTGAACAAGAAGAACCGGGAGAAACTTGCCGCCATGAGCGAGGACGAGAAGGAGAGGCTGCGACAACAACTCGCCTACGCCGACAAGACGGACCGAGAGAATCCTTTCTTCGTCTACACGCATTAAGTTCGTGATTCACGAACACGGTGGTCAAGGTGCAAGCCGAAAATTGTATGGGGTTAGTACCAGCTACAGTACTGTATCGTGACTTTGTGAGTGAGTGAGTCAATGCCGGACCTGTCTGGGAACTCTCATCTCTGGGGACCTCTCATACCTGGGGACCTCTCATATCTGGGGACCTGCAGAGACAGAGTACACAATTCATTCAGAGGTGTGACTACCTAGGTACTTACGAACGTGCGTGCGTGCGTACGTATGTACATATGTACTGTCAATGTGTCATGGCGATCTCTCTTAAGATTTCTCCGTACAGCACACGACACTGCAATGAAGCTCGAGTACGGAGTACATACTACAGTCTATCCTTGAATTCGCCTGTCAAAACTTGGCGCTAACTAATCACTGAAATGCCAGGTATAAGCGGCGACGTTCTCTTTGGAGTATGAGAGAGTTGCCAACCTGTTTGCACCATGTTCCACGCGATGGAGAGTAGTATCTCCTCTGTGCATGACTGTATTGGCTGCATGGAGCGGCAGGGGACCACAAAGCGTGTTTTATTAGACGAATTCTAGGATAGACTGTAGTACTCTGTACAGTGCGCTTGATTCTCGCTTGTGCGTACTCCGTACCTTCAGCGATTCGCCGTGCCGTTGAGCATTGTAGGTCTAAGCAGGCCACATGCCACAGGGCAGTGCATGGATAGCTAAGCTACCAGAAGCATCGTCGTGTCTAAGACTGTAGCCTCGCAATGGCTGGGTGGTTTCGCGGCTCGACTCCTTTGCACGGCATGTGGTGTTGTGTATGCTTGATGTTGTGTATGCCTGTGATCATATTATGCGCACGTGGTGCTCTGTGTAGATGAAGCTGAAGAAGCAGATACAAATGCAGACGTGGGTATTGATTACCCAGTAGTTACCTGGTAGACAAGCATATCCTCCAGCCATTCAATTATCCTTCTATGATTATCTCTCTGTACCATGCGTGCACACTCGGACACAGGTACAGATACCAGCCGACCAGAAATCCTATCCTGCACACTGTGTACAGTAATTATACATCCCAGTGTTAACCAGTCCCGTGTACACAAAGTACACCACGCGGCCAACCCTCAAGATATGCAGCACCACCATGCCCAACCTAAACGCCTCGTCCTGTCTCTCCTGCCCAATTCTTCACAATCACTTCTAGAATTCAGTATATCGTGGCATATATATTCGCCAATTCCACGATAGAGCCGTATTCGAGCCTGCCGGTATAGAGCCAGTACGGGTCCGCCTTGGGCAGGGCTAGCACTGTACCATCTGGTGGCGCGGAAGGAGAATATTCTCGTCCCTGGACTGCTCATGGCCGGTTCCTATACCGCCGCTGCTACGGCCCAATCCCCGCCGATACGTTGTCCGGAGAGAGTCTTTGCCTCCAACCTGACGCCACTGCGTGTCGGGCGTGGCACATGGGTGATAGTAGATACATAGTGCGTGATCTACTTGCTGACGTGCCTGGCGCACGACACATGAAGTAGTCCGCTTGCTGACATGCCAAAATCCCCCCTCTATACCTGGATTGGCGGACCGAGAAATCGAGTTCCGACAACAGTTGCTGGTGCGGCCCGGCAGATTCACGCGAGGCTGTTCGTTTGCCACAGTATCGTCAACCTTGCAAAGAAGGATAAGGGGTAGATCCACGTCAGGTGAATTCCTTCTCACCACCGACTGCCTCGGCCAGATCATGGCGTGGTCCATCGGGGGTCGCCTTCTTCTCCTCTACTTCTGGCACTTCAGGCCCCAAACGAGATGAAGTCTCGGTGTCCAAGCCGTCTGTTGAACTCGAGCTCGAGCTTGACGGACTGCCTGTTTTATCGGCCGCGGCGTCGCTCGGATCGGCCTGTTGCTCCTCATCGTCCGGTGGCGTCTGGTTGGTCGGCGCGAATCGACTGCGCACGCGGATCCGCTCGCCATACTTGTAGAAGACGAAAGGGATCGGGGCCAACAGGCAGGCAACACCACCGATCAGGGAGCCGCCGCCGCCGACGCCGAGAGCGTGGAACATCTGGCTCGTGAATAGAGGGGCCGCTGCGCCGCAGGCCGAACGGCAAATCGTATTCGCGGCCATGGCGCTGGCGGTGTACATCAAGTACGTGTCGGTGAGGTAGTTGAGGTATGACACAAAGATGATCGTGATTGATGCGCTGAGGAACGTGCCAGCCAGGGTGGGCACGAACCAGTGGATGCTGTTGAAGTTGGCCGTCCAGGCGAACCAGAACATGGTGATGGCGAAGGAGATGCCGCCCAACATGGCGAGCGGCAATCGGTCCTCGGGCTTCTGAGGGAGGCCGGCTTCCATCTTCTTCCTTTCGCGATGTGATTTGTAGAATATGACGGCCCCGCCGATGCATGCTCCAATGACGGTACCGATCAGTGGGAGCTCGCCGACGCCGGAGTTCCAGCCTCGCTTCTCCTGAAACACAATCGGGTAGATGGTGAACAGCATGTAGAGCAGCAGATAGACGATGGAGAGATAGATGGCGACGAGAAACGAGATGGGATCGAACAGGATTTGCCACGGTCGGAGGAGGGCGACTTTGAACATGGCGCCCAGGTCGCGTCCTTCGGCTTCAGCAGGTGCCCGGATATCCTGATACTCAGGGACCCCTGTGGCGCGCAGTCGGCGAGCTTTGTTGATCAGGACGACTGCCGGAAGTGTCTCCGGGATGGTGAACATCAGCAGCTCCGTTGCTCCTCCCAGCCACAGGAGCACATAGAATGACCATCTCCAATCCTCTTTGAGCTCGAGGAATCCGCTTATGACGGGCCCGATGGCAGGGCCGACAAAGGTCATCATTGAAAAGATGGCCATGGCGTTCCCGCGCTCGATGGGTCCCCATACGTCTGCCAGAACTCCCGGCGCATTTGTTAACGGAGCACTGGCGAAGGTCCCGGTCAGGAGCCGTCCCACCAACAGTGATCCAAAATTCGGTGCAAATGCACACAGGAAATTGAAAGCATTGTAGCAGGTAAATGTCACGTAAAAGACATAGCGCCGGCCGTAGAATTCGGATAGTGGTGCAAATAGAAGAGGACCAGCCACATATCCCAGCAGGAAGAGGGTGATGACGAGACCAGCTGCGACTTCAGAAACCTGGAAGTGCTCAGAGATGCTGCGAAGACAGCCCGACGGACTCGATGACGCGAACGTGGCGTTACAGACGAGGACGACGGCCACTATCGTACAATACCATCGCCGCCTGGTTGACCATTCTTTTGGATTCTCGATGTCTCCGGGGGCGAAATCAAGATGGCCGTACTGATTGAGAAATGGCTGGATCGAGGGATCGATCTTGCCAGAGCGGTAGGGTTTGGCGACAGGTCGAGAAAGAATCCTCTCTATCCTGTCCATGACTGCTGTTGGTATGGTCGAGGGTTCTCTGTGAGGCGGCTACCTGCTACTTTTGAAGACGTCAAAGGACACAAAGGACCAGGGGAAAGGGCATGACGACGGACTTTTTCATAGCTCTGGACCCTTGGCCGCGCATGGTTTTTGAAACTCACGCCATGCAAGCCACCAAAGTAGCAGATTGGTAAGGTATGGATGCTCCATGGCCTCGGCTATGCGGCACGTTGTGCCCAGCCAAAGGGCGTTGAGATGGGTGTCGTATGTCCGTGAACGACGGAGGGAAAGCTTGGTATTCGAGCACGTCATGGATACCGCCGTCGATGCTTTGATTCGCAGGCCACGTCGCCGGCGCACGAGGGCGCGAGGCTGGGTTGCATCATTGGTGGACTGTTGCTTCTTTGGCCTTCTTCTTTGACAGAATTTTCGATCTTCTAGCGATCCGCGTGTTTCGGATGATCGACCCTGTTGGTGGAGACGTGTTTGCCGGTGGCTTCGAAGATTGTGCGTCTCAACACAAGTCGAGGATAAATGAGGAATCACCACACCGGAGCCCGAGCAGTAGAACCACCATGGCTCTGAGCACAGCCTTCCTGCCCAGTTCAGTGTCGGCAGTATCCATCAGGGTATGGAAGTCGGCATCTGAATCTGTAAGCAGGTTGTGGAACGTGGTATCGGCGCCCTATCAGCATACAGATCCCTGCCAGGTGTGGGCTCTTCCTCCCAGGGGACGGGCATCGCGCCTTTGCAGAAGCCGAGGAACCACGACGCCCGGGATGGTTACTTGATCTCTGGCTAATTCTGGTCATTTCTTCAGCGATGCCCAGCAAGCACCGCCCTGTAATCATGTCGTGTGGTACCGTAGGACGATACCTACTTCAGCCTGGTCGTAGTAACGCGCGCATTGGCGGCCTCGTTCTTGAGCAATTGCGCAAGACTAGACGACTTGTTGTCCCACCAGCAGACATCTCGACATTCCGTGACTCGGTAGGCTCGGATTAGGCGCGCTGCGAATCCTTTTAACGCCGGGCAGATCCGCGACTTGAACGAGGCGCTGGGTACCGGCACCTCAAGGGCTGTGGGGCCGGACAGGAAGTACCCAGTATTGGGAGGTCCTCGGGGGTTATTTTGGTGGCCAAAGTCCGATGATAACACCGCGTGGGCCCTCCCCTATCTTGTTACACCGTGCGTACCATAAAACATCTCTATGCCATCCTGTGCAACAATAATGAACGACCCACCGCACGTTCTGCTCTTCGGAGCCGGTAGCATTGGTTCCGTCTGTCTGTACCAATTCCAGAGGGCCGGCTGTAGAGTTACAGCCGTCTGCCGGTCGAACTACGACGCGGTCAAGCGGGATGGCTTCTCCCTGAAGAGCTTGCGGTTCGGTGATGTCCAGTTCAGGCCAGATATAGTGGTCAGAAGTGGCGAGGAATGTGCCACAGATACCGGCTATGATTTTGTCTTTGTCACTACGAAATGCTTTCCAGGGTCGAAGCCGTCGCTGAGTGAGCTGATCCGGCCTTACGTCCGAGGTCGGCCTCATACAGCCATCGTGCTGGCCCAGAACGGCGTGGCGATCGAAGATGAAGTCGCAGAAGCATTCCCAGAGAACCCTCTCCTCAGTTGTGTCGTCTACCTTCCCGCATATCAGAAGGAACACGGGGTCATCGAATACCCGGAGATGTTGAACCTCCTGGAGATTGGCACTTTCCCTGCCAATAGCCCGGGGTCACACAAAGCAGCTGCCGTCAGGCTGGCAGACCTTGTGGTAGCCGGCGGCGGAAACGCTGAAGTTCATGACAATATTCAAATTGCTCGTTGGTCAAAGATCTTGATGAACTGTTCCTGGAATCCAATCTGTGCGCTGGCTCTGTGTTCGGATGGAGACTTCCTGAACTCGGCTGCCCCTTATGCGTGGGAACTGGGCTGGGGCGTCATGAAGGAGATCGTCGAGCTGGCACAGACGATAGGCATCCCCAATGTCGACGAACAGGTGGCCGAACAGAAAGCCATGATCGCTAAGACGAGAGCGGCAACCAACGCGGGCAGAGAGAATAGCATGGTGCAAGACGTCAAACAGGGAAAGCTCTTTGAAGTCGAGGCAATAGTGGGAAACACTGTGCGGCTTGGACGACAACACAAGGTCAAGATGCCACTGACCGAGATGCTCTACGCATTGGCCAAGGCAAGGTTTGATGCTCTGGTCCGCGAGAAGTATACCAGGTCGTTGAATGAACGAAACTTGGCCACTGCTTAACAATCAGGCCTTCTTCCTGGTGGCGGTGATCTCTCGATACGGATACACCAAGCTTCAATTCGCTGGCACGTCTTCCCCAGCCGCTCTCCTGATAAAGGCCGCCGTCGGCTCGATCATGCTCAGGAATGGACTATGACCACTCTCCATCTTCTCCTCTCTGATTCTCAAATCTGACCCTCTCTCCTTCAACGCCTCATTCGCATCTGCAATCCATTTTCTCTGCAAGTCGGCTGGCAGCGCCTTGTCATTCTCACAAACCAAGTAACTGGTTGGAATCCCCCAGTATCCGACACCCTCAGCCGATGGCGGCAAGATCTTGCACCGCCAGGAATGCGTCTTCAGCATGGCTTTGTTTGCGGCGGCCTCTTCGGGTGATAAGTCCGAGTAGAAGACCGCTTCTGGACCAGGGCCACCGACGTCGACAAGGGTTTCATCCGCCGACACGACATGGAGAGGAAAGGGCTTGCCTCCTGTGGGATCGAGAAGAGCCGTCCTCGGTGGGTAGAGGAATGAGCACATCATTGCAATTGCCTTCAGCCGTGGGCCAGTCTGGTCTTGCTTGATGAACGAGTAAGCCGCGCTCTGTGCTGGGATTCCGCTGTACGAGTGGGTAACTAGAACCACGTCCTTTCCTGACGATAGGATCTTCTTGATCGCACTGGATATAACCTGGACGTCACTATCCACGTCGGTGTTTGGCGGGTCCTTGGGGTCGACAGTCGCTAACGCTACTGCTTCGGTCTCGTAGCCATGCTGCTGGAGCGCTTTCATGATCTTGTCATAGTGTGCCGGTGAGTGCCAGGCGCCGGGCGTGAAAAGGATAGTAGGCTTCGCCATTCTTGTCGCAACGCCCCAGTCTGCAGTATGGACAGAGTTCCAGCTGCGCGCCTGGCAGGTCTATATACCACCCAGCCGAGTAAGGCGCCCTGGGGTTTAACCGTCCAAGCAGCATGGTTCGTGGTTTGATCCGCGCTTCTCCACACACGATAACCCCTGTGTTCACTAGTCTGGAGAATCCTTCGTCTCAAACAGGACATTGTGCGAGCCAGCATCACGTTTATCAGCAGTTTCCAGATTGAACCGCGTCGATTAGACGCCGACACAACGACGAGAGTTGGGAGATGTTCTCAGCGTAACACTCGTCCTCGGCTTACCTATTGGCCTATCGAGGACTCGAGCCGTTTACCTAGCTGGGGTCGTCGTCCCGTTGGATACTGAACACATTGTCTGACACCATCCTTGGTTTCAGCTCGGGCCTCTTTTTGTTTCCACATAACCCATCTCGAGGAGGAGAAGGATTGTTGGTACGATATAGGCATGCTTCCACTGGCCATCGTACTCACGCATCAGCACTTGCCAGATTACCTGCGAAAAGGAAGCCCTCGATCTATCACGGAGTACACAGGCGGGATGGTGGACTGCACATAAGACAATTGCACTTCTTCATGGCCTCGTACATGTGTGTGAAGCTGGGATTTTACGCTTGCACAGTATGCGCCTACAACCTTCCTAAACACGCCTGACTTCCTCTCCTCTTCCAGTGCTGGTCGATAAAGCCGAAGGTCAGTTATGCTGGATCTTGAAAATCACACATTGGCCTGTGAGACCTAGACGACTCGAATTGTCCTCTGCCTATGGTGCCGTCCGACCTGCAAGCAGGCGAAATCCTTCGACCGCGCATCCCACTACGGCCACGGTACGAGGGCGGGTGTTATATCTCAAGAATAGTATACACCAACCTGCTACTGAGGAAAATTCCACCGTTGTGAGTTACGGGGTCATGGCATGAGTGACCAAAGTTTCGTTGGAGAAGGAAAGGTGAAAGATAGGTGAAAGTTACATAGGTACTCATACGCGGCAGCCACGCGAGAGACGCTGAGCTCCTGGGTCTTGATTGGATGATATCCCTAGGCTTGGCTTTGAACGTTGTGCACGTGACACTCCGAGGACAGTCGGTGACGTCGTTCCTCCAAAGAGCTCGCGTGGTGGGCATGGAACCAGGTGTCTAGTGACTGGAAGCAGGCATGAATGTAAATAGATTGCATGGCCTAGAAGCTGCGTCAGACACAAATCGAAATCCACCTGTTGTTGCAGCCACGCCGGGAAAACGATGTGCAATGGGATGAATGAAAAGCTGCTGAGAAAAATTTGAGCTCGGCGCACCGAGACCGGAGAGCAGCGCATCCCCGCAAACGTCGAGATTTTCCCCTCCAGCATTTGCTCCCACTTTTTCCACCGCTGCAAGACTGCAGAGTGCATCATCTCCCCTGCGAGCGCCGTCAAATCACCGACGCTGCATTTTGACTCATTCCGTGCGAACTATTTTTCTCCAGCCCAGCGTTTTACTCCAACCTCACCGCTCAGTAACGACTCACCCTCTCCCTCTCCCTCTCCCGCTTCCCCAGTGTATTTGACCTTGGCTGTTCTTCATCTCAAGCTCACCTGTCCTCTCCTTCGCACCCTATCCACGCCATCCAAGATGTGTCCTTCGGCCGAAGAGGTTGAGACGAACGGCATCAATGGGCAGGCCAATGGTACCAACGGCCATACCAATGGAACACATGCCCCAGGCAGTATGTTACGGCCTTCCCGCACAGATTTATGCCGTACTCATCGATTACAGGCCATCCCGGCTACACTGGCATCAATACCTCCACATCTCAACCTCGAAATGCGAGAAATCCGTACATGCCCGTGGGCGACTTCCTGAGCAATGTCAGCAGATTCAAGATCATTGAAAGCACGTTAAGAGAAGGCGAACAGTACGTTCAGATAGCACGCAACAGCGAAACACGGTGCTGGTGCTGACTGCCGCTCACAGATTTGCAAATGCCTACTTTGACACCGCCAAGAAGATCGAGATCGCAAAAGCGCTGGACGAGTTTGGCGCCGACTACATCGAGCTCACCAGTCCTGCCGCCTCCGAGCAATCCCGCAGAGACTGCGAAGCTATCTGCAAGCTTGGCTTGAAGTCCAAGATCCTGACGCACATCAGATGTCACATGGACGATGCGCGGATAGCAGTCGAGACTGGTGTCGATGGTGTCGATGTGGTCATTGGCACATCGTCTTTTCTCAGGGAGCATTCCCACGGCAAGGATATGACCTACATCAAGAACACGGCAATCGAAGTCATCAACTTTGTCAAGTCCAAGGGCATCGAGATCCGATTTTCCAGCGAGGACTCATTCCGATCGGACTTGGTCGACCTCTTATCTCTCTACCAGGCCGTCGACAAGGTTGGCGTGAACCGAGTAGGCATCGCAGACACGGTCGGATGTGCTTCCCCAAGACAAGTCTACGATCTTGTCCGAACTCTTCGAGGTGTTGTCAGTTGCGACATCGAAACCCATTTCCACAACGACACTGGCTGTGCTATTGCAAACGCATACTGCGCCCTTGAAGCTGGTGCTACACATATCGATACTTCGGTCCTCGGTATCGGTGAGCGCAACGGTATCACCACGCTGGGTGGGCTGATGGCTCGAATGATCACGGCTGATCGTGACTACGTCAAGAGCAAGTACAAGCTGGAGAAGATCAAGGATATTGAAGAGCTGGTGGCCGAGGCCGTTGCTGTCAACATTCCCTTCAACAACCCTATCACCGGGTTCTGTGCTTTCACCCACAAGGCTGGCATCCATGCCAAAGCAATTTTGGCCAACCCAAGCACATACGAAATCATTGACCCCTCGGACTTTGGTATCGGCCGGTATATCCACTTTGCTTCTCGTCTGACGGGATGGAACGCTATCAAGTCAAGAGCACAACAACTCCAGATCGACATGACTGATGCACAATACAAGGAAGTCACGGCGGCAATCAAGAGGCTTGCGGATATCAGACCTATTGCGATCGATGATGCTGACTCGATCATCCACGCATACCATCGCAATGTCAAACTGGGCAAGCAAAACCCTGGGCAGGAGGTCGAGCTGCCGAACATGACAGAGAAGGAAAAGAAGCTGCTAGCAGAGAAGCAGCAAGAAGACCAGTCGGTACCGGAGAAGAGACGGCTGGAGGAGACGGTTGAGGAAGAGGTGGCCACGGAACAGGTGGTCAAGAAGGCCAAGACGAACGGCATCACCGCATAAAGGCCGCATCCGCTGACATGCATTTCCTTGGTGTTTTTGTGATTTGCAACGGCCTGAGATATCCCAGGACGACGGACAATCTGGCGTGGTTTTCGCGGCTGATTCTGTACATAGCAAGAGCTAGACGTCAGCTGGTGCTCGATCTGGGCCAAAAAAGCAAGACCGGAGGTTGTCGAAAAGGTCGATAGACGAGTGTAAACAATCGGCGACACAGCCGTTGCAACCCGATTTCTCCATTGATCATGATTACGGAGGCCCAAGCCTTGAAGCGTAGCATGGTGCATTGGGAAGAGGCTTGAACATACTCAGTACGAGGAACAGCCTTACCTAGGTAACTAGCAGAACGAAATACGGAGTACGGAGGGCGATACGGGCATCATGAACATGTGACGAACCACGTCAACATGCGGAGAAGGCGAACAATGGGAGCATATGAAAATCGAGGGAGCTGCCGTCACCACCATCACCACCATCACCACCATCACCACCCTCACCTCTGAGACACGTCAATCGTTGTCCTCCATGTCTCGACGTCGATGACCTCTGAGCCTCGGACCATCATCATGGGTGGCTCCTCTCCTCTCCCCCTCAGCTTGCAGAGCAAGTTCCAGCGAGCTCGAGCCGGGCCTCTGTCTCGCCTGGGCGACTTTCACACAAACTTGAACATGTAGGTCTAATTCACGCCCTCACACACCTCTGGGCCACTTACCGAGAGACACATCAGCCTCCGCAATATCATCTTCGCGCTCTTCCTCCTCCGCCTCTTCCGCCGGTCTTTCTATTTCCTCCGCGGCCATGGCATCCTCGGCTCTCTCGCCCTCCTCTACCACTCGACGCACAAGAACCTGTACCGCATGTTCCTCAACCTCCCCGGCGTGCGTTCCAAAGTCGCGCAGCAACTGGCCTCGGCGCGCACCGACCTGGAGAACAAACTAGTCCCGGCCGACCCGGGCGTGAACAGGTACCTCCACCTGCCCAAGGAGCCATGGACGAAAGAGCAGCTCAGCGCCGAGCTGGAGACGCTGTCGGCGATGAAACGCACGCGGTGGGAGGAGGGCAAAGTCTCGGGGGCGGTCTACCACGGCGAGTCGTCGCTGCTGGACATCCAGAGCGAGGCGATGAAACTGTTCAGCGTGGCCAATCCCATCCACGCCGACGTCTTCCCTGCGGTCCGCAAAATGGAAGCCGAGGTCGTGGCCATGGTCCTTGCACTATTCAACGCTCCGGACACAGGCGCCGGCGTCACCACCTCGGGCGGGACGGAGTCAATCTTGATGGCCTGCCTCTCAGCACGCCAGAAGGGCTACGTCGAGAGGGGCATCACCGAACCCGAGATGATCATCCCGCACACTGCGCACGCCGCCTTTCACAAGGCAGCGTCCTACTTTAAGATCAAGCTGCACGTGGTGCAGTGCCCGGCGCCGTCCTACGAAGTCGACGTCTCGCGCGTCCGCCGCCTCATCAACCCCAATACCGTCCTCCTCGTCGGCTCGGCGCCCAACTACCCGCACGGGATCGTCGACCCGATCCCCTCGCTCGCCAAAGTCGCCCTGGCGTATAAAATCCCGCTGCACGTAGACTGCTGTCTCGGCTCGTTCCTGATGCCGTGTCTCGCCAAGGCCGGGTTTCCCTCGCCCTTCGCCGACGAAGGAGGCTTTGATTTCCGCCTTGCGGGGGTCACGAGCATCAGCGTCGACACGCACAAGTACGGCTTCGCGCCCAAGGGGAACTCGTGCATCCTGTACCGCGACCGCCAGCTCCGCGAGTACCAGTACTTCGTCGCCCCGGGGTGGAGCGGCGGCGTGTACGGGTCGCCGTCGATCGCGGGGTCCCGGCCCGGCGCGCTGATCGCCGGCTGCTGGGCGAGCATGATGGCCGTGGGCGAGAAGGGGTACATCGACGCGACGCACAAGATTGTGAGCGCCAAGCTGACGATCGAGAACGCCGTCAAGGAACACCCCGTGTTGAAATCCGCGCTGCGCATCCTGGGCCAGCCGATGGTCAGCGTCGTGGCGTTCGAGAGCCTCGACCCGGAGGTCAGCATCTACGACGTGGCCGACGGCATGAGTCGCAAGGGCTGGCATCTCAATTCCCTGCAGGATCCGCCGGGCGTGCACGTCGCGGTGACGCTG
The DNA here is from genome assembly GCF_000365165.1 of Cladophialophora carrionii CBS 160.54. Taxonomy (NCBI): domain Eukaryota; kingdom Fungi; phylum Ascomycota; class Eurotiomycetes; order Chaetothyriales; family Herpotrichiellaceae; genus Cladophialophora; species Cladophialophora carrionii. Next base: position 368,834 of record NW_008481832.1, read on the forward strand.
CCCATGACGCGGCCCGGCGCCGTGGACGGCCTAATCGACGATCTCGTCGCCGTGGTCAAGGACGAGAAGGAGAAGATCTTGAGCCAGGAAGTCACGGGGAGTGGCGTCGTCGGGGGTACCACCGTCAAGGAGACCCGCAAAAAGGGTAACAGCGCGCAGCTGTACGGCGTCGCGGGCAGTCTGCCGGACAAGAGCATCGTCGAGAAACTCGTCGTCGCCTACCTTGATACTTTGTATAAAGCGTGATGGGTCGGCCACCGTGTCAGGGTAACCTGGGTTGGAGAGATTCGCGAGTCACTGTAGCGTAGCGTAGCAATGCAAGCGGCGGTCTCTTACACATCGATGCTGCACATTCTTGGCCAAGTCCAAATGAGGAGCAGAATTCATTGCACAACCTCATCGTCAATCTTCTGTCGCGCCAGGTCTTTGAACACACCCCCCGCCGACACTAGTATATGTGGCAGTGACTACCGCAAGAAAGAGAGAGAGAGAGAGAGAGAGTGTGTGTGTGTGTGTGTGTGTGTGAGAGAGAGAGAGCCTATGTACCGTGCACCTCCTACGTCCTACGTCCGACGTACCCCGAACGGACAGAAAATTACATTTGAGGCCCCCATCCATCCAGAAGACTGCCCTAAAAGCCAAGTAAAGCCCTCGAGGCCACTGCTATATAATATTATACCGGTATTTGTGTGGTGCGTGGTGTGTGTGGTATATTGACGTCCATACAAAGATACAAACATACAACATACAACAACACGATGATCAGGGGGTAGCGTTCAACTCTCTCGGCGGGATATAGGTCGTGCCGGAGCTGTGCGTCGTCGAGGGACCCCTCTGTTTCGTGCGTTAGCGCGGTAATTGGGTGCGTATGGTATAGGAGACAAGTGCTGGAAAGGAGAAAAGGGGAGAATTGTGCGATAGAGGGCCGCAGAGAGCAACAGGCAGACGGACGGGCAGACGGCTAGATAGGTAAAACAGATACAAGGAATCAGTCTTGTGCGAGACTGGGGTCACTTACCGCGGCACTCGTATCACCGCTGACCTCGCTGTCTCTCCACTCGGCAGGGGTAGGTTCGGGGGATGGCAATTCTTGAGGCGGTCGAGGTGGCGTGTAGGGCTGGTAGACCGTCTGGTCGAATTTAGGGTATTCGTGCTGCCTCATGACGGGGTACGCTCCCGGAGGGGGCGGTTGGTCTGTATAGCTGCCGTGAGGTGGTTGGTGGGGATAACCGTACGTCCATGTTGGGGAGGAGTGCTGTTGGCCCATCGGAGCGACAGGCTGATATGTCTGGGGGTGGGTCTCGACTGGGTTGTTGTCAGAAGCTTGTTCACGGCGTCTCCTGTTGCGGCGACGGCGGCGCCAGCAGAAGAAAATTGCAAGAGCAATTATAGCTACACCCCCGACTGAGCCGACGATTTCACCAACGAGGGCGCCGACGTTGATCTTGGGCTCTGGATCGGGATCTTCGGTGGTTGTTGTGCCTGTGCCTGTGCCTGTGCCCGTGCCCGTGCCCGAGTCCGAGCCCGAGTTGTCCGGGGTATCTGTCGTGATGGGACATAATGTCTTGGGAAAGACGCCGCCTGCGTTGCCCCAGTCTTGACGGGTTGCTTCCGAGAGACGAAACTGTTTTTGCTCGACATCGACAATGAGATAGTTCATGGTCAGGAACGGGGTGCCCCACTGGGCTAGGTACTTGCCGCTGTCGTCATTGTTCTCGTATTTCTCAACGAATCCAATTTTGTAAGTCTCGTTGGCGACGACCAAGCTCCCGTCAGTGTCGTATTGACGGGGGTAGAAGAAGAGTTCCTCTGCTGGAATCGAGGAACTATAGCCATTCTTGATGGTGAAGCGGAGACTGCCGGAAGGGAGGGAAGATGCTGGATATGTCCAAAGGTGGCGGCCTGTATCGTAGTCGCCGCCCGTGGCGTTCCCGAATGCGTCGAAGACCGACGGTGGGACACGAAGTGACTCCCACGACGGTTCAAGGGAGACTTGAAATTCGGTGGTCTCCTCGTCCAGCAGAGAAATTGACCCAGCTTCAGACTCCCAGGTCAGCTCTTGCAGAATGATGCACGTAGTGCATGTGTCTCGGCTGTCAAAGGTGTGGAATTCGTTGGCGCGGGCGGCATCATAGCCACCGACCATGAGCAGGCCGCCCCTGGGGTCCTCGTCGTTTAGACGCGTCCCAACCCACATGCCGTAGGATGTGGATGGTGCAGCACCACTTCTGACCACGGCTTGCAGGAAGGTCGAGTTCAGGCCGAGGCCCAGTGAGCCGCCTGAAATGTTGTAGGCTGTTTACAATAAGCTTGCAAGAATAGAGAAGGTGTTTGGGAGTCTGACTCACCCCAATTTTCTTCGTTGTCGGTTGCGAATGGAAAGCCCGGGACAGTTGTGCCGTTCGAGCCAACTGTGAGGATATCATTGTATAAAATAAAATCCGACGAGTCCGCCCCCTGCAAGGTTCCATTCCAGTCTGCCTCGGTCTGCGTAGCCTCGGTTCTTGAAAAGGTCGGGTCGTAGGTGCCTCCTACATAAGCCAGGCAGTCGTAATCAGTCGAAGAAGCACAATCATCAACATTGGCAACGAGAGTTAGATCCGACATGCGAGGCATCAGAGAAACCACCTGAGCTGGGTCGCCAAGTTCAAACCTGACACCCCATGCTGGTGCGACTGACCCGACTCCAACCTGGTGGTAAGTTATGGGAAGATAGAGCGGTGGGGGCAGATCTGGACAGGTAGCTGTGGTCATGTTGACTGTTTGGATGCCAGGTGTTTTGGAAGACGAGATGACAGTGAGTGTCCTTGCCCGCCACTTGGCGGCTCTTGGAGGGCACTTTCAGTAGAGGGTTAGATAGGCCAGTATTGATCGAAAACCAGGTGATGCAAGAGAATGAGGCTGAAACATCCAAGTAGAGAGACTCCCCCATCTTTTAAAAGGGCCCGACGACGGCCGCTGGCTGGGTGCTGCACGTTTGGATTCTCACTCAGCCCCGCAGGTGTCCTCGAGCCTGCCGGAGAACCCAAGGGCTGACTTAGCTTGACCTTTCGACGTGAGCGGGACAACCACAGAGAGAGAAGATCCGTGTCGAAGCAGAACGCCTATACCTCGGCCTCGAGGCTTGCGGCGCCATGGAAAATTAGCTCCGACAAGACAGCTAGCAGCTGCAGCAACACGAGGCTCAGACGCCCGATTTTAGCGAAGTGGCCCAAATTGGGAGAAAGCCGCGACCCTATGTGAGCTGTTTGGGAAGCTTTTTGTCGAGCTGATGATGAATTCAAGCCGTATTCATGATGCTCATCCTCTCTGCGTGTCTGGTCGGAGTTTTCTTTGACAATCTCTGCGTTTGAGTGTTATGATCAGGCTGAGAATGGGTGAAGCCATGGTCGAAGAGTGCCAAGGCAGGCAGTGAAATGCAGCTGAAGCCTTGGCTTCAGTGTCGCCGGTATGAAATCTCCAGTGGGGAGGGAGACCAACGGCGACTGCTCCAGCCTGATTGACTGAGAGATTCGTCCCTGTGGCCGCTCCATGATGCGTGATGCCTAAACAGAATACCAAGAAATACCTTGAAGGTCTAGATCGGACTTGGCTATGCCAGTCCTGCCTCTTCGCTCCGCCTCGCTTCGCCTTCGCTTAATTGATGACTCGCTTCTCATGATCTTGGGTCGCGAAGTAGAAGTCATTGCACCATGTCCATCTCTTCTGCTCTATGCTTGGGCGACAGGATTCCGCAGAAGGGTAAGATTCGAAAATGGATGCCATGGTGCCCATGTTGCTGGCTAGGAGGCTCCTCAGAGTGACCCAATTCAGGAATCACGACTCCGTATGAGAAGTTGAAAGATACGAGAGAGAGTGGAGCGGAACGTCGCTGAAGTATGGTTGATTCTCCGTGCAAAGTGCGCAGTATGAGTTATGTTGCGCCGAAGGTCTCCCCTCAGCTTCGCCTCAATTTCCTCATCAAGGAGCAACTTTCGTTGGAGATAAAAAATTATTTTCTCAAGTGTTCGATAGGGCAGCACGCTCAGGTTTGGGACTGCCCTCCCTCACCCAAGTCTGCTTTCCGACTGCCGCGCTCCGAAGGCGTCGGCTAGATTTCTTCAGGATGGTGTCGAAGACAGAAGGCCCACAAGCCACGCTGGAGCCGTCGTCGCAAGTCCTCTCGTTGGTGGCTGCCTTCCTCAATGAACATGGCTTCGAGTCCACATATAAAGCCTTGAGAAAAGAGCTGAAGCGAAAGAATCATACAGCTGACCTAGAAGCTCTCGAATCTGGCTTCAGTTTAGAGGATATCGTCAAGAGCTGGAAAGAGCAAGAAACGCAAGGATCTACATCTGACGACGATACCCCGGAGGAAAGCGACGCTTCCTCCTCTGAATCAGAGTCGGACTCTAGTAGCGACGCTAGCGATCAGAGCTCCAGCAGCGAGAGTACATCCGAGTCCGAGACCGACTCAGAATCTAGAGAAGAAGCCACCAAGACGAAGCCCTCAAAAGTGAGGAGAGCAAAACCCAAGAAGCGAGAAGCGTCACCTTCGTCGTCCTCCTCTTCCTCGGATAGCGATGCTGATGATGAGAACGAAGATGGTCGAAAAGTCAAGCCTGCGCGCAAGAATTCCCCGGCTGTCATTCAGAAGATTGAACCTGTCCGCAGTCTGAAGCGAAAGGCAGCATCCAGCTCTTCAGACTCAGAGTCCTCCTCCTCGGTTGACCGATCAGCTAAGAGGACGAAGGTAGCCAACGGCGACGAAAGGTCCTCCAGCGATTCTGGAGGTTCTTCTGCCAGTTCCGAGGAGGAGACGTCAAGTACTGCAGACACATCATCGGCTGAAGAGGAGCCGGATGACAATGAGGACGACACCCCCACTCAGCTCCAGAATCTCGCGAAAAAGTCGGCGCCAGCCGCTGTAGCTCCGTCAGATTCCTCGTCGAACACTGTTATGGGAGATGTTGTTGAGCGATCAGAGGAAGATTCTCACCTAGCACACGGCAGGGGCGGGAAGCAGAGCGTGGCAAGGAAGACGCATGTTGGCGCCAGACCAACTCCATTAGCACAGCTCTCTGCCCAGTCGACTGCATCTGACCATATCTCCAACGCCTACAAGAGCTACGAATATGCTGATCGAGCATACAATGACTTGTCCGTGACCCGAGGCAAGGGGTTCACAAAGGAGAAGAACAAGAAGAAGCGTGGCAGCTATCGCGGAGGAGCGATTGACATTAGCGGTGGCAAAAGCTTCAAATTCGAGGACTGAGCTATTTCCAGATGTAGCCAGCATGGTCATCATATTCCCATGACCCGCTAGAGAGCCCCGGACGGGGTTTGGGCCTAGTGATTTCAGTTATTCAAGCATGGAGTCTGGCGACGATCGCGAACGGGTTGATAGAAGGCACAGAAAAGCATTCAGAGATGATCAGCATAAAGCAGGGCACGAGTGAGCTGACTTTGTGAAGACGTTATCACCCCTGCATAGAAGTGGATAATCCAGCTGCGGACTGGGAACACGGTATGGAAGTGGTTGCAAAGGTGCTTGTCACCCGCTTGTGACCACGTCCGTAATTATACGGAGTTTACTATCACACACCCTACCTAGTACTCCGTACCTCGGGTAAATACCTTATGCTTGCTGTGCACGCACTGTGACATGGACGCAGCGGGGCAGCTTTGGCAGCCACACCGACGCGCATCGCGAAGGATCGCCGCACGCTCGCGCCAAGCGCCTCGATGCCCGAATTGAGAAGCCATCGAGCAATGCGGCCGCCAACGGCGTTTCCATTGCCACCAATTGATCTCGATGTCGCCGTCACGTTGTCCGACTCATGATGCCACTGCGGCGCTGTTCCTGCATCTCATCCGCGTCCTGCCAGAAACAAGCAGCACCAAGCTTACGCAGCGCCAGACGGTTTTGGAAGCTTGACGAGCTTGACAAGCTTGGGAGCGTGGGAGCTTGCATCCCACCATGACGACTGCCCAGGATCTTCAGCTTCGAGCTGCCTGTTGAGTTAAGCCGGTGCCTTTGTCTAGCAACGCCCGGGCCACTCGAGCTTGAGATGTCCAGCCGGACAGGTCATACCCCAGCTTTCCTGCTTCCGATTTGTCTGATCTTGTGCATCGAGTTGCGCGAGGGATGAATCGCCCTCATGCACGCGCAGCGGGCATCGTCATGGGGAATCCATCGCTCTTACCACTGTAGGCAACTTTTCTCAGAGGATAGTGAGCTGGAACAGAAAAGATGCGCGGCTACAAATACTGGACGCAGTCCCACCCAAAGCTGCATCCTCAAGGAGCTCAGACGACCCGTGCTGTGACCGCGCTGTGACTGATTCTACGTCTCCGGCATCATGGTGAGCTCCAAATTGCTCGTCCTCTCCAGCGGGTTGGCCAGTGCTGCTGTTCTAGACCCGAGACAGGCAACCACTGCCTCTGGCGAGACCACAGCTTCTGCTACAGAGCCATGGTACTACCAAACCACTCCTGAACTCTTCGCTGGTCCTACAACGACCGGATTGATTGCGCCCTTTCTTGCTCAGACGAATCCTGCGCCGTGGGGTGCAGGGGCATCATATGTCCCCAATGCGCCTCTGGAGACCAATGTCCCCATCCAGGGAAACACCAACAACCAGAGCATCTTCCAGTTACACGGCCAACTAAGCTCGTACTTTCCCAACCCTATTGGTTTTGGCTCGAACGAGTATCCCTTACCGCCGGGGGCAAACATCTCGACAGTCCATGTATTGCACCGGCACGGATCCCGTTACCCGACTGGAACATCATCAGTTGCGAGCTTCGGAAGCAAGATTCAGAACATCACAGCTAATGGAACGGCGAAGTGGACAGGGGATCTCAGCTTCTTGAACAGCTGGAAGTACAACCTTGGCGCTGAGATCCTGGTCGCCCGCGGCCGGCAGGAGCTGTTCGATGCCGGCGTCTTGTTCTATTACGACTATGGTATGAGAACCCCAGGTGCGACCTGGCCAATTCTAACGACTGATAGGCGCGCTTTACAACACATCCACCAAGATCATTGCCAGAACGACTACCCAGGACCGAATGCTGAAGTCGGCCGAGTACTTCATGGCGGGTTTCTTCGGCCTCGAATGGACCCAGAATGCCAGCTTGGTGCCCATCATTGAGCAGAACCTTTTCAACATCACCCTTGCGGGCTACATGAACTGCAACAACAGCAACAATTATCTCTCTACTGGTGGCAACAACGCATCGGTCATCTGGGAGAACATCTACCTTGCTGACGCCACAAAGAGACTCAAGGCTCTAGCTGGTGGCTACAACTGGACAGTGGCGGATAGCTACAACGCGCAAACGCTCTGTCCATACGAGCACGTCGCGTTTGTGAGTTTTGTCACTCGTTCCAACTGCGCCGGTCGGTACTAACGGGCTTGTCCTGTAGGGATATTCTCAATGGTGTGACCTATTCACATATGAGGAATGGCAAGGCTTCGAGTACAGCATCGACCTACAGTTCAACGGCAACAACGGCTTCGGCTCGCCGACTGGACGGGCTGTCGGTATTGGCTACGTTGAGGAGTTGTACGCACGCTTGCAAGGCCATCTGCCTAACGTGCCACCGGGGACGACCCAAATCAATACGACAATGGTAGCAAGTACCGCGACCTTCCCACTGAATCAAACGTTGTACTTCGACTTCTCCCATGATACGAACATAATGTCAATCATCACAGCTTTTGGCCTAAAGCAGTTTGCTCAGCCACTGGGCCCGACTGGGCCGCCCGCGAACCAGCAGTTGATTGTGTCGCACACCACACCCTTCGGTGCTCGCATGGCAAGTGTCCCACTGCAGTCTAGGAACACCTATCCTAATTGATATACCAGGTCTGGGAGATAATCCACACTCCTCAACCGCTCAAGGCGATCCGTCCAACCAGCTCCAACGCCACCGCTTCAGACTATTACACCAACGGCACCGCAACAACCTATATCCACCTCACCATCTCCCAACGCACTGTTCCGCTTTATAAATCCTATCCACAATGCGAAGAACGGGACGATGGGTGGTGCGAGCTTTCCACGATCCTGCAGATCTGGGGTGGCCTGCTCGACCAGGCAGAATACGATTACAGCTGCAACGGAAAGTATCCTGCTGTTGCACCCGGCAACATCACAAACGGGGTGCCGATCTCCAAGAGAAGTCTCGGCAGACGGTTTGGCTCTGGCCTGGAGTTTTACGAAAGCAGCGATCGCTGGGTTTTGTAGAGACAGGCAGAGCAATAAACAATAGTGAGATCAGGCTGCTGCAGGATGTGCCAGTCGAAGATACCGGTCCAAGACGGTAACTCAGCGGGTCAGTCGACCACCCCGGTAGGCATCCTTTCACTGGTGCCTGGACCCTGCGCTCGTACAGTTGCAGCGTATCTCGTATGGAAGAGGCCGAAGTAGTTAGTTAAGGAAACCAGACTGCCTCGGCTCACCTCTAACTGGATCAGCGGCATGGCGGGCCCCTTCCCAGAGAGCGTCTAGGCTGCCCCAAGCGTGCGGATAGCGGCTCTTCAGGCCCATCCACCACCCAACTGTGCCACCGAGCCGCCGGTCATCTGGAATTTCCTGGGGAAAGGGCTTCTCCATCTCCCATGCAGACGTGCGTCAAGTTTGTTGGGAGATCTCACTTACCGTCCCAACCAAACTTGATGCATTTTTGCCCACGGGCCAATCAAGGCGCGCGAGGCACGACGCAAAGGGTCTCAATGATCGAGCAATGCAGTACATAGCCTCAGGACTTCCAGCTTCGTCACCGACTCTTTCTCCCGCACGCTCGCTGATTTGTTCCTCCGGGAGTTCGTTGGCCGCTGTTCGTTCGTCCCAAGTCACGCGCCACAGTTGATAGACAGTGTGGTCGACTAATTCACCCATCCTTATTCTTGAGCCGGCCTGCCGCCATCTCCCCACCAGGCGTCACTCGTCACCCGTCACTCCACGATCCAGTCAAGTCTGGAGTTTTGCCTTGTACGGGGGCGTAATATCGCGACCGGAGGAGAGGGCAGTGAGATCGTGGACCAGTCTTGACCCAAGCTTTTAGCTTCAGCGCCGGCGCAATTTGCAGCCGCCTGACGCGACGTGGGTGTCAAATTTCCAAGGCAGGCAGGACAAGGGAAAAAGTACAAATTCCTGCGCCTATCCGCCACATCCGCCTCCACAGTCCATCAATTTTCCGATCTCTTGTGACTTGGACTTGTCTTACGAGCTTTTGTGGGGGAAGGTTCGTGAAGCTTCATTCGGTCTGCACGGTCCAAGGTGGCCGAACCTGTGCGCTGGGCTTGAATCCCGCTCCTGGAAGACACGTTGCGCTATTGAAGGCTGAGTCAGACAGAGTTGGTTGTTGGGGAAACTTTATCGATCGCGGGCGGCAGAGGTTTATTCACTTTTCCCTGAGCAAGCCGGCGCGTCTAGTTCGACAGCCTTCTACGACACTCGATCGCGATCACTTACATGACAAGCCGGATGATCATCCTGGCGGGCGCCCCAGAGCCGGCGAAGCTCGATTGGAGCGAGAAGTCGTTGCTGCCCGACGCTTCACACGTCGAATCACTTCCAAACAAAGAGAACATTAATACCGACTCCTCGATATCGCCGAAATCGCCATCATCCAAAGCGTTCGGCGCCCAATGGCGCCAGATCACGACGCAGAGACTGCAGATGCGACCGATTCTGCCAAAGCTCAACATTGAGCCGCGCCCCTTGGCGGGCGGCGCCCTGACAATGCAGCAAGACGGCGACTTGGAGCATGTTGACAAGGGGCCTGCTGAGTTCTTCTCTCTCTCGGAACTGCTCGGTGCTTCAACGCCCGGCAGCGACATCAGCGAGCCTCAATCGAGGCCCTCACTGTCGGAGGGTTCATCCTCCATTCCAGACACAACTTCGTCCGGGACCAGCGCGTTCAACACGTCCGAGGGAGGACCCATATCCGAGTACTACGACCATTCGTTCTCCATCTACGAAGCCATCCCGTCCTCCCAGCTCTCGCATTTCTCCGACTCGATGACGCCTGGGACACCGATATTCGAGTCCAGTGACGACATGTTCTCGGCCTCACAGGGAACAGCGGCTGGCACTCCCGGCGGAATCATCCGGACACCCTCGCAGCGGAGATTAAGCCAAGCACCACGACCCAAGACGCTCTCAGAACTGCGGGACATCCCCAACGCGCATCACCTCGAAAGCATCTCACCGCAGACCATGACTGTGAATCTCATTGTCGGGATCATCTCAATCGCACCACCCCGGACCGTCATCACGGGCGCCAAGTACGGCAAACCGCGCGAGGTCGACCTGGTGGAAATGATTGTCGGCGACGACACGAAATCCAACTTCACGGTGTCAATGTGGCTGCCGCGAGAAATGCGGGTGAACTGGAAAGACGGCGGGAACCCCAACCCAGAGGGCATCCGCTCTGTGCTCCGTCGCAATCTCAAGTTTATGCGACCACGCGACGTGGTGTTGCTTCAGAACGTCGCTCTATCCTCCTTCCGGGGTAAAGTCCACGGACAGTCGTTGAAAGGCGATGTCACCAAGATTGATCTGCTGTTCCGCAAGAAAGTCGACGACGACGACCTGAGTGGGATCTACAGCGTGAGCAATCTACGGACTGCAAGTGTGGGGAAAGATCCCCAGGTCGTCAAGGTGAAGAAGGTCCGGGATTGGTTGAATGAATTTGTCGGAGAGAGGGATGGGTTAGCGCCAGTAATGGCAGGGAGGAAAGGGAAGAGGAACAAGGGAGGCTATGGGGGTTATGGATTTTTGCCCGAAGACACCCAATAGACGGGCTGAGGGATTGCTCATTGGGCGTGCAAAGGAGAAGGGCTAGTGATGGATGAGACTGCCCAGAGGTTTCGAAAAGCCGGACAGATCACTGACAGATCTAGAAGATCTCGGGCCGCATATGAGCTTTGGAGGATGTAATAACACCACAATGACGGGCGCAGAGGAAAGAAGGAGCACAGCGCACCAGCACCTTGTATTGTAGTATAGTCATGAGCCACGACAGCCCTGGATACTAGTAATTCATCGAACTTGCCTATTGAGGATACTGCGTACTGTTCAAACAATCGACGCCCGTGGACGGCGCGCATGCTGAAGATGTGGGTGGCCTGACACAGTGAACTTCAAGTGAGCATGGTCAGCGGCGGCTGGAACATTGGCAATCGTAGACTGACGTTGAAGACACGGTGACATGATTCTCGAAGGACGTGGCTAATTTTGGCACCCGAGTTCGCATCGAGAAAACTCTGCGTGGCAGGACGGGGAATGAGTATGCGTGGTGTGTGTTACGAAGAGTTGTGGCTGTGCTTCGGCTCGCAAAGGGTGACGAGGGGTATGGCCTTGTGACCACGCCGTGAGTTGTTTGCCCTTGAGTGTTCAGTCACGCTGACCAGGTGAGGACTTTGGCTGTCGCGATGCTGATTGCTACCTTCGTTGTAGTTGTGTCCGCAGCAGACACCGAACCGACAGTTCAACGTTCGTGAGCGTTGTACAAAAGCTTTCCAGTCCCCTGTGGCGTCTCGAACGCAGTCCAGAAGAACGCCTCATTGGCATCTAATCACGGGCGGAGGACGAGATACGGAAGGGCAACAGATGTGCATATCCAATGATAAAAGCACGTTAATCGGCGCGAGCTCTGCACTCCGTCTGCCCTCTGGAGACTGATGGGGTGATGGGCGTTAGAAAGGGGGGGAAATTCTCATCCCTTTGCGCGAAATTGCACCATGGCGAAGCAGCTGTGGTAACGGTGGCTTCAGGGGAAAGCAGCGAAAGGGTCTAGGGAGGTTTAGCTGAGGGTCCCGTGAAATTCACGTCGCCTTATCGATAAAATTAAGCTCGGCTTCACCACGCGCGGCGCGACTTCCAGAAAGAAAAAAATGGTGGCAGTTGAGGGCTCAGCTGGGCCCCCTTGCGACCCTTGTTTAGCCGTATCGAACACAGTGGCCGCCGCCGATTCGGAATTGGGTGACACGCTGCGCAACTTTCAGTCGAGCCTCATATAACAGTCACTTTCCCCTGCTCGCCTGCTGTGTCGACCTCCCCTTTTTGCTCTTTGAACCAGTTGAACTTGAACTCACCGAGCCTCATCGTCGTCAGACCGTAGTCTCTTAGCTACATTCCATTCGTTCTACACCGCTGTCTACTTCCACTCGTTGACGACCCTATCCCTCACTTTTCACTCTAATTCAAGATGAAGGGTAAGTCAAGCAGTCAAGCCACATGGCACGTTGACATGTCCTGGGCAAAGCTAACTGGTCGTCTACAGCCCTCATTCTGTATGCACAAGCCGCCTTCCCATTGCACCTTTCTTCCACTAACTCTCCTGTTACAGCGTCGGTGGCTTCGGCACCAGACTGCGACCTCTCACCCTCACCCTTCCCAAGCCTCTGGTCGAGTTTGCCAACCGACCCATGATCGAACATCAAGTCGAGGCGCTGGCTGCTGCGGGTGTCACAGACATTGTCCTGGCCGTAAACTACCGACCAGATGTCATGATCAGCGCCCTGAAAAAGTACGAGGAGATGTACGACGTCAAGATCTCGTTCTCGGTCGAGGCCGAGCCTCTGGGCACCGCTGGTCCCTTGAAGCTGGCGGAGAAGATCTTGGGCAAGGACGAGTCCAACTTCTTTGTGCTGAACTCGGACGTCATCTGCAACTACCCCTTCAAGGAGTTGGCTGCTTTCCACGAAAAGCACGGGAACGAGGGCACCATCGTCGTCACAAAGGTTGAGGAGCCCAGTAAATATGGTGTCATTGTCCACACACCCAACCATCCCTCCCGCATCGACCGCTTCGTCGAGAAACCCGTCGAGTTCGTCGGCAACCGCATTAACGCAGGTCTCTACATCTTCAAGCCCTCCATCCTCAAGAGAATCGAACTCCGACCCACTTCAATCGAACAAGAGACTTTCCCTGCCATGACCCGCGACGGCGAACTGCACTCCTTCGATCTCGAAGGCTTCTGGATGGATGTTGGGCAGCCCAAGGACTTCCTGAGCGGCACCTGCTTGTACCTGGCTTCGCTGGCGAAGAACCAACCCAAGAAGCTTGCCTCGGCTTCTGAACCATACGTCTATGGTGGTAATGTCATGGTCGATCCGACAGCCAAGATCGGCAAGAACTGCCGCATTGGCCCTAATGTGGTCATCGGGCCTGGCTGTGTGATTGGTGATGGTGTCCGGTTGCAAAGATGTGTGCTGTTGGAAGACAGCAAGGTCAAGGACCATGCTTGGGTCAAGTCAACCATTGTTGGTGAGTGAAGGGAATGTCAATCTATCGGGCCTTGAAAGATTAACTGGAGTTTTAGGCTGGAGATCATCTGTCGGCCGCTGGGCTCGTCTGGAAAACGTCACTGTCCTCGGTGACGATGTGTCAATAGGTGACGAAATCTACGTCAATGGTGGAAGCGTCCTGCCTCACAAGAGCATCAAGGCCAACGTTGAGGGTGAGTCTGACCACGCATTTCTATGCCCGTGTATCTCCTAACGAAACTTTAGTGCCATCGATCATCATGTAAATGGCTACCATCTGTCGGCCTTGCATAGTCATCCGACTTCGACTCTTCACTCTATTATTATACGAACTCGACATTTCTGCCCTTCTCAGTGACATGTTTTACTATCGAACCGATTCCAGGGAATGGCGACAATTGACCGGCTAAAAGCGAGCTGGGGCGTTTATGGAATGAGCGACATCTTCTGCTTGATGCATTTCAATTCACACGGTCGACGAGACGATAGAAATTTAGAGGACCGGGAAGTCTGGGAAACGTCCCTGATTAGATGCTAAGGATCGCATGCTATCAGGTTCACCGTGGCCTCGTTGCCGACGGGGCAGTGGAAGGCTTCACTATCACGCAAGGGGCAATATTCATTGTAATAGCATGAATCTAGGCATCGTGCAGGTCATCACGAAATGAAGATGATGGTGATGACAAGATTCTGGAGAGATTTTCTTGATGGCACTGCTTCAGTAATGTTCCTCTGGGCAGGCACCGACCTTGTGAAAACCGGCTCTTATGGAGTATCTGAAAACCGGCTCTTATGGAGTATCTCTGGACCAGAAACCCGACCCTGGTATGTAGTCCATTGACTCGTACCGTGCAGCGAGAGGACGCGGAGGACGCGCGGAGAGAGTGAGTGAGTGTGCGCACACCGCCAAAACGGAATAGATCCTACGTCCTGGATGTCAATGTACAGTAGATTGGGAAAAGGGATCCCAGAAAGCAAAGGCGAGTAAACAAAATCTATAGACTCCTTGTGGTTCACGTACGTATTAAAGGAGAATAGTAAACTTGGAAGTCAGGTACCATTGTCTGCACCGTCACGGTATGGTAGGGAGGGTAGGAGGATTTCTATCCCATACAAAGTACAGGGTACCGAGGACGGAGTACTATGAGTGCGACTGCGGCTGCGGCTGCGGCTGCGAATAGAGGTACATAGACATGAACTAGGTACAAAGCACAAGTTGGGTGACAGTACAATAGATTACAGTACAGTGCAGTACAGACGCAGACCGTCCTACAGACCTACCGTCCTACCGTCCTACCGTCCTACCAAGCTAACGAACGCATACCCATGACCGAAATCCGAACCTGGTTGCCCTGCCCTGTACACCTTTTCGTGTGGTGTATCGCTACGTATTCATATTCCTGTTCCCGCCTGTATTCCTCGTCGTTCACACCTTCAGCTCGCCATGGCCGGTGGGGCCGGAGTGCTGCCTGTGCCTACGCCCGTACCACCTGTATCGTCGAAGTGATATCCAAGGTTGAGCATGAACCCATAGAGGCCGTGGGCCCCACCGCTGCTGCTGCTGCTGCCGCCGCCGCCGCCGTCCTGTTCTGGAAGACTCGTATTTGTAGCTATATGGTGAAAGTGAAACTCGTCGTCTGATGCATCCCCCGAGCTGGGACCCGAGTCCGAGTCGGTCGAAGGGGGCGTCGTGCGGCCGAGCATGTCCACGACTTCTTGTCTGCGCAGGCTGACGCGGGCGATACGTCGGCTCGATGCCTCAAAGTACATCCTTGCCCTGGACTCGGCGGTCGAGAAGTAATGGAGGGCGGACTTGAGATGTTGCGTCTTGGCGCTCTCGGCTGGTGCTTGCAACCGTGCTGACCGCGGCAGGGTTGTCGTCGGCGTCGGCGTCGACGTTGCTGTCGAATCCATAGTGGTACCCGAGGACATGGTTGTCGACGCCGACGTCGCTGATGATGAGGACAGACCACCGTGGCATTGGCATGAGCAACACGCAGGCGGTTGTCCCGAGGCCGACTGCAGCGCGTCCTGCAACACATGTGCTTGGTCTTGGCCCTGCCACCGGCGTGGGACACGCTCCTCCTCGACCTGCACTCGGTCGGCTTTCACAACATAGCATCTGCCCAGGCCCTCTAGGGCCGCAAAGCTCGTTTTTTCTCGTCCATAGACGTCGCTCAACGTCTTTGCACGCCTCAGAGTTTCTTCGAAATGTTCGACCGCGGCCTCTACGTCACCGCTTGCGAGACAATCGTCCGCGACATTCGTCAATGTCCAGAGAACATTCCTGGCGGTTGGGCCGTATTTGGCTTCCTGATCGTGCAGCAGTGATTTGCGCATGCTCGCGCGCGGGATTTCAAAGCTTGACCCCGAGTGGTAAAGAGCATCGCAGAGACGTTCTCGGAGGTAGAGAGCCCTCCAGTCTGACGATGTTGCTTCTTCCGGTGCCGCACCAGGGAGCTGACTCGAGGACAGCTGCATTTGGATAATGGCCATTTCCAAGCTTTTAAGAATAGAATCGGCGAGGGGTGGTGATCCTGGAGTAGTGCTTGCACTGGGGCGTTGATATTCTTGTAGTAGAAGCCCGAAGAATGTTGTCAATGGGTATTCTGGCCCCAGCAGAGCCCCCGACCTTTCATGGATATAAGAAAGCAGCTGACTCAGGAGAACGTGGACACCCATAACTTGCAGTCTGGGATTGGTCGTGTGGCTTGCCAATTCGCAGATTACACCGAATACCAAGGCTAGAGACATGGGATTGTGGTTGATCAAGATCTCTTCAAGCAGCTGGAAGCCGTTTCTAAAGCTCGTTAGGGCTTTAGTGGCCGCTGGATCTCGCTTCTTGCTTCTTGGTACGGCTTTGGTGGATGATTCGGTCAACGCAAGGTTCGCTAACGCTGAGATGCCGTCCTGCATCTTGGATGCAAAGATTGCATGGGTAGTGAGGGCGTGGATGGCTGGTTCCAGCTGGGTTTCCAAATGAGATGTGATTAGGTAGCAGCTCATGTAACCCATTATGCTGTAATCTAGGTGCTCGGATAGGGTGGAAGCACGAGACCTCAGGAAGATTGGCACCGAGATAGGGTAAAGGCTGCTGTTGTTGTGTACCAAGGCCGTCGTGGCGACAGGCACAGATTGTTCTGAGTAAAACCCGTCTGATAGATGTTGGACGTTTTCATCGCTGTTCCAACAGTGATCCGAACTCCATTGATACATGTCAGCGGGATTGGCCGGGTCTGTACCCGGTAGCTGCTCATGATGTTGGTAAGGAAATGTAGCCATGTGATGGGGTCCAAATACGTCGACCGGGTCCTCGTCGCATGAGCTTGAGTCTTTTGAAGAGAGATTGGACGCAGTGACGAGTTCCACATCATCGCTCAGGACGAACTTGTCGTCCTTGTATTCTCGGACCCAAGTGACAGGGTCATTGATCTTCCTCCGCCGAAAGTACCGCAAGAACTCTTTGTAGCTGACGGAATCCCCTCGGATCTTGAAGCTGGGCATGACGATTTTGCTACCGCTGACATCGACCGTACTATGTCCCGACTGAGAAACCGCGGGCCCTTGTCGGTCTTCATGGTCTGCCAGAAGTTGGGCAGCAGTCCGCATTTCGTTGGACTTGTGATTGCGGCCAATCTTCCACTTTTTGATGCGGGTGTGTAGCATGCGTTCACTATAGCAACAGCGGGTAAGAAACAGAGCCGGAGAAGCTGCTGGGAAGGAAGCTTGCTTGATGAAAGAATGCTTGGGCTGGAGGAGGAGACGCTGCAATATAAATGTACCGGAAAGAAGAAACGATTTCTCATGCGAGTGCGGCTCAACATCAGGATCGAGCCGCTGCGTACTTTTGGTGCAAGGTCTCATCCCAAAGGCAGAGACTAACAAGAAGGTTTCACGTACTTGACTTCAAACCCCTTCGAGTGCAAGTGGCGAATGAGGTCCACAACGCTCAGTTTCTCTTTACAGTAGAGGTGTGTGATGACCGCCTGCATTGTCTTCCATTCCGAAGCGCTGTGTTGTTTGGCAGCAACTCGCGACCGTGACCGGCTTTTTGAGGCCCTTTTGCCTCTGTCGACCGGAAAGGCCATTGAATATGCCGGCAGTGGTTCAACTTGGGGCCAGACTGGTTCTTCTGGAGACAACGTGACAGTGTCGACTTCCTTAGCTCCCCAAGCGATGTCTGAAGGATTTGGCTACTGAACTGTTGTATTCTAGCACTGGAAAAAGAATAAGTTTATCATACCACGATTGGGCAAGGACAAGGCAGGGCGATGTTGCTAACCAAAAGGAGTCGAGGTTCGACTGAACGGCAGATCCATCGCTGCGACTGACTCCATGATCCATAATATATCGAGGGAATCAGAAGTGAAGGGTTACACAAGGTCAACAGCCTTGCGTCCAGCCTTGATAGGGTGTGTGGGGTTGGCGTGGTGCCAGGCAATTGGGTGGCTGTCGACGTAGGAGGCGGCGAGGCGCAGTCGTTCTTCGACCACTCGCACCGGCACCTGCAAGGTGGTTTTGTATGCGGTGCATGGACTGCCAGCAGGTCACATGCATCGGAACTGCTTAGCCGGGCGTCAAGCCGCAAGTCCTGTCTGAGCCCATTGGTGCCTGTGGCATTTTCTCAACCGGGCATTCAGCCGCCGAACAAAACTACCCCGAGTCTTCGGAAAATGCGCACATGACACCATGGCGGTGTCTCGGCTCAAAAGGTCTCGTCCTCCACGTTCATAGCTCTGCGGACTACACTAGGACTGGTCGGCTCTACACCAAGGTCAATATCAGAACCATCGGTTTCCAGTGTTTGACTGAAGTCTAATTCTTCTTCGCCATAGTCGATGCCTGCGTTGGTAAGAATGTCTTCCACAATGCGTTTGGATGCTTCCTTTGCAGGAGTTTTCAGCAGCCGATTCTGAGGTATGTGGAACTGCATGGTCTTGGGCGGACTCTGACCAAAAGGTATGTCATCGTCAAGATCATCATCATCACTATCCCACGGGCCCAAGGTGCGGGTGGCTTCTCCCAACGTTTGGGCCTTTGAACGTGCTCGAGCGGGAGTCAAGACGCTGACACCAGGGATGGGTCGTTTGCGTTCCGGAGAGGAGAAGATTTCCTGATTGAGTTCTGGTGGGGCCACCTCGGGGCTGGAGTCTAAGGTTGAGTCGTTGAATCCTGTCTTTCCGGCGCGGCTGGTCTGTGATGGTGTCGCTACCGTTCCGAGCTGAAGGTTGGAATAGCGCTGGCTGGTGAGGGGTGTAGCCTGAACCCGGTAGTTACGGTCGAGAACGCGGTGAAGCAGAGGATCAGTCTTTTTGCGGGTAGTGGATGGTCTCGGAATTGAGGTAGGCCGAGGAGGTAGAAAGGGGGAAGACTGCGGCGTTGCTGCCATGGTATCAACATGGAACACAGGCTGCCCACCAGGTGTCTCGGGTTCGGTGGCTCGGGTGTGCAATGTACTATCCGCCATGGTATTGTTCACCTCCTCCCGCAATGCCTCGTATGGCGACGGATAGTGTGCGAAACTGGCTTGCTGCTGCTGTGCCTTTTGCGTTCTGTAAGGTCGTGGCGTACTGCTCTTGGAGGGAGATATGGTCATGTTGGAGAGGTCAAGGTCCTGGATTGAGTCGGTGGAGATGTGCTGAGCCGAAGGGGTTTCATATGACTCCGAGGTCTCCAACGTGGTATGTGTTGTTGTATTAGAGTCTTCTGTGACGGTAACATCGGCGTCATCTGTGGTGTCGAGGCGCGACGCCTGTTCCTCGTAGCCGGATAAGGATACATTGGCGCTGGATTCAAAGAATTGCTTCCAGAACTGTGTCGGGTATTAGTAAAAATGGTCTGGTTGTGAACGGTAGACTCCATACTCTCGACGCCTCCCACACATCCTTGGAGTGGGTGGCATATTGCTCAACAATGGGTAGGATACTAGATGTGACTATTCGATGTGCTCGACTGAAATTGTGGTCGATTTCTGCAAGAATCAGTCAAGTACATCCTTATAGGTATGTGCTCTCACCTTGCAGGGTTAGTGTTATCGACTGTTCCAGCTTCTCCAACTCTTCCGTCAACGTCAGTGCTCTCGACGGAGCAGTCGAGCTGGCTCGTGACATTCTGGGCTATTGCTGGTGATACGCAAGAGGCCTTTTCAATTGCGACGCGTATGGACGAAAGTGGACGCGCAGGGAGGATCTTCCGAGGTTGAGCCGGAGCCGGAGCCTGAGCCTGACTCGTTGAGCCTGGTGCGGGGAAGAAACCGCCACTTCGCGTGTGGCGCAGCCTCACGGCCCATGAGCCCATCTACCTGCGCTCCGCTGCATGGCTGCCTCGGATTCAACTGATCCTTCCGTCCTGGAACACCAGGCTGACGCCTTGGAAGAGAGTCCGACTATTCTTAACCACAGTCTCCTCTTGTCAGCACTCTGGGAGACTGCTTCCCTCAAGTCAGATTTCGGCAGCAAAGGTGCCATCTCCACGGTGCTCTTTCCAAGATGCCAGCTCCACTCGCCAGAGGTACGTGCAATGCTCCGTGCCTCCTCACACGCACCCGAAACGCCACCACTTCTTCCCCTTACATCATCATTCCTTGTGGTGCTATGCCACGGGCGCCGTGCAGAAGCTCGTGGTTGCTTGAGCTCTGGAACCTTGGGACTGACATACAATGCCTCCTCCGGTAGGGATTATAATCACTGTTTCGGTTTTGGTGGCGGCGAGCATAGCCGCATACGAGAACCCTCAAGTCCGAGCATGGATAGACCGAACGAGACACAAGATCGCCATGGGCTTACACTCCCTTGGCGACGAGATCGGACCCAGAAACCGTCCGCCACTCCGGCGCACTTCCACTGATATCTCCATGTGCGAGGACAAGGGTGAGCAGGCCGAGGAACGGAGACGACAAGCCGTCGCCGAAATCATGGAGCGGGGAAGGATCCTGGAGGAGAGAAGGAAGAGGAGGAAACTTTCCGAGCAGGAGAACAGCCAGCCACAATCGCCGACTTTTGATAACATCGTGGACGAGAACGGATTACTACTGCAAGACGTCGAATCGCAGGCTGAAGGCCAGTCGTCCGGAGTCGATAATCTGCCAGCATCGACCACTTTAAGGCAAAGACCTGGGCCATCGGGTCCAGTGGACGCCCCGCCCAGTCCGCATGTCTCACTGAGGCAGCTAGACCCCCGTCCAGGAGATGCCTTCGAATCAAGATACGAGCAGGAAATGCGCGATGCTTGGAATCTTCCCTTATCTGAAAGGAGGATCGAGATACCCCCCAGCCATGCCTCCGAGAGCTTGATCGAACTCACACCGACCACAGAAGGTGCTCCTGACCCGGACTTCTCCATCCCTTCGGCAGAGTATCTACATCAGCCCATGAACCGGTCTGAGTACTTTTCTGCCGCGGCCTCGAACTCGACGCATACGCTGTCAGACCGCGAATCGCAGCCCCCGCTTTCGGTGCAGAGCTCACATCATTTTCTGCCTCAGGGCGGCAATGCCAATGGACACGCTGGCAACCAAGTATCGGCCTCTTTAACACCCAGCATTGCTGGAAGTGTAAGCAACATTCATGCGAGCGAAGCGGAAGACAGCTCAGACGACGTCCTCAGCGAACTCGGGGATGGTATTCGCACTCCTGCAAGTGCATGGACCGACGTCGACAGCACTGTCAGTGGCGACTTTCACTTGTAGATATGTGTCAGCGGAGCAATTGGAGCAGGTATGTCTTTGTGAGGATGTAAACACGGCCGGGAATCGATGCGTTCACGATTGGACCATAGTGTCTGGCCATGAGGAGCATATGGCCTGGCAATGGCGAGTTGATTTCTCATTTTTCCACAGTCCCAAGTGAGTTCTATGTCTGGACTTCATGTCATGGCGATATGGGCCAGTCCTTGAAATGCCCTTCTTGTCTCCGTTTGTGCGCCGGGGATCTGCAGGCTGCCACTCATGCATCTGCCATTCATTCAGGACCAGACTGCCTCTGTTGCACCTGCCCAATTGCCTCACCGACAACATGGACAGTCCCGATCTCGCGGCTTTGAGTCCTGGAGGAAGCTGGGACGCAACTGCATTACCACGGATTGCCTTGCCTGCTGTCTAGGCCCCACGCTTTCAAGTCCACTGCTCTGTTGTTTCCTGGTGACAGTCTTCACTGCACAGTTTTGAGGGCCATCACACCGCTATCATTCACTGATCCCATCTACATCAACCATTCTTCTTCCTACACGAGACAGACAAAGCCTTCTTCAAGCCTCCCAGATTGTTTGACGCTTGTCACTGCCTTCCTTGGGTGTGCACTTCCGTCACTCGTTTTCTTCGAACCGCGGTTGATTACGAGCCATTCTCCTGCAGGGCACATCCTCATCGCCGTCATCATGGCGAAGGCCGAGAAAACATACCAGACAGGAGCTTGGTCTACTCCTGATGTGAGTACCTGCTTTCCTGCGATCCGAAGCAAATGCTGATGCGACAAGATAATCTCCACCGCCCTGGTCGGACCTGTGGTTGTCGCGGCTTTTCTCGAGTCATTCTTATGGGTGGCGGCTTTCCTGTATTGTTTCGGCAAGGCCTTCAAGAAGTCGGATCACTGGACGCAGAAGGTGCTGGCGGTCTGGTTCTCCGTGTGGTTCATTATCCTCAGGCAAGATTTTTGGAGCGTTGCAAGGATCTCGCGCTGACGAGCGACCTCCAGGGGCATATTCTTGCCGGTCATGATCACAACATTGCCTTTACCCAGACGGCTCACTCAATACCTCCCGAAGGTGTTCGTTGATATTCTGCAGCAGTTCGCATTCTACTCCTTTGCGGCCATGCTTGTTGTCCCGTGGCTACTCTGCGTTTACCGCATGGTCGTTGTACCGTTGGGACGCACAAAGCGGATCAAGTACATTCTCAACGAACGCACCGCTCCGAAGATAGTTGTGGTCATGCCCGTGTACAAAGAGCCACCAGAAACGTTGTGGACAGCACTCAACTCGGTGGTCACTTGCGACTACCCAGCTGCTTGCATTCACGCGTTTGTGTCCTTCGATGGAGACAACATCGACGAGCTGTACCTGAAGACCATCGAGAGACTCGGTGTGCCCATTACGTTGAAGAGCTTTCCCAAATCGATCGACGTAGGCTACAATGGTGCAAGAGTCACGGTGTCCAGATTTCCTCATGGCGGCAAGCGACACTGCCAGAAGGCCACCTTTCTCCTAATCGACAAGATCTACAAGCGATATCTACATCAGAAAGACGACCTGTTCATTTTGTTCATGGACTCGGACTGCATCCTGGATCCGGTGTGCATTCAAAACTTCATGTACGATATGGAACTTCGGCCAGGCAGTAAACACAACATGCTAGCCATGACAGGCATCATTACATGCCGTACAGAAAAGCACTCGTTGATCACACTGTTGCAAGACATGGAGTACCTCCACGGACAGCTTTTCGAACGGTCCGTTGAGTCTGGTTGCGGTGCCGTGACTTGTTTGCCTGGAGCCTTGACGGTGCTTCGGTTTTCGGCATTCCGCAACATGGCACGGTTCTACTTCTCGGACAAGGCGGAGGAATGCGAGGATTTGTTCGACTACGCCAAGACCCATCTCGGTGAAGACCGGTGGTTGACGCATTTGTTCATGCTCGGTGCCAAACAGCGGTACCAGATCCAATTGAGCACCAGTGCCTTTTGCAAGACCGAGGCCGTCCGAACATTTCGCTCGCTGCTCAAGCAGAGGCGGCGCTGGTTTCTAGGGTTCATCACGAATGAGGTCTGCATGCTGACGGACGGCCGGTTGTGGTGCAAGTATCCCCTGCTCCTGTTGCTCCGCTTCGCCACACTCACCATCAGGACGACGGCCTTACTTCTCTTGATTACCCTCATCGCCGTGTCAAGCACCTCGACTCGGATTGATTCGTTACCCTGGGAGTTCATGCTAATATCTTGCGGCTTGAATTGGCTCCTCATGTTCTACTTTGCCTGTAAGCTGCACCGCTGGAAGTCGCTTCTCTACCCCTTGATGTGGTTGCTGAACCCGTTGCTCAACTGGATTTTTATGGTGTATGGTATCTTCACTGCTGGACAAAGAACCTGGGGTGGGCCCAGAGCAGACGCTGGCGCAGCGGATACGAAGGTGACGCCACAACAAGCCATCGAACATGCATTAGCCACTGGAGACGAGTTGAACGTGGTGCCCGAGACTTTCAAGCCAGCAGTGGAATTCCGAAAACGCCGTACTCGGCCATCGCACCTTCAGCCGTCGTCGAGTGTCGAAGGCCGCTTCTTTTCGGCGGAGTACGAGTCCACCGCTCCGGGCGTGCTGGAAAAGGATATGGCGTCGCCGACTCCATCGAATGGCGCCCTCACCTCTCACCCACACCGCTTTGAGCATGAATCCCTCGACATGAGCGACTCGGATAGCGTATCCGTCCACACACCAAAATTCATCAACAGTTTCAGTGAGGACGAAGAGGGTCTTAGTGGTCATGGTGGTCGTGACACCGAACGTAGGCCGCAGAGCACGGTCCATTTCTCGCAACCTCCAGTACGAGACGGCCATTTGTCCACTCGAAGTGCGGCGCCAGCATTGCCGGGTCAAAAAGACGGTGGGAGCGAGACTTTCGGCGGCAGAGAATCACTGACAGTCCCTGCACATACACGACGATGGACCACTGACAGCCACCACATCGATACCCGGTCCCCTCTGGGTCGCAACAGCCCATTGACAGCCATATCGGCGGAAGATGTCACGACGATAGAGGATCAAGAGAGGCGGGGAAGCCTCAGCGGGAGCGACGACAGCACCTATCGAGGGAGCAGTAAGACACTGCAGCGGAAGAGATTACGCAAAAGAAGTCCGAGTCCCGGCAAAATGGTGTAGGGCCAGGGCGAGGTCAGAGGAGACCAGTGCTGAGAAAACTGGCTGTATCATTATTAGCAGTGAAAGAATTCAGGGAGACCTTGGGCAGCTGTCGAGATAGAAAAGGCATTCTGTGTCCACCAATGTTCAGAGGCTGTTCTAGGTCTCGTGTACTGTGTATGCTGTCCACAGATTGGAAGGCTGAGCACACGCAGCCGTTGCTGCCCAGCTGTCGTGTTGACGAGTGATTGACGGAGAGGACAAAGCACACCGTGTGGCTGTCGTGGCTTGGTGCGTGGTGCTCAGGCTGCCCGCTGCGCTGCCCGCTGCCCGGTGACGTGCCGCTTGGCATTGATCGAACCTGCGCGAAAGTGCTGGGCTGGTCGCTGCCGCCGCTACGAAATTTTTGGCCTGGCCAGCAACTGATCCGCGACTTGATCTCCGTTGTTCATTGTCACTCATGTTTGCATGTGCTAAACTGCTCACGCCTTTAGACTGATCTTGTTTGACCACTCTGCTACTCACAGCAAATTTGTGTCACCACCGTACATCCCTTTCCAGACAACCTCACCACCGCTAGACCCCCGCCAGAGTTTCTTCCATTCGATTGACCATGAGCGTCGTCGGGATAGATTTCGGTGCGCAGAGCACCAAGATCGGTGTCGCGCGCAACAAGGGGATTGACATTGTAAGCCTGTGTCCTTCTGTGGGATTGACCTTGTCGTACTGACGGAATTCAGATCACAAATGAGACGTCAAACCGATCTACACCGTAAGTAGTTCCTGCGCAGCCTCATCTGGCCGTCACTCACACTTCACAGGTCCATGGTGGGATTTGGTCCCAAGAGCCGCTACCTTGGCGAAGCCGCAAAGACGCAGGAGATCTCCAACCTCAAGAACACAATCTCGTCGTTGAAGCGCCTCGCCGGACGAACCATCAACGACCCCGAAGTCGCCATTGAGCAACAGTTCATCACCGCCCCTCTCGTCGATGTCAATGGCCAGGTGGGCGCCGAGGTCACATACCGTGGCGAGAAGCAGAAGTTCAGCGCTGTCCAGTTGATCGCCATGTACCTGGGCAAAATCAGAGACACTGCCAGCAAAGAGCTGAAACTCCCCGTCTCGGACGTGGTCATTGGCTGCCCCCCGTGGTTCACAGATTCGCAGAGGAGAGCCATGCTGGATGCTGCCGAGATTGCCAATCTGAAGCTCCTCCGGCTCATCAACGACAACACGGCCATTGCACTGGGCTACGGTATCACGAAATCCGACCTGCCCGAAGGTGACGCCAAACCCCGCCGCGTGTGCTTCGTCGACGTCGGGTACAGTGACTACACCGTTTCCATTGTCGAGTTCCGTAAGGGTGAACTGGCTGTCAAGGCGACCACCTTCGACCGCCACTTCGGTGGGCGCAACTTCGACAAGGCTCTGGTCGATCACTTCGCAGCCGAGTTCAAGGAGAAGTTCAAGGTCGACATCTACACAAACCCCAAGGCTACCACTCGGGTTGCTGCGGCGGCGGAGAAAGTCAAGAAGATTCTGTCCGCCAATGCCCAGGCGCCCCTCAGCATCGAATCGCTGATGGAAGACAAGGATGTGCGAGCCATGTTGAAGCGAGAGGAGTTTGAAGAGATGGTGAAGCCTTTGCTCGACCGTGTCACTGTTCCGCTAGAACAAGCTCTCGCCGAGGCCAAGTTGAAGGTCGAGGACATTGACGCCATTGAGATGGTTGGAGGCTGTACCCGCATTCCCGCCATCAAGGACCGAATTGCCAAGTTCTTTAACGGCAAGTCTTTGTCGTACACCCTCAACCAGGATGAAGCCATTGCTCGAGGCTGTGCATTCAGCTGTGCCGTCCTCTCGCCAGTTTTCCGAGTCCGCGACTTCTCCGTCCATGATATCGTCACATACCCCATTGAATTCACCTGGGAACAATCACCCGACATTCCGGATGAGGATACCAGCTTGACCGTCTTCAACAAGGGCAACGTGATGCCGTCGACCAAGATCCTCACCTTCTACCGAAAGCAGCCGTTCGACCTCGAAGCCCGATATGCCAAGC
The DNA here is from genome assembly GCF_000365165.1 of Cladophialophora carrionii CBS 160.54. Taxonomy (NCBI): domain Eukaryota; kingdom Fungi; phylum Ascomycota; class Eurotiomycetes; order Chaetothyriales; family Herpotrichiellaceae; genus Cladophialophora; species Cladophialophora carrionii. Next base: position 395,003 of record NW_008481832.1, read on the forward strand.
CGGAACTCCTCCCTGGAAAGGTCAACCCGTGGATCGGGCGCTTTTCAGTCAAGGGTGTCAAGGCGGACGAGAAGGATGATTTCATGGTGTGCAAGCTTAAGGCGCGACTCAATCTCCACGGAATTCTGAACCTCGAGAGCGGCTACTACGTCGAGGATGTCGAGGTCGAGGAGCCCGAGCCGGAGCCAAAGAAGGATGGCGATGCCATGGAGACCGACCAAGCCAACGGCTCCGCAGAGCAGCCCAAGCCCAAGATGCGCAAGGTCAAGAAGCAAGTGCGCAAAGGGGAGTTGCAGCTTGTTGCAGGCACCTCGTCCTTGGACGACGCTACAAAGGCCCAAGCGGCCGAGGCCGAAAATGCCATGTTCATGGAGGACAAGCTCGTCACCGACACCGAAGACAAGAAGAACGAGCTGGAGGCTTACATCTATGAAATCCGAGGCAAGATCGACGATCTCTACGCTGACTTCGCGAGCGACGAGGAGAAGAGTAAGATCAGAGAGAAGCTGGAGAAGACCGAGGTAAGCAACGAGCACTCTGCTCCTGTGAGCGTTTTACTAACACGTGGCAGGATTGGTTGTACGACGAAGGGGACGATGCCACCAAAGCACAATACCAGGCCAAACTGGATGAAATCAAGTTCCTCTCTGGTCCTGTTGCTCAGAGATATCAAGACAAGATCGAGGCAGAACGACAAGCCATCCTCAAAGTCCAGGAAGAAGAAGCGGCCAAGAAACGAGCTGAAGCTGAAGCCAAGAAGAAGGCAGAAGAGGAAGCTAAGAAGGCCGCAGAGCCTCAGGCAGACGAGCCCAAGGACACCGAGATGAAGGACGCCCCGGAAGAGTCGGTCAAGCCAGACAGTGTGGAGGAGAAGTAGGTTTGAACCTTTCACGCCAGTACCGGGATGGCGTCAATCACGGCGTCAATCTCAAGTCTATGCTGCATTGCAAACAATGCGGACTTCGAACCCTCGATGACTTACTTTGCTCTGCAGGCAAGACGGATCGAGAATGCATAGATGGAGGGCGCGTGCGGAACGCCTGTGGCACCATGACCGCCCGTAACGGCGACGGCTGGGTTAACGACGGATGGACGCGGAATGTGTCATGCATAGCGAATGGAAAACAATGTCTCTTTTCGGGCGTTCGAAGACAGGCGAGGCGGAGCCATGATAGATAGTATTATCCACTGAAAGACGCTCTATTCCAGCTTGGTAAACGTGGTTGTGCTTGGACGGGGTCAGAAGCTCTACGCCCAGAGCCTGACTAGACGAAGCAATCTCATAGAGTCGCGATCAACAAGATACTATATTCGAGCAGGAGATACAGCGGCAGTAGACCAGACCGGACTGATCTGCTGGACGAGCAGTTTTACCGAACATTAGCCCGCAACATCAATGCCAAATCGCCGTGTACGAGTAGTGTATTCGGCCCTTGGGTGAAAGAAATTCATCAATACGCACGAAGACACCGAGGAAGGACATTTTGTGATCACTTGTCACTTCCACCGGATGAAATGGAAGCCAGGAAGGTAAAGCGGCAAACGACGAAAACGTCCACCGGTGTCTGGGCCAATCGATCGGCTCCTCGCCTCCCCGTCTCAGCCAATGGCGGAAGAGGGATTCCCGCCCCGCTTTCACCCGCAAAGGCAAGAAGCCGAGGTAAATCTGGAGGCGGCGATATTCTGGCCGGACTCGGACTGAATAATATGTAGAAGAAGATCAGCTGCGGCGGTTTTCGCAATGGGCTTTGCTTTGCTCTTCTCCTCACCTCACTTCACCTCACTTTCATCGCCGGAAATACATTGCTCTATCTTGCTCTCTCTTCCCCCGTTGGATAGCATCATTAAGGAGGAGTGAGAACAGACACACAGCAAAATGGCCACACAAAGACTAGCCTCGGTCTTCTCACACCTGTCGTCCTCAAAGACCGGCGTCTCTGCCATGTAAGCCAGCTCTGGACCAGCAACGACTTGCAGCACATGATTTACTGACACGCTACCTGCAACAGCACACAAAAGCACCCCGATGACATTGTCATTACCCTCGCTATCCGAACACCCCTAGCAAAGGGCAAGAAAGGCGGCTTCAAGGACACAGACCTGGACTACATCATCTGGGCGCTCCTGAAGGAAGTCGTGAAGAAGAGCAAGCTCGACCCTTCTCTGGTCGAGGATATCTGTTTGGGAAATGTACGTCTCGCGCCACTCTTTTTGCCTCATCCTCGATGGCTGACGGATGATCAAGGTCGGCGATGCCCGAGCAGCATATAAAGTCCGAGCCGCCTCCCTCGCAGCCGGCTTTCCCCATACGACAGGTGGCAGCTCCGTCAACAGGTTCTGCTCCTCCGGTCTCAAAGCCGTACAAGACATCGCAAACCAGATCTCCAATGGCAGCATCGACATCGGGCTCGCACTGGGCGGTGAATCGATGACCAACAACGGCGGTCGCGACCTTCCCTTTAGCCCTGAAATCCTGGCAAACCAAGAGGCGGCAGATTGCCAGCAGCCCATGATCCAGACGAGCGAGAACGTCGGGAACGATTTCAACATCTCAAGACGCATGCAGGACGAGTATGCTTGCGAGAGCTTTCGACGGGCCGAGGTCGCGCAGAAGGCAGGCTGGTTCGACGACGAGATCGTGCCGATTACGACAAAGGTCAAGGACGCCGAGGGCAATCTCAAGGAAGTCACGCTCACCAAGGATGAAGGGCCACGCTATGGCACTACCTTGGAGAGCCTGCTGAAGATTCGACCCGCCATGCCACAGTTCGGCGACAAGACTTCCGGGGGTAATGCCAGCCAAGTCACCGACGGCGGTAAGTTTCACCTTTCTGCTTTCCACCACTACATTGCAAGTGCTAATACATTTTTGTGCAGCCGCGGCCATTCTCCTCATGAAACGGTCCAAAGCCCTCGAGCTAGGCCAACCCATCCTTGCGAAATTCGTCGGTGCCACCGTCGCCGGTGTGCCCCCGCGGATAATGGGCATTGGTCCCACGGCAGCGATCCCCAAGCTCTTGTCGAAGTACTCGCTGACCAAGGACGACATTGACATCTGGGAGATTAACGAGGCGTTCGCCTCCATGGCCGTCTACTGTCTGAACACCCTGGGCCTGGAGCACGAGAAGATGAACCCCCGCGGTGGAGCGATTGCGTTGGGCCATCCGTTGGGAGCCACCGGTGCGAGGCAGATCTGTACGATTTTGAGCGAGGCCCGCCGCACGAAGAAGAAGGTTCTCGTGACGAGTATGTGTATCGGCACGGGGCAGGGCATGGCCGGCTTGTTTGTCAATGAGCAGTTGTAGGTGGATGGTAGGATTTGGCCCCGTCCTTGAATGTGTATATGATGCATTTTATCTTTTGAGCTGGGGCGTCTCTGTCTCTGTCTGTTCCGTATAAAAGCATGCAGCTACAGTAGCCTTGAAAGAACATCTGGGATGCATCAAATCGCAACCTTTTTACGAGGAGCCTTTCTTTCCCTTCCCAGACCATTGGGAAATAACCTGTGCCTGCTGTAGGCATGTTCCGGCTGGCACCACGCAGTTGGGCAGGGGGTACGCGACAACTGGAGTTGAAGGAGAGGGTGGCATGGGCATTCTGCTGTAGTCTCTGTCAGATGATAGGATCTCGGAAGCAACAGAATTCAGTAAGCAGAACGTTAGCATGGAGCACCTGCCCTGCGGTTCAACAGAGAGATCCAAGCAGAAGGGAATGTGGCCGTAGTGGGGCGCTTAGGCTTCTCTGAGCTGTCCATTGATTCCCCCTAACGATGGCGCGGGCAGCGGCTATGGTCAGCCAGAGCAGCCGCCTAGGCTGTCCTCGCGGTCACGCTGTTAAAGGGCGAGGGCCTCACGCCCCAGATATTTCCACATCCAGGCGCCCCCCATCCTAAAGATGAACACCAAACCACGCCCACACGTAATTCACAAGTTCGCCGAAACCAGGGCATACAGTGCACCCACGGTGGTCTCCGCAATGATGCCGGAGTCTACATCACGGGCTGAAAATGACAAATGACCCGGCAAAAAGATCAAGGATCTTCTACGGGTCGCCGTCTCGGTCACCGACAACATGATATGAGAGTGCTGCTGAGCACCATGCGGCACAACAGATTTCGAAGCTTCTCATCTGACTGAAGCGTCGACACTCCTCGAAATCCAGAAGACCAAAGGGGTCCTTTTCATCATGGAGCAAGAGGGAGCTAATATCAGACCTACGAGAATATACCGCGACAAGTACGCCGAGCAGGTGGTCCTCGTGTCAGGAGCAGCCCGAGGCATTGGACGCGTCACTGCCACGCTCTTTGCTGACCAGGGGGCAAACGTGGTCCTGGTAGATTTAGACGAGCAGGAGCTCAAAAGGGTCGAGGCACAGCTGACATCTGAGGGCCGGAATGTGACATATAGAGTCGCCAATCTGGCCTCGGAGGAGCACGTCAATTCGATGATCAACGAGGTCGTTTCCTCGCTCGGAAGAATCGACGTGCTGGTGCACATCGCTGGAATCTACCCGTTTTGTCCCCTCTTGGAGCAGTCGACGCCGGAGTACAAGAAAGTCATGAGCGTGAACATGGACAGCTCTTTCTATTTGACGCGAGCGGTGCTCCCACACATGCAGAAGGCAGGGTACGGGCGAATCATCAACACCGCGTCCGGCACTGCCTCACATCCAGAGGCCGGTCTAGCGGTATATGCGGCATCGAAAAGCGCCGTGGTGGCCTTCACACGAGCCACTGCTACGGAGGCAGGACCGGGTGTGACGGCGAATGTCGTTGCTCCGGGCCTCGTCGTGACGGAAACAACGTGGAGCTCTCCTCACGCAAGGCCTATCTTCGACAAAGCGGTGGAAAGACAATGCGTCAAGCGATATGGTCAGCCCAAGGACGTTGCGCAAATGATAAGCTTCATTGCAAGCCCCGAAGCCGAATTTATTACTGGCCAGCTCTTCCATGTAAGCGGAGGGATGATTTTCGACTGAGCCCGATCTCAGACCAAAAGTGCTTGCTCAGTCGTATGTCTATGGTAGCCTCCAGCAATTGGTATCGCGACGATACGACTACTCTGAGCAGGTTGCAGGTTGCATTTCCGACTTTTGAGGATTGTCTGACCATGCGTACTCGCACCAGTATACATGACCCTGACCACCCCCCTGCAGGAAAGGAATCGACCCGACCGACCATGAATTGGGATCGCAGATCGCAACAACTCATTGGACGGAACCTCCTCCTCGACAAAGGCCCATTGCCACCACCGTGGGCGGAAAGACACCTCTTTATTAAGCACGCGCTCCTTCCAGGGCCCTGGTCATGAGCGCCTGAACGGCACGGGCTGTAGCGTGAAAATGCCTCAGCAGCGTCGCCGATGATCTGCACTGAATGGTGGATGAGGTGGAAGGCTGACTAGAGAGGTTACAACATGGAGATGGGAACGAGAAGTCAGAAGTACCGCAGTTAATACATCCTGTCTCCTTCGAGGTATGGGGTCGCTCCTTGGTAGGCTTGGATTGATTCTCTGATATCCAGCCGGCCGTTGCTTGGTTGGAGTCAAGTGGCGGGCATTGTGGCCATTTCTGGGTAGTGGCTGCAGGGTTAAAGACAGTAGCCTGTGATTGTTCTTGGGGTCGTCCAAGTGGCCCAATCTTTGCGCCCAGACCGCGTATTAGGTCCTTACTTCCGTCGATAGATCCAGGCGAGTCAGCCGCCTATGACGGCTTTTCTCATAACTGAGGCCGCCTGCGCTCCACTCGCACCACTCCGCCTATTGATTCCCATCTCATTGCTCGCTCAATGCCTCCTCTCCCCGCAGTTGTTGAACGCCACAGAATCTGTCTATTTACACAGCACTCGTACTTGACCTGACCGGAATTCTCTTGACACTCGACTGGCCTTCTTTCATGATTCGAGTTACCGGTGCGTGGTGCGCCCTAGAAACATCCACGTCATCTCACCAGCGCTGCAGTTGCCGCGCCCTCTCTACTACGAGGATCGATCCGTCTCAATGATGATGGTCATCAGATTTGGCCCCTTCGTCACCTTGGCTCGGCCGAGACTTGAAGTCTTGCATACGAGATTCTGGTCTGCCAGCATGGCAGACATCGTTTCCCCATCTTGACGCCAGTATTCGGAGCCAAGCACGGCCACGTCCGCTCATTCGCATGCAAACAACACCCGCCGCGTGACGAATCCATTCTCAAGCTCCTGAGACCCAGACGCGTACGAATGATGACTGTCAATCCGCCTGTTACCAATCTGGGGGATCTAGCAACTTGGTTGAATCGTGTGGGGTCGGGCGAGAATAGGTGCTGAGTCCATGGTCATCCTTTCGCAGCTGTTGTGTCTCCCGCCACATTGCAGCAACATGCGAAGATACAAGACAACTGCAGCACCATTTCATATTTTTGACGCCCCCCTCGCCGCCAATGTCTACTAGCATTGGGGAAGAATCATCCTTCGGAATACATGCCACAATTCGATGTCGGCCATCCTCCCCGTCGGCTGCTACAAGCTATTGCAAGCCTTGTCGGCCGTATGCCAGAAGTCAAATGCATACAGCCCTCTACCCGAAGCTCCGCTGAAGAATGCGAAGAAGACGCATCCGAACGGAGACGGCCAGATCGATTTTGACCTCGCATATGTTGTGCGATCCGCCTGAACATTCAAATTCGGCAATGCACATACCCCTTGGGCGGTCTGATCTACGTTACATGCCATCTTCCACAGCAAATCTATCAGAGTCGCTGTGCAATCACAGCAGCACGTGTCAGTGGCCTTTGTGTCACAGCATACAGACCACGAATTCACCGCATTCTAATGAGAAGCAATCTACCAACGGCAGGGCGGATCTTCGTGGAATTTGGTTCTTTATCAACACCTTCCAATCACCAATCCCCTTTCAAGACTTTAAGATTTCAAGTCGGGCTGAGAATGCCAACACCATCATTCAATTCGCATTACGCCCAAACGCCGGTGCTCGATCTTGCTTTGGACTAGTCTCGCTCTCATCAGAAGAAAGGCTCTGGGTTCACAATGTCGTGATGGTCGTTAAAAGCCGGTGCAAGCTGACGCCACTACCGATGATCCGAACGTCCGTTCGTATGGGTTGTCTCCATACTCACTTTCGCCTTCTCTTGAATCAGAATGCTCATCACCCTGCTTAACGTGGCCTCCTCGATATCTTCTAGGACGATGGTCGTCTTCCTTGAGGAGGGTGGTTGGAGCGGATATCGTTGGTCAATGCTGCTGCCATTGAGGGGTCTCATGTCGAACGATTCGGGGAAGGGAAATCCATTCATGCTGGGATCACGATTCGACCCGGAAAACCATCCGTTTGGGAAGCTCGACGCATGTAAAGGGAAGCCATTGTCGAAAGAGTTTCCCGGGAGGTATTCGGGCCTTGGAGTCAACATTGGCTCACTCAACGTGGACAGGTTTACCGGCGAAAAGTTGCTTGGGTCCAGTATTTGATGGTTCATGCTCTGTAGGTAACTGTACCGCTGGTCCGGAGTTGGCGGTAGGTATTGAAAGAGCTCGCCCGAGTCGGAATGATGAGTTGGAGTTTCCAATCGCGACGACGAGTCAATGACCATGTTGTTGAAGTTTGCGGCTTGATGCAGCGAACTCTGGCTCCGGGTCGAAGACCGAGACGGTGGTCTTGTTGAACTCATTGACGAATATGCCTCCTCTTCGCTAGAGGGTGTTCCATCCGACAGTTGCATCATGTCCTCAGTCACCGATGAAAATGATCGAGCTGAGCTCCCGGGTATGGACGAAGGACTGTCGCCATTGGCGCTTATTGCAGGAGGGTTTACTCTGCGTCTAAGGGCGGAATATCTGTTCGACATGTCAGTCCAAAGAGTAGAGCAGAGGGAAAGACAGAAGTGGCTCCTGGTTGCACACCCACCGATTCTTCAACGCCAATTTGGTCCGGCCTGGGAAGGACTCGGCAATCTTGCGCCAATTCCGACCAGCGGTAGCGACCTCTGCCAGCAATCTATCATCTTCCTCTTCGGTCCAGTCGCTATGGTCAATGGACGGATCAAGACACTGCGTCCAGCGCTTTGAACATTCTGCGGACTGTCAGAGAACGGAGGAGATACAAAGCCACAGGTCGAGGACGGCGACGTACGATCTGCATGGCGAGTGCCAACCATCTCCGCAACTTGAGTCCATCTGCCGATGTCAGTGAGCACGAAATGCCGCGTCCAGGGGATAAGGGCATCATTTACCGAGTTCCGACTGCCTTGACAGCTTCCCTGAGCCTGGCGTCCTCGGCCGAGTCCCTGGAGTGCCATGTCAGTATCGAAAGTGGCCTTCGGCGCCCAGGGTGTGCGTACCAGTTACCCTTCTTCACGTTTTCCGATATCTTGCCCCATCTTTTACGGCAGTCTTTGTTCATTCTGCCTGGCAGTTTGGAGGCAATCCTATTCCAGTCCCTCACAGACCCAGCCGCTATCACTAGATGCGGTCAGCTCGACCGTCGCAGAACGATGAGAGGACGAAGATGTATTCCTACACTGATAAGTCGCTTCCGCCCGGAGGATAGAGTCTTCCTCTGCTGTCCAACGCCTTGGGATTCGGGATGGCGGAGGTTCCATTGTATAAGAGCGTCTGGGGCTCGAAATACCCAGCCGTGTACGTGCTCAATTGAGCCAGCTTGGGCTGGAAGCGAAGATGATGCTTGGTCCAGGACGTCCAAATTCACTCGAGCGGACAGAGAACCGGTCCGCAATCGATTATTGAGCTGTCAGCGGCAATTTCCGTGACGAACAAGTTCCAGCGAGCGGCTTCGAAGTATCAGAAACGCAATTCTCTGATTGAGCGAGATGCTGAACTCGGGGCCTCTCGGGCAACCGTGGATGATGGGATTTCCAAATATGCCTGTGATCGGCAAAACTTGCCTGCAGGTTGGCAGCCGTCGCTTCAGAAACTCACAAGAAAGTGCCATGTGCACCGTCCGACAATTTGCGCAGGACGGTTCCGAGAATACGAGGCCGTGGTTGATATCAAACCAGCACATGGGGTTTGAGCGGAGCCACGTATCGCGTACCAAAGCGGCAGCTTTGTCTCCACCATCCTCTGGGGTAAGGAACTGAGGACACCATGATACCGTCAACTCGAAACTACGGTGCTGTTTCCTTTGGGTACAAGCTCGGCCAATTCCCAGCGCTGCATTCCCCTGGAATGCTTGTCTTACGGAGAGACTCTCGCCGAGTGCTTGCTGGCGCTGCAGCAGCTGGCTAAGGATAAGAGAAGCCCACAAATCAGGGATCCACAATCTGCCAGCTCCTCCAACGTCTCGTACAGGTGGTTTGCTGATATTACGGGGGCCGATATCACGTCAACCACCCGGCAACAGTTGTACCTGCTCTGATGCTCAGACCCAATTGGCGGGCTAGTGGAGCGGCCGGGACGCCGCCTCAGATCTTCCAAGCACCGTCGGGTCAGCTTCAAATACTTCGGACCCCAGGATTAGTTCCGGCATTCCTGAGTTCCAGAGGCCATGAGATGGGTGTTGCTTGACTCAGAGAAGGGTTTAGAGCCAAATTGGTCCATGACCACTAATGTCTCCATCCCTTTTCGGCCTGGCAGAAACAAACATTTCAAGACATCTCACAAGAACTTTGTTATGTAAACCCCACCAATGTGCTCAAAGTGGTCATGGACAATCTTCTGCCAATCACCCTGACTGCGCCTTTATCGGTGATGTGTTCGGTCCTCAGCTATGGTGAATGTTACTCTGAACAATCCGCAATGCCACCGACTGCTGCACCCCAGACTGCAAAAACCTTTTGCTGCCTTTGGCTAGATACACCCGCCGAAGGCGTTTGGCAGCACCGTCGACGGCTACTTTCTCATCAGTCTGGGAGGCTACAATCGTTCAAGCGGCGTGTCACAGTTGGCCTGGCAGCCTGATTTGCATTCCTTCGGACGGAGGGCGGCTCCTGGCGTCAAGACCGTTGCTCCCGGCGGCCAGCCTGACTCCACGAATTCCACAAATGTCTTATGCCGCTCTCCAAAACGCTCTGAACATCAGCTCGACGGTGGGCTACGTATCCCCTTGATGAGGAGGAGGAGATGGCGGAGAATTGAATTGCCCATCTTTGCCATCGCCCGGACCTTCGATGCGACTGCTGGACAGCCCCGGCCGCATTTTGAAGGGATTCTTGGCGGCCTTTGATTCCCCAGAAGGCTGCCACCATTGCTGGCGACAATCTGTTGGGAAACAAAATCCCAGGAGTTCTGTTGCTGCCTTGTGCTACTGGTTGGTCGCCACCTTTGTGAGACACAAAGTGGCGGTTCGGCCAGTCCTTTGAGATCCCTCTACCACGCCGCCCAGGTGACGCACAGCATCCGCCGAGGTAGTGCGGTACTAACTTTCCCCAATGATTGAATTAGCGAGAACCGCAAGGCCACTGGAAGGCGTCCGGTGCTGATGGATCTTCGCTCGATGATCAACTGATAAGCAAACGAGTACGGAGCACGACAGGCCACTGGTCGACAACCTGCTGAGAGTTCATGCTTTGCATATGCGCTTCATCTAGATGCTCTGCAGGTCAGGGCATGGCATGGTGCATGGCTGTGTTGTCGAAATAATTTAAGTGGTGCAAGGGGCGCATCGCGGGCAGCTTCCGGCGCACCATCATCCTTGTCCTGGTTTCTTCTGCCGTTAGAGCAACTCAAGCTTTGGCGCCTTGTGCTTTTTCATTCTGCTCGGAAAGCACGAAAGGTATCGAGGCCAAGCAGGTCATGTTATTGCCTTATCGGAGCGTGGTGCACAGCATTTTATCAGATGGCTTAGCTCCAGAGCTTTCTTCCCCAGCGCTGACCTCAGCACAGTCTATGTCGCGAAGTGGCATGAATGGGGTAAGCGGGAAGGCCCAAGAGGCTTCCTTCGACAGGGGCCAGCCGTCGGCACCTGGTGTGACCCACAACGGCAGCCGGAAGCCGTTGCTCGACCAGCTCGCTAAATGACGAATCAGACCTGCCCATTGCAGCTGCTGACTTCGGAAGAGGCCACCCGGCTGCTTCCCTTTACTGCAAACTTGCACTCTGCAAATGCTGTCCCGTAAGGAGGATCAATTCGACTACTTCTCAAAAGGAGCGATGGGCGCAGATACTGGTAAGGATGAGAACGACCTGCCTATTCTGTCAGGCTATTTCGCTCTGACAGAGCCAGGGATGTCCAGACCGAGGATGCCACAGAAGATCTCGAGATGATAACGTGGTATGGAGTACGAGTACGGAGTACACCCTCACACATTAGATCTCTCGCTACAGGGTCCCCTTGCAACCTAGGCGAATCTTCGTGCTACAACGATACGAGGTACCCCCCGGAGGAACAGATGCCGGCACCACCCACTATGGTAGCCGTGTTGGAGGAATCTGCCAACGCCAAGCATTATGTCCATGTCCGGCCCAAGACTCGAGGTACAGTGCATGGTCCACGATATGATGCTGTGTGAGAAGATCGTCCGGCAAACGTCACTCGGGAGACGATCAGGACGGGAGATGGCCAGACGAACGCCAAACAGTCAAGCACCTGTCTTCGGAGGCAAAGCCATTGCTTCACTGCACGACGACGGCAACCGTAAGGATAAATGGCGAAGGGCAGTCACCAGAAGGAACGAGGCATCGACAACTTTAAACACCGATCCTCGAATCAAAGGTGGACTTTAGCGAATCGACACCCCACTCTCGCCAACGATCCCAGGCTGCCGCCCACGTTATCCTGGTCTGCAGATCATTGCTTGAAACGGTTTACAAACCAGAGCTGGCTGCTCCTCGGCTGGGTTGGGAAATACTGTGCGTGGAACGAGCCAGTCCAAAGCGACATCGACTCGACTCAAGGACGGTAGAGCCTGCGTACTGCCGGCTGCGCGGCGAAACAGAAGCGTACCAGAATTCGATCCACAGCTGGGAGACATGCGAGCCCGGAAGCCGCGTCGAACGGAATTTGAAAGGAACCCTCCGATGGCTGACTAAACTCTGATCAAATCGAAACAGATGCTGGCGTGGATGGGCAGACCAGTGTCGACGGCGCCGTTCTAACAAGACGATCAGACAAGCGAACAACCAATGTCAGTCCACTACGCAGGAGCCGCCATGGCGACCACTGCAGTGGCCTCCGGATGATAGAGTGATCGAGATGTCTTCTTGTACCCGGCTACGGCATGGCGTTGGCGCTATGCCTTAGCAGGTAGGGGGCAGCTTCGATATGTGAGGACAATCGATGGGGCGGGACGAAGGAACACGCAAGGGTGAGCTTGCGAGCTTGCGAGACCATGGCCGACATGGCAAGGGGAATGGTTCCGGTCAAGATCAGCACATCCTTTGACTTCATGGCATCAAGTCCGAGGTACCGTGGTATGCTGTGGCGGACAGACAGCTCGGTACACCAGACGCAGAATTGTGGATGCGTGTACGTATACGGCCCTTGCTCATGCCCCCCATTACACCATGCGGAAGGAATCGCTCGACATGATCGATGCCCCCCTGGATACAACACCAGAAGGAGATCAGCCGGAGAGATAACCACCACCATCCACATGTCGAAAGCCTCTATGCTGAATGGTCCGAACTGAATACCGCTGCAGTAATCACGATGAGCTCTCTGTCCCTTTCTTCTCTCTCACATATGCGTCGGTGCCTGACGCTGGGCCTAAGGAATCAACGACGTACGCAGTACGGAGTACATGAGCATCATCCAGCGTGGTAATCAGGATCGGCATCAAACTTTCCTATCAGCCAGCAAGCCAGGCCTTCAAGCCCTTTAATTAGTACCTCTACATCTAGCGAGCACTACTTTTGCATCCGGCCGACCAGTATTCCTGCTCGAGTACTGCGACTGCGACTGCAACTGCAGTACTGGATGAAACCCCGGGCTATCAAAGCGGCCCCAAAGTCCAGGGTAGAAGGATGTCCCTGTTCCGTGCCACCCGCCCACGACTTCTATATACGGGATTGATTACCTAGGTACTTATCGTGATCGTTCCTAGTCAGATCTGGGAGACGATACGAGCAACGTCCAGCCATTCTCGCTGGTAATACGAGTGGGTACACACACACACACCCTCTCTCTCTCTCTCACTCTCTCTCTCTCTCTCACTCTCTCTCTCTCTCTCACTCTCTCTCTCTCTCTCACTCTCTCTCTCTCTCTCACTCTCTCTCTCTCTCTCTCTCTCTCTCTCTCTCTCCCATCTCACGCATCCTAAAAAAACAGTATCGCATCAGCCAAGTGCATTACAACTGGCTCCTCCCGATGGATGGATTTCATTTCCCCTCCCCCTCGAATGTGAACCCCGTCTGCCCCTCACTTTGTCCTTACCACATGCCGGGCCGGTCTAATCATGTCAGCATCGTAAGGTACAGCACGTCCAGATGAGTGCCAGCCTTCCTGTCTTGGTTACTTGCTGGATCCATGGTGGATCAGAATGCAGTTTGAGGCAGAACACTAGGTCTCCACCTCACCCCTTGGGGCCACGAGATGACGAGCGAACCACCGGAGCCTTGCTCGGTCCGAGGGCCGGCGGTAGGGCGGACAACGTACGGGAGTACAAGTTGGACGCCTGGTTAGGGAGCCTGGAGAGCCCTAAATCAAGGACTGTACTCCGTACTCCGTACGGAGTTCATAATAGAGTAATTAGCCCCAATGCCCCGTTACTTGGCCTTAGCAGCTTTGCTACAGTAAACCCACGGAGCCCTCGGCTTGCGACACAGTAATTCTGTACACAGTACTTACTTTCTGGCTGCTGCCTGGGCGATCGCCCATGGGGGCGCTCCTGGTCTTGTCTTGCTGCGATATTACTGAGACACGCCATACGGTTCATCAGCGGACCGAATCCGGAAAATCATGCTAGTGCAGTCTGTAATCTGCCTCCGTAGGATGGACGGATGGATGGATGTTCTACAAGTACTGTGTAGTTCGCACGTCGTTGGCAATTCAAGAGCTCTAGACTTATGATTATATCTGGCAGGTTGCTATGTAGGTGAGGCAGGCTCAAACTGTTACTTGCAAGTCCGTATGGTGGCGTTTTCGAGGTCCCAGGTCGAAAGACGAAGGGTTGAATAATTACCATCTTCTCAAGCAAGCAGTAATCAAGTACCCAGAATTGGGGAGAAACGGTCCTTGTCTTCTCGCTTCTCGCCTGTACGAGTACTACTCTCTTCATCCCAGAAGTCGTCGTAACGAAACACGCCATGTGGTCGGCCCCCCCGCTCTCCAGCGCCAATACAGCAATGTACAGAAAGGATATCCTGGAACCCCTTGAGCATGGCGTAAACGGGTTAGCTACTTTCTGACGGGCGAAAGAGAACGCCGCAGCTTATTCTTTGCATTAGTTTGCGCTAATTTTTCACCCGACGACTTCAAGGATAGATAAGGTGAGTGTCTGCAAGTAAGAAATATAGCTTCCCTCTACATATTCAATCTGAGAGTGTGGTCATAAACGGAGATATCAATGGTCAAAGCCAGACACGGCATCGTGATGGTGTGATGGTGTGATGGTATGACAGTATGACAGTGTGACAGCGCGACAGTGTGATGGTGTAATAATGTGTGAATCCAAGGTCTTGGAGCTGATCCATCTCGCAACAACTGACCTCATGAAGCAGAAAGCCCACTGGGAACGTGCCTGGCGCCGATATACACAGTACCAGGTAGTGTACTCCGTACAGATTTCAGCTACGCGGGCAAAATGACGGAGGACTTGTCTGTGTACTCAGTACTCCGTACGCGGCACGGCGATGAGAGGAGATCTGGCGGCCTCGATACCTACCGAGACCACCGGTACGGTGTGATCGCGATTGCAACGCCTCCGTCAGGAGACGCGACGTCTCTGTGGACTGTGGACTGTGGACTTTGGACTGTGGACTGAACTGGCAACAAGATCCTCCTCCTCCGAAGACGACGCCTCACGGCTGAGTGAGTCATATGGCTCGGCCCCGGCCCCGACCCGTTCATAAGCAGAAAGCAAGCAGCAAGCATCATTGATGCTACCGGGACGAGAATGCAGAACGGGTCGGTATCCCTACGAGTGGCGGAGTAGCGCTATCGCTGAACTGGAACGATGAAGACCGGCGGCCTGGCTGGCAATGAGGTTCTGGTCCAGCGTACAGTATACGGTACGATGCTGTAGTTAGAGGTGACCCTGATGCCGTGACGTTGATGGCCACGGCCACGGCCACGGCGTCTAAGGCCTAAATCGAACCTACCCACCCCGTACGTACTGTGTAAGATTGATTCCTTCAAACCGGCCCGTCCCCGCATGCAATCAGTGGGTGCATTTTCGTGCGTGATACCAGCGAAGGGCTGGCCTTTGAATTGCACGTCGTCGCCAATTCAAAATTTACGTCGTATAGTATGGTACGGTATGGCATGGTCCTGTATCTTGCGAGATATCCCCGAAGGAGACTCGCTGGAGACTACCAGGTACAGGAGACTCGTTGATCGGCCGCGAATGCTGGCTGGGTCCGGGGCCATTGCGGAAGCTTCCCATGGAGGGGGCATGGGCTTGGGCGTGGTCAAGGACACAGCTATAGACACAGACACAGCTACAGACACAGACACAGACACAGACACAGCTACAGCTACAGCTTCCGTAGAAAGCAGACACAGAGTGCTTACCTCGTACCAGTAGCACTGAGAAGATATCCATTCGGCCCGGGGCATGCACTTTGATTGCTCGTCGCCTACATTGGTGTGCTGTCGGAAAATAGTCACAGGCTTGTATAGTATAGCGTAGGGCACGGAGGATGTACGCCCACAGTGTTCATGGGAGATGATTACAGGCTCACGCAGTACATGTAGAGCACGGAGTATGTAGGTAAGTGACTGTGTAGGTTGGGAACCCTCTCCTGGGATCGCTAACTATGTAGGGCAAACACTGGCTGATAGCTGATCTTTCGTGCTTAGATGACATCTCTGCGTTGGAGTGCACTGTGCAGCACAGCATACAACAGCACAGCACAGTGGTCAACACCAATAACATGCACTGCGTACTCGGTACTGGGTAAGGGTATAAGAAACAGGGGGCTTAGGCTTGTGGAGTGTCTAATATTCGATGTACGTAATCTATCTCCTACGCCGTGCACACCACAAGAGTGATTCATGCTCTCCTGACAACACAAGATGCGCGACAATCTTTTACATTCTTGCTCCTTTCTTCTTTCCTCTTTCTTCTCCCATCTGGCCTGTTGGTACAATAAAATGTGGACATTCTGGTGACTTGTTCGTCTCCCAACCCATCCTCCCCTCCTCTCCAGTTGCTCTGCTTCCCCTCTCTGCACTCACTCATCGCCACTCACGCCTAGAGCTTTGCGAATCCGGCTGGGAATCTCGCTGACCATGGGCTCGCGCATCATCGTAAAGTGATTGACGTTGGGGATCGACTCCAAGCCGACAATACGGTCGGAGCCGCCAAACAGGTTCTCCCAGCCCAGCGGCCCAAAGTCCTCACGGTTGAAGAGCAGCCATTTCATATGCGGCGGGTCCTCGGGCGTGAGCTCCGGGCGTGGGTCGTCGTCGTGCTTGCACACGCCGTCCTGCGCGTAGACAGTGTACACGGTCGGGATGGACTCCTTGGCCGGATCCATCACGCGGGGACGGTAGCTGCTGAGGGCCTTGATGGTGGCGGTGAAGTGCGGGATCAGCCAGTCGGGGGCTTCGCCTTCCTGGCCCAGCAGACCGATCGAGTCGAAGAAGTGGTGCAGCCGCGGTGGGAGTGCCTGGGGTGGAAGCGGACACGGCACGTCCAGGTAGATGAGCTTCTCGACTGATTCGCCCATGGCCGACAGTTGCAGGCAGGCTTCGTAGGCGCAGATACCCCCTGCGGACCAGCCCCCGAGGATGTAAGGTCCCTGGGGCTGGCGACGACGGATCTCTTCCAGGTACAAAGCTGTGACTCCGGGGATCCCGCCCTCGAATGCCTCCGGGTCCTTCATGTAAGGGCAGTTGAGAGCGACCAGGGCAACGTCCTTGGGCGAGATCGGCGGGATGGTGGCGTAGCTGATGGCGGAGCCGGAGCCGTCGGGGAACATGAACACCGTCTTCGTGGCCGTCTTGGGATTACCTTGCAACAGGACCGATGATGCCCTGTAGGTCTTCTTCTGGGCGCTGGGCGCTGGGGCCGCCTGTTGCTCCTTCGGGGGTCCAGCTGATTGTTGGCCCTTGTTGGTTTGCATCTCGGCAACGACCTGCTCGGTCGACATCTCCTCGGACTTGGCGGGCAGTTTGGGCTTGGAGGCCTGCGTACCTTCCCCACCCATGGCCTTTTCGATGTCGCCGAAGGTGGCATGGTCGCTGAAGAACGAGGGTGGGAGGTCGATGTCCTTGTCTTCTCGGAGGATGCCCAAAATCTGGAGAGACATCAAAGAGTCGATGCCCATGGCTTCAAGGTCCATGTCCGACGTAACTTCGGACGGATCCATGCCAGTCTCTTCGGCGATGGCGGCGCGGATGGCCTCGAGCTTGCCACCAGCCTCCCCGCTTGGTTTCTCATCGGGCTGGGAGGCTGAGGTCATGGACTCGGTATCCGCTGCAGCGGGAGTGGAAGACCTAGAATCGTCCGAAGAACCTGCTGACGGCGAGGAAGGCGTGGCATCGCCTCCATCCTTGGACTCGAACTGGGTCAAGAAGTCCCTCACCTGCTTGAATGTCTCGGAATCGGCCAGCAGGGTGGAGGGGATTTCAATGTCCAGCCCTTCCCGGAACTTGCCCGAGATGGTCAGACTCATCAACGAGTCAACCCCCAAGGCACCGAGATCAGTGTCATCGGTCAACTCGTCAACGGACACGCCGATCTCTTCAGCCATGATGTTGAGTGCCTTGTTCATGATGCTTGGACCGGAAGGAGCTACCTTTGGCTTGGCTGTGGCTTTCGGCGCAGTCTTCTTCGGCTCGGAGGCCGGTTTCTTGGCTGGCGCTGGAGCAGCTGTTGCCTTACCGCCAGCGGGAGGCAAGACTCGGTCGAGAACTTGCTTGGGTAGGAATTGGAAGGTCAGGCCTCCAATCTGCCCAACGATGTTGCCCTCTGCGTCGAAGACAAAGACATCGCCAGAATAGTCCTTGGAATCGGGACCAGTAGGTTGCATTCTGACGTAGGAGCGGTAAGTCTTCGATGGCGATGGCTTCTCAAAGAAGCGCAACGAGTCCCAACCGTGGTTGACATACACGGTCTGTGCCGAATCGAGTTCGTCATTGGCGTTCATGATGAAGCCTGCAAGATGACAGAGGCTGTCGATGTGGTAAGGCGGCATGTAGAAATTACCCGCACTGCCAGTCTGGAGTTCGATCCTGGCGGTCCCTTCCCGCAAGGGACTGTCGAGGATGACCTCTGCCATTCCCTTGTAAGCATTTTGGTAGTCAACGAGGGCAGAGAACAGCTTGTAGGCCATCTTGCGTTGCAGCCGGCTGAGTACGCCGTTCTGGCCCATCTGCAGAAGGCGGTCCACTTGACTCTGCACCAAATACTGCTGTCGAGCTAGCTCCTTTGACCACGAATTGGAATCTCCATATCGCACCTCGCAATGAGCATGCTCCAAGAGCTTCTGGCCCTTTGGACCAACACTGTAGAATGTCATATGGCAAATTGCCTGCGTAAGATCTGCCTCGCAGTCCACACGCAGGAGCTGCTCCCCACCTTTGAAGATGAGAGGCTTCTCAACGACCATGTTGGCGCAGTTCAACGCAAAACCCTCGATCTCAGGCTGTAATTTGCGGTGGACATAGTCCCCGATGGTCAGGGCCATGTCTGCATAGACAGCACTGGACGTCAAGGCCGAGCCATTGACGAGGTGACCCTTGATGGTTTCCTCAAGCTCCGGCTTGGAGATGTCGGTTTCCGTGGTCAGCGTCCCAGTTTGGCCCTGGAATTTCTCTGTAACAATTCGTTGGACTGTGCTTGTGCTGAGCTTTGTGGTCTGGCTGTCTTGGTCATTTGCGGCCACGTTGGTTTTGGTGAGCGTCCAGTTGTTCTCGTACTCGATCCAGTAGTTACTGGCGTCCCAAGCATATGTCGGCAGCTTCAAGCAGTGATGGCACCTGGGGAAACTCTCGTGGTAGTTGTTCCAGTTGATTTTGAGACCAGCCATGTGTAGAGCAGACAGGGTTCCTGTAAGCGTCTTGTAGACGTCCTCGTCTCGTTTCAAGGATGGAAGGGCCACTGTCGTTGAGCCGAGGACGGATTTGACCATACCACTGCAAATGGAGTGGCCGCCGATCTCGACGAATTGAGACTTGTCCTTGACAACGCCCTTCTCCTTCGCAGCTTGAAGAGCACCCAAGAACTTGACGGGTTCGCGGCAATGGCGTCTCAAATACTCTGCGTTGATGGTTCCTTTCTCGGTAACCACAGTGCTCAAGAGTGGAGCGATCAGCGGGATCTTGGGGGCATTGTAGGTGACTCCTGCAGCAGCAGATTCAAAGTCGTCAAGAGCAGGCTCCACCTGGGCGGAATGAAAGGCGAATGGCACTGCCAGCTTGGTGGACTTCATACCCTTCGCAGACACTTGCTCCTTTAGCTTGTCGATGTTGGAAGACTCGCCACTGATTACGGTGGCCTTCGGGCCATTGATGCAGGCAATCTCGAGGGTCTTGCTATCAATGAAGCTCTCAATCTCTTCGACCGAGGCAACAACTGACAACATGGCGTGAGTGTTTTGAGTGCAATGTGCTTCGAGGCACTTGGCTCGTGTACCCGTCAAGAAGATAGCATCATTGATTGAAAGGACACCTGCAGCTTGCAACGCCGCATATTCTCCCAGGCTGTGGCCGATCACAGCCGCAGGTTTGATGCCCCATGATTGCCAGAGGCGAACGAGCGCAATTTGGACGCAGACGGCGCCAGTTTGAACGACCACTGGACTGAGCTTCTCGATCTCAGTGCTGCCGTCGACCAAGGGCAAGATGGCTGGCAATCCTTGATTCCGAGCCAACAAATCAAAGCGCCGGATGTCAGCCCTGAATTGGCTGTTGGTCTCGTAGAGCTGTCTGCCCATCCCGGTGTAGTGTGAACCTTGGCCGGTGAACGCAAACACGACCTGGATGCCTGAAGGGACCGCTGCCGGCTCGGAATCAAGGGCTTTCCTGAGGGCTGATTCGATATGAGCCATATCTGAGCCGGTGACGATAGTTCTGTAGGAGTAGTGCTCTCTCCGAGCTGTGGTTGTGTACGACAGACTTGGAAGGTCGACATTTTTGTTTTCGGAGATATACCCGATCAGATTCTTCGTGTTCTCGACTAACGACTTCTTGGTCTTTCCAGCAACCGCAACAACGGCTGTAGAACGAGGATCTTCGCCTTCCAAGGGGTGTTGGGCTCCATCCTCCATGAGAAGGGAGGTATTTCCACCCGCGGCACTAAAATTGTTCAAGAAGAATCTGCGTTTGCCGCCTTCAGGCCGTCTCCAGGCCGTCTCCCGACCCAGCGAGATGTGAACGTTTCGGGCGCCGAGATCAGGAAAGTTGTGGTTTATTTCGCCCTTGATACCACAGTGAGGGGGGATAAGGTTGTTCTCGAGCATAAGCAGAATCTTGACGAGGGCCGTGATGCCTGAAGCAGCCTGGTTGAACTGTCAGTTTCCTTCAGGATAGAAATTCTGAGAAAGCCCTACCTCGCCGTGTCCGACGTTAGCTTTGACAGAGCCAAGATAGAGAGGGTGATCTGGACTGCGTTGGCGGGAGGCCGGAGCAAAAGCGTTCAAGACCGACTCCATCTCGAT
The DNA here is from genome assembly GCF_000365165.1 of Cladophialophora carrionii CBS 160.54. NCBI lineage: Eukaryota > Fungi > Ascomycota > Eurotiomycetes > Chaetothyriales > Herpotrichiellaceae > Cladophialophora > Cladophialophora carrionii. The sequence continues at coordinate 415,716 of NW_008481832.1, forward strand.
CGCATCACCAGCCTGTGTGCCAGTGCCATGCATTTCCACGTACGACACATCGTGAGGGTCGAGGCTTGATTCCGTCAACACTTTCTTGAAGAGATACTCTTGAGCGCCGGCATGAGGGTGAGTGATTGAGACCGCATCGGCCGAGTGGTTGGTACCTGTGCCTAGGATGACAGCCAGAATCGGGTCGTTGTCAGCCTCAGCATCTTCGAGACGTTTCAGGATGACCGTGCCGGCACCGTCGCCGCGACAATAACCATCAGCGCCATCATCGAAGGTTTTGCAATTCCCAGTCTTGGACAGAAACTGTCCGCGAGAGAGACCTGAGAAGATGTCGGGATTCGTCAACACGTTGAGTCCACCCGCGAGGGCGGTGTCACAGTCCCCAAGCCAGAGGCTATTGCAAGCAATATTGATAGCGGCAAGGCTGGAAGAACATGCCGTGTCAACGCTGAAGCTAGGCCCTGAGAAGCCAAAGTGGTAGTTGATACGACCCGGCGCAAAAGCTCTTACGCCCCCTGTACTGAGTCAGCAAGGAGTGGAGGATCAGGATAAGAACCACTAACCTGGAATGAAATACGTCTGGATGTTCTGTCCGTCTTGAATCTCACGCCAGTCGTCAGAGGTCTGTCCATAGAACGTGCCGACCCTGTCGACCTTTGTTGAGGGTGTCCTATTAGGCACAAACCCTGACATCTCCAGTGCTTCATATGCAGTTAAGAGTGCCAAGCGGTGCATAGGGTCCGTCTGGGCCGCTTCTTTGGGACTCATATTGAAGAATCGTGAGTCAAAGAGACCAGGATGCTCAATAAAACATCCATATGGAGTGTGACTGGTATTTTTGCGCTTTCCGGCGGGATCGTAGTGTGCTTGGGCGTCGAATCGATCAGGCGGGACTTCTCGGTGAACGTCCAGGCCTTTTTTGAGAAGGTCCCAAAATAGACTGGGACTCATGGCATCAGGGAACCTGCCAGCCATACCAACGATGGCGATCTTTGGCTTGCCACGACTTCCGATGGGGTCTGGTTCCTTTGGCTCGTCGGTAGCTTCCGTCTTGCGGTTGTCGACCATAATCTTGAACGAGGCCTTTTGGTTCAAGGCGTTGACAAGACTAGCTGAGGCATTCTTGGCGCCTATGGGAACGACCCGGCACTGTTCTGGCTCGGCTGAGGCCACACTCGCGACACAGTTGTCGCACAGTCTTTCCCAGTGGAGGGGCTTAAAAAGGATGTCCTCCAAGACTTCTTCCACCAATTGACGGAAATTTGACGCCTCGTAGGCGTTGTGCTTGCCGTTGTTGATGATTGGGATCCGTGCTTCCCACTCACCAGTGATTGAATCCTCAATCGAAGCCGCCAGAGAAGCTACAATCTCATCATTGTAGAAGTGAGGAGCATGATATGGGCCAAAAATGGGGAGGCGAATTGGTCTAGAGGAATTGAAGATTTTGGCTTCAATCAGATTCTCCAGGTCTCCAGGCGGTGCACTGATTGTGACCGAGTTGAGACTGGTTGCAGAAACATAAGGTCTGCTGGTCGGAGGGATGCCCTGTTTGTAAAGTCGATCAGAGGCTGAAGCGGCCAGGGTGCATTGCATATCTGGAAGACTCACGGTTTTCTCGGCGTACTCCTCCAGGGCCAGGAACGCATCTTCTTTGCCCACGCCGGGGAAGATTGCTGCCCAGCATAATGGTAGAGATGTCTGCTCGATCTCATCGCAGACCTGGGCAACCTGCGCGCCAACTCTGAAGGCAAGCTTGAGAGTCTCTACCGCAATGGATACAAGCTCTCGGTAGGTACGTGCACAGCTGACTGCCGCCGCGGACAGTAGACCGGTGCATGATGCCACAAGCCGTGTATCTGCGGGCTTAGGATAGACTTCGGATCCATCTCCAAAGTGTCTGAGAATGTAATGTGTTAGCGAAGTGGCTGATATGCTCGGACGTAGTGCTGTTCGGGGAATCCTTGCTCCACCGAACCGGCTTGGCACGCTACCCCGCTTGTTCTCACTCGAAACTCACCTCAACAACGTGGCAATCTGATGAATGCACACCAATGCGCTCTCAATTGCTGGGTGTCGCACACCGGCCTCCCCATACCGCCATAGGAGAGTCTCTATGCTCGTGAAACCCGGCAAGCCTTTGGTCAGAAAAGGGAGGTGGTTGACTTCCTCTCGCAGGGTGATATAGGCCTTGTCGAAGAAGGTGGTCAGGAGCGGGTTGTCGCTAACTGTGACCAGCTGGCGTAGATCGTCGAGTCTTTCTTCCGACTGGTCTCCAAATACGAGGACCTTGATGTCCCGTCCCATAGTGGTTGGAAGGTCTGCACTAGAAAATGGCAGGCACATGGAAACATTGATTCCAGGTTTGATCACTGAGTCTATCAAGCTCTCAAGCTCAAGGCGCGCCCAAACCGCTTTTCTACTGCTTCAATTCACCAAATGGACTATCGAGTCCCTCGAGTCTGCGGAATATCGGCCACCGACAGCATGGGGCGATGAGAAATTACGACAACGAGCACATGCGAATCAGCCACATTGCGGTGACGTGTGGAGGCTGATTTGAGTGTGCAGGCAACGAGACCCAGCCAACAAGCTTGATAGGCACGTCCGATTACACATGGGGACTGTCCTCTCCTTTGCCATTAGCGCATATGGATTAAGCCATACTACGAACCCGACAGCTCATCAGCAGCCCGGTCAAAGGTTTCAGCAGCTCCGGCACAATCTCTGACCCGGCGAATCCAGCATATGACGACATCAAAGACCGTATTGCCAGCCGACGGCATCGCAGGGTCTGGACTTTCGCCTTGCTGTCATCACGGGTCCTTGTCAATGCGTATATCCGCCGAACTTCGCTCGCCGGTCACTTCTGGGCAACGCAACCGTCCCCACATGGTCCCTCGATCGTTATAGGTCAACGTTCTATTCCTGTCGATTTCGAGTTCAGCTGTGGCAATTCCTCCAACGTCGTCGGGTCCCAAAGTCGTCCTACCCAAATCTACGATGCGGGCACTAGGATCGAGCATTGGCAGGCTTGACGAGGTAGCCACTTCCATTGGGCATTCCGTGTGGGCCGCTCATAACGAGCACTGCTCATTTTTTTCCCATCAGTCCTGAGCTTTTCGACGCCCCAGTAGGAGGATTTGCTAGGAAGATCATGTCAAAATCTCGCCATTCCAATATATTGTGTCTATGCTGGTACAGCTAACGCTCTAGGCAACCCGTACAACCCGTACAACCCGCAAGATCTGCAAAAGAACCCGGTGAGTGCGAATTCTGGTTCGCTACTTCAGACCATCACGCTCGACGTAGCCATGGTACCCATTTGGGACAAGCTCTCATTCCTGAGGATCGCAGGCCGGTACGTGGCCTCAACGGTCGACTCATCCAAAAGCCCCCGCTGTGAAGGAGTTCTTGTGTCTACGTCGAAGTTTTCCGGCCCTTTCAAGTCCTTCAACTTGTCCTTGGCCTCATCAACCTGGCCGTTGAGATCGTCGTACCAGATCCACTCGAACCTCTTGTCCAGGTTGTTTTTGATCTTTTGCAAATCGGTCCCTGTCGTCTCACCCTTCTTCATGCAGATTTCACCGTTTTCGCGGCTAGTATCGACAATCTTCAGAGTACGTGGGCGACGAATGGCGTCAAACGCCGCGAATGCTTGCTCGATGTCGTCAGCCGTTTTGATATTCTCGTCGGCGAGGAGTTTGGCGAGCACCAAGGCATCCTCGAACGCTTGGCCTGCACCGGCTCCCTGGTGAGGAGTGGCTGCATGAGCAGCATCGCCAATAATGCAGAAGCGCCCTCGGTAAAAGGTGTCGGCAGCCGGGTGATGCCACAGGGACCATTTCTGAGGATTTTCTAGGAGCGAAACAACCTTTTGCATCTGGGGACCGGTGCTCTTGAACTCTTCCTCGACCATCTGCTTGTTGGCAGGGACAACCCAATTTGCATCGTCCCACGTGGGCTGGTCACGGGCAGCCACAACGTTGAGCATAGTTCCCTTTTCGACTGGATATGTTGTGGTCAAGGCGCCATCGGCGATATTGACATTGCCGTTCTTTGCGAAGTCCTCGCCCAAAACATCCACAGCCTTGTCCATCGGGACGAGGCTGCGGTATCCGAACTCTCCAGAGTACTTGGGCTTGGCGTCGGGATTGTCTTCTCCCAAGAGAAGCTGTCGAGTTCTGGATTTGATACCGTCGGCGCCCACCACTGCGTCTGCATCAAACATTGTGCCATCGTCAAAGGTCAAGGTCACTCCGCCGGACGGATTCTCGTCGATGGACACCAATCTCTTGTCCATATGCCATGTGCCTTCGGGCATCAGGGCCACCATATCCTGCGACACGTGAGAAGTCTGCAAGATGAGCTCGGTTTGGTTATTCGTACCTTGACTAGCAGTGTGCGGTGCACGGCTTGCTGTCCAGAGCCTTTGCAGAACAATGTCGTAAGTGCGTGGTTGTCTTCTGCATTTCCGTCGCGGTAGGTCATGTATACATCTTCCTTCTCTGACATCTCATTGCATCGCTTGACAAAGCATTCATATGACTCTGGATCGACCAATCTGAGCGCCTCGATGGAATTCACAGCAAAGCTGAGTCCGGCTCCAATATCAGCGAACGCAGGGGCACCTTCGAACACCTGGCAGCTAACGCCGCGGCGGAGGAGACCTCTGGCCAAACTGAGACCGGCGAGCCCACCACCAACAATGGCGATGGAGAAGGGTTTCTTGGGCCAGAATTTGCTCATGTTGACGATGAAAAGTTATCAAGCTTGGTTATGGGTGTGAATGATGATGGGATGAAATTCAATGGGAGTGAGGTTCGTTCTTTGTGCTAACATCAGAAGACTGACAATCTTGCCGACAGCTGCCTCGTTTCCAACGTGATATATTCGACCATCACACCAGCGGGGTTGATGTCATTCGTATTGCCGTTAGGTGGTCGGTCTGGAAGGGGTATTACCATCTTGGCTTTGTCGTGGTGTAAGGCTGCCAGGCTCGGAACACTACACGGTGACCGAAGCCTTGTGGAACCTCCAGGATGCCTATTGGCCCGATCCACTATGTGTTTGATTTTCGATCTTTTACAAACACCCTGACTCACTCGCTGACATCACAGCGGTGGATTGAAGGAGCATTGGCACGCCACTGCCTGTTGTCGACGCGTATCTTTGGATGCAGGCACAAGACATGGTTTTACAGACGACAGTCCCCCGTGGCTTTCCGATCCCAACCTGACTATTCCTAGAAAGCACGAAAAACAAGAGACGCTTTCCGTACTGACAGAGTATCCGCCTTAGCTCGAATGGGAGTCAGAAGAGCTCAAGAATGCTTCATCAACACCAGGGTACTATGGATTTCGGGTCTCATTGAGGAGTCCCAATTGACCTTGTTTTCTACCGGGCATCCCTGCCATTACATTCGCTCTCCAGGTTGTGATTGGCATTCATTTTACAGAAATTCACAACCATGACCGCCACATGCGTCCAAAGCCAATCTCCATCCTCCTGCGTTCTCAGCAGCTCAATCCCTTCGGAACTTTGGTTGGGACGGAGAAGGGATTACGGAAAAAGTTGTTGGGGTCATATTTTTGCTTGATATCAATCAGACGACAGGTGTTGTTGCCATAAAACGCGGTCAAGGGGTTGACCGTGATGTCGATATCGACATACCCAGCATAGCTGGCGTTGCTGCAGGAAACATCGAGTCAGCAACATGCCAAAACTAGCAGAAGCGCAAGGCAAACGGAACCACCAAAGAAAGGGTCAACTACTCACCCTACTCTGGGACGGAAGAACTTCTCGAAATCCAACAACCACGCACGGTTTTGGTTGTACAGCGTGATATTCTCCGGAGAACTCATCTCCATTCTCATCAACGTTTGGGCTTCGCCCAACCAGGGGAATGAGGATGTGGTAGTGGGATTGGCGACGCCGAAGCTAGTCCACTCCCCCCAGAAGCCGGCGTCGTCGCTCAGGGCGCCAGATCGGTTGATGAGCTCTCTCAGCGTGTCATTCGAGATGGGCCGGCTCTTCAGGGTGAAGTATGTCTTGCTGATGACGCCGAATCTGGGCCAGGGCACGGCGACCGGCTCGGAAGGAAGCGCCGGTGTGTTGTCCAAACGGAAGACTGGCTGATTCGGAATCGGCGCGAGGTTGATGGACTCGGTGTTGTAAACTTTGAGGAAAGCCTGATACGCTGTCGCATCGTCGGTACACCTGGTTTGAGGATCCTGCCAATACATGCGCGAGTTCGCCGTGCTGCAATCCCCGTCGATGGCGACGACACCGTCCTGGATATCTAGGAGACCGGATTCGTTCAGGGCGGTTCGCAGCTGCTCGACTGTACCACCCAAGTACCAACCGATTAAATGAGTCCTGTTACTGTACACATTCAGCTGGGTGGTAAGCTCCCTTGGCGCCGTCGGAGCCCAGTCAAGCCACTTCCTGGCGACTTCATACCGGGTCTGCGTGTTGTTATAGAAGCCCACAACCATGGCAGAACGCGGCAAAGTGAGGATCTTGACTGTGGCTTCGACGATGATGGCATAGACTCCGCCTCCTCGGGCAGCAAACCACAAGTCGGGATGCGAGGTGGGGGACACCGTGACAAGCTCTCCACTGGCCAAGATCGCCTTGAAGGACAGAACTTGGTCGACTGCGATCCCAAGGTCCCGGTGCTGCAGACTGTACCCTCCGATGCCCAGATATCCTCCCAGAGCGACCGTGGGGCAGATGCCGCCGAGGAAAGTCTTGTTCACCACGCTCAATTCAGTGTATATTTGACCGAGGTTCGTGCCAGCTCCGATCGTGGCAGTACTGAGGTCGCTGGACACTTTGACATAACTGAGCGACGAAACGTCAATGACCAGGGAGCCGTTCAACGCGGACCAGCCTTCGAAACTGTAACTTGTCAGAGTTCCTACAGTCATCCAGTAGCAAGGCCAGATTAGGAGGACTTACTGGTGGCGGCCCGATCGAGGCACGGCTTGATATCCAGTGGTGTTGGCGCACCCCATCAACGCGCCTACTTCAGTAAAGCTCTCGGCGAAAGCTACCATAGCGGGAGTCTCGGGCTTGCTTCACACAATGGTAAGCCACGATAGCGCCAAAACGGACGATCACCATTTCCTCACATGATTGCACCAACGAATGCGTCCTCCCATGTCGAATTTGCAGGGGTTTGGATACGGTGGGCGGCATTGCCCCCCGCTGCGAGCGCGCCGGTAACACATTGTTGGAGCGCTTTGAAATTTGACCCCGGCGCTGCGGCCACGCCGCTGACCAGCAGGTAACCGAATATGTACTTCCAGAGCATTTCTGCGCGAGTTCTGGGGTATCGGGATGGACACTCGAGGATCGAAGGACGGGAGAAATGGCAGTTTCCGCCGGCCAACAAGCCACTCAATCAACTCTCAAAAGCACGGGGGATCAAATTGGGTGGCACAACTTCAAGGCACGCAGGAACGGCTCGCGTCTGCGCGTTTCCGTTGCATCTTATAATGGAGCTCCCGATATTCATCTTGCAAGCTCCAAGCCACCTCGTGTAGCTGATCACACTGCGTCGTCATTGACCATGCCGAATGGGTTTGGGAGCTTTTGCCATGCCGTTGTGGAGACATCGGTGACCGAATGCATATCACGGGCCGCAGTCTTTGGACCGATACGAGGTAGCTTGGGAGTCTCAGCTAGGAGCAAGATCGACATTAAGAGAGTAGATCCTATGGAAACAGGAGATGCCACATTCACAGTATCCCACGACAGGCCGGAGCCATGACGATTGAACGGTTGGTGGGTAATCACGGCGATGTGTTAGGCCGCAAGAAATCATCGTGTAGACTCGCAAGCTGATATTGGCATACACCGCGGATAGTCCGTCTTTGGACTAGTGACGCAGGAACACGCCGCACTCACTAGCTGATGAAGGCTTGTGCTCGCAGTCCATGAGGTTTCCATCTATCCAGACCACGTTGCAAGTTCGAGGTCCTTTACTCCGGACAGCAAGGCTGAACCCCTGACGTGGCCCAACCGACAAGGCTGGCGAATAGCAAGCCATAACAATCCCGTTTCATCTCTTTCCATTCCTCCTCTCGTATGCTCTCTCTCTCCCCTCGCGAAGTTACTATAATGTACGAGTACTGCGTCATACACACGATGCAAAATAGATGCAAATGATCGCGGACTCAAGTCCCCCTCGTCTCTTCCCCTCCGCCCTCCACTCCACTCCCCTCTCACGGCTCCTCCGGCTGACTCACTCACTCCTTGCCCGCGACGCCGCGAAAGACATGCTCAAAATCAAACTCATTCCAAATGACCTTTGTCTTGATGCCCGCCCACTTCCAGCGGCCATCGACCTTTTTGTAAAAAGTGGTGACGGTCCCATGGCCGTGGCCCTTGACGGCAACGTCCTTGCGCCGGACGTCCTCGAACCGCTGATGCGCGGCGCGCGACTGGTGGTGTGAGACAATCTCCTCGTCCGACACCTTCTCCCACTTTGTCGCGCCGATGAGGTGCTGCGACGAGATGAGCTCGTCGCCCAGGAACAGCGGGTCGGCCATCATCTCAATGTACTTTTCCGAGGGGAGGTCGGTGAATTTGGCGTTATTGACTTTGTCGTAGTCGATCTGCGGGGGTCAGTAATTGCGTGAGTGGGTGGGTATGTAGCGACGTAGAGATGAGGGCAGCGGCGTGAGCAGTGCTGTGATCTAAACTCAAATTCCACGTACCGTGAGTTTTGGCGCGATAATGTCCATTAAGCCGTACCAGTTCTGTGGTGTCGCTCGTTAGCATGCGTTAACTCGCCGGTGTGGCCCGCCCCTACCTTGTTGTCGTAGCAGTCGGCCCAGTCGTAGAGCACGCCGCTGCAGTCGAGCCATTCTGGGGAAGGGCGTGTTAGATAGCGTCTTCAATGTGTGATACGAAAGATCTTGGGTGCGTAAGGTATCGTACCCTCAAATGTGATTCTCTCCTTGCCGATAGGAGGCATCGAGCTGATGGAACCCATTGTGATGACTATGGTATGTCTATGTTATGGTTGGATGATTCTAGGTTCGATCGTAGGTATAATTGTGGCAGAGGGTTAAGTTCCGTGGTCGAATGCTCGAATGCTGTTTGTACTGCTCGCCTGTAGATATTATGATATGGATATCGCGAGTGGAGATGCAGATGATGATGACGATGACGCGGATTTCGTTGTCCTGTCCTAAACTCCATTTTATCGGTCTGAGGAGCGTATGCCATCTCCATGCGACCATCCACGAATGCCATGGGAAGGGGGAGAAGGGGTCTTGGGCGCCCAGCCTTGCTTCGGTGACCGTTTTCGGGGGCTTTCAACGGATACAATGATGGACAGGGACCACAATAGGTTTGACGGAGTAATTAGGTTAGAGCTCCTCGTGTGTTAGCCAGGCACATTTTGTTTGCAGATCCGAGCGTCATCTTGCAGATACACTGCATGGGTGCTCGTGGTGAATACGAGTGGGATGTATGCGGCCGCGCTTTGGCACGCATCTGGAATCTCACAAAGGTGCAAACTTATGGCATGGGGTTTACGACGTGATCGCATCTAGAACAAGGCTGCTGTAAGAGACTCAATTCAAATGGAATTCTATGTTTGACATGGCTACTGCGTTGTTACGCTATTCTACATCAATGCCAATCCCGGCCAGTGGTCTTCCAGAGCTTGAATGCTAGGATACTAACTTAACCACCTCGGGTTACGCCAGAGCACCTCCTGAGATCGTAATCGTTTGACCTGCGAATGTCAGCTTTCGAACAGTTCAATTGTACCACAGACACTCACCGTTGATCCAGCCACCATCCTCACTCGCAAGGAAAGCAACCACGCGAGCGATATCCTGAGGCTTGCCTGTCCGCTGCAGAGGATTCCGCTCGGCCACCCACTTGGAAATGTCGTCGGCCGTCCACGAAGGATCGGCTCCCGGGATGTACTTCCACCCAGCCTCGGCGGCCATGTCGGTATCGACGCCGCCCGGAGCAATGACATTGACGGTGATTTTCTTGTGTCCGAATTCCTTGGTCAAGCACCGGCCGAAAGCCTCCACCGCCACTTTACTCCCCGAGTACAGCGCATGTTCTTTCATACCCACGTGGGCCGAGATCGAGGACATCATCATCAGCCGTCCCCCCTCGCTGAGGAACTTGTAGGCGTTCTGGGCGACGAAGAACTGGCCCCGCGTGTTGAGGCCAAACACCTGGTCGAAGGCTTCGGGCGTGATCTGGTCGATGCTCCCAAAGTGTTCCATGCCGGAGTTGGACACGACGATGTCGATTTTGCCAAAGTGCGACTTCGCATGTTCGAAGAGCTGCGTGATCTCGTCCGGGTTGGAGATGTTGGCCTTGATGGCAATGGCTTCGGTGCCGCTGGCCGTGATCTCGGCCACGGCCTCGTTGGCGGGCTTGACGCTCCTCGAGTAGTTGATCACGACCTTGGCGCCTCTCTTTCCAAGCTCGACTGCAATGCCTCGTCCGATGCCGCGGCCAGAGCCCGTGACGAGGGCGACCTTGCCGTCCAGGCGAGATGTGGGTACTGGGTCTCCGATCGTGAAAGTCATGTCGGCTGCGTCGTGGGAGTGAAGACAGTCCTAGGGAGACTCGTCCGTAGATGGACCACGTAAATACTGAACGTTGCTGCCATGTCGCATGTCATATGTCATTTGGGTTTATTTCCTAATCCCTGTAGCGATGGTGTCGGAGCACCTGAGGCACCAGGCCTCGTTCACCGAAGAGGCGGCCCGATACGCCCTTGGCACCACCCCCCCTGCCTCTCGGTCTAGGCCTGCTTTACCAATCAGTCGCGCCATTCTGGGCCGAACACCGAGATTCCTCACAAATACATCATCGGGTTTGTGGTCAATCCTGATGGCGGACCGTTGATCGCAGCAATGCTGGTCCTCAGATGTCATCGCAGACGGCAAGGGAGGTGGCCAGGGTAAGGAAGCTTGTCGATCGAGATGTCTTTGTGCAATATCGATATATATAACCCCCGGGAGCGTCAGGACTGGGGTGCACTTCATTTAGTCAAGCAACAAACACAACACCTCCAGTTACTTTGACCCTTCCCATTGATCAATACATCTACTTTCAGTCCCCCATGGGCATCATCGACAACATCAAATCCAAAATGAACGGCACGAACACCAACGGCCACTCCAAGAAGGTGGTGGTGGTGTTCGGCGCCACGGGCAAACAGGGTGGTTCGGTGGTGAGATCGATCCTGGGCGACCCAAAGACGGCGTCGCAGTTCTCCATCCGTGCCATTACCAGAGATCCATCCAAGCCAGCTGCCCAGGAGCTCACCAAGCTGGGTTGCGAGTGCGTGCCGGTGAGTCCAGCGGCCAATCCATCAGTGGCTGCCCGACCTGCTAACACGTACGACCAGGCCGACGCCGACGACAAGGACTCTCTCCGCCGGGCTCTCGAAGGAGCATATGCCGTCTTCGCCGTGACCAACTTCTGGGAAAAGAAGAGCGCCGAGGCGGAGATCCAGCAAGGCAAGAACATGGCCGACGTGGCCAAAGAAGTCGGCGTGCAGCACTACATCTGCAGCAGCCTGATGAACGTCACGAAGCGTGAGTTGCGACACCCTACAGTACCTACTCCCCGAGTCTCTCGCGAAGGTTAGTTTAACACTCGTATACTCCATAGTCTCCGGCGGCAAGCTCTCGAAAGTCGCCCACTTCGACTCCAAGGCCGAGGTGGAGGACTACGTCCGCGCCATCGGCCTGCCCGCCACGTTCTTCATGCCCGGCTTCTACATGTCCAACATCCCCGGCCAGAGCCTGAACAACATGCAGGGCCCGTACAGCTTTGCGCTGCCCATCCCCACGGACTCGCCGATCCCGCTGTTCGACACCGAGCACGACACGGGCAAGTTCGTCAAGGCCATCCTGCTGAACCGCGAAAAGGTGCTGGGCCAGCGCATCTACGGCGCCACCGACTACTACACGCCCGAGCAGATCATTGCCGACTTCCAGGCCGTCAAGACCAAGGACGGCCAGGGCGGTGCCGCGAAACAGGTCCCCGAGCCGGCGTTCAAAAAGATCCTCGCCGGCAAGGGCCTTCCTGAGCCGTTCCAGGATGAGATGCTCGAGAATATGCTGTTGATGCCGCAGTTTGGGTATTATGGCGGGGCAGACCTGAAGGCCAGTCATTCGGTATGACATTGCTACTCTGTTCTTTCGTTCATGCTGGCTAACTCGTTGTTTTCCCACTTAGATCCTCAACGAGCCTCTCACCACGTGGAAGGAGTATGTTGCCAAAACTCCCGTGTGGGCCGACGTGCATTAGGTGAGCGCGACCGCGAGGGAGCCTCAGTCTGAGCGCGAGCACGGGCACGAGATGCCGCTCGTCTGATGCATGAATACATGAATATATGGACACGTAGCTGATAGTCTGCGGACAGAAATGTACAACATCAGAAGTTAGTGTGCAGTCGTTTCGATTTACGGCAGCAATACAATACAATGTGCACGCACAGGTATGTCGTGTCTTGTCCTCGAATGAATCCGCCGGAGAAAATGCCTCTATCCCTTTGTTTATGCGTAGCCTGCCGAGTTCAGATCTAATTCACGTCCGTTGTTCAGTGCTGAAGTGGGTTCGTGACTGAGTGACTGAGTGACTGAGTGACCCGCGTACCGTAGAGACTTTATCACGGTCAAGCAATCACAAACAACTCTTATATCCTATCACCTCATCTCATCTCATCTTGTCTGGGTGAAATGCGTGGCCGGTGGGCGAGTATGCCCTGTAATTAACTTGCCCAACCTTCAAACCCATTGATCAGACCAAGGACATAATTACTCGGTACTGCGAACTGCGTTCTCCGTATGTACCGCAAGATGAACGCGCGTCTCGAGATGGATCGCCATGACCTATCCTCACCTTCACTTCCTCTGGCACTCGATCGACGACCAACCAGTAGAAGGACGAGTAAGTACGAATAAGTACCTGTAGGTACATAAGTTTCACATGCCAAAGTATAAAGTATGGCGTAACTCGTAGGCCCACGTGCACGAAGCATGTGGCGTTAACATGTGGGATGGCAAGTTCCGGCGTTCACGTACAAGTACTCTGGCATAAAGTACGACGAGTACTGGTACCTGCTCCAAACGGAATACCCAGCGAGATACCTAGCGAGATACCTAGCGAGATACCTACAGTAGCCACAGAACGAGCGTAGCCTACCGCCCTACCCGTGTTGCCCGTGTTGCCCGTGGGAGTGCATGTGCAGTGCAAAGCAGCAAGGTAAGGACGGAACATTGCCGGATCAGCGAGCCCGGTACAGGTAGGAGGTACGAGCTACGAGTACTGTACCCGTACAGCACGAGTAGGTCAAGTACCTGTGTAAGGTAAGCTCGTAAGCGAGAGATGGATGCAACATGGGTTGCCAGGATGGATGGACTCGTCGATCGTTTCCCCATCGTCAATTGTCCATCCCGTTCATCGAAGATCCCATTCACGCCCATCCCATCCCATCCCACCACATCCCACCATATCGAGGATAGAATACTGTTTGCTTACACCCGTGATACGATTACTTGTACACAGTACACGTACATGATCAGGAGGGCGTGCGGCGGCGTGCGGCGGCGTGGGTTCGTGAGAATGTAATGTACATGGTACGAGTACAGTACGTCCTGCGCACCGGCAGTCTATCTTCCCCTGAGTATCTGTGGCCTCGAACCGTGTAGGAGATATGGACCTCGTATCGGATGGGAGATGGGATGGGATGAGATAAGGTGAGACCAAGATAGAATCAGGAGTGAAAGCAAGCACATGGGACGCCGGATCCAGAAGTGGAATACATCTCACGACTGACGAGGGGGACTTTTCACATGTACCGTCTGCTGTTGCTCTGCTTGCTCTGCTTGCTCTGCTTGCTCTGCTTGCTCTGCTTGCTCTGCTTGCTC